>NC_047666.1:32359834-32720291 GCF_011762505.2 Arvicanthis niloticus | reverse complement strand
TCTGTCTGTCTGTCTGTCTGTCTGAAGAAGAGTATCTCTTGTTTTAGAGGAAATTAGGAAATTTTCATGACATCTATAATTCCACCGAATATACAACTGATAATATGCTAATAAACAAGTATATAAACCTTCCACTGTGTTAACCTTTCTCCTAGTCCAGGGCCCACATCTTAAAATTCTGTGTCTCCTTGCTTTGTGTCTCTAATTGTTTCAATTCAAAACATTGGCAGTTTCTGGGACATGTGTACCCTGTTGGATCAATAGAAATAAATATGATCCATGTATAAGGAAAGAATTAACCTTATATTGTGGGCTCAGATCTCTACTGGGGTCTAATCGCAGTGATGAACTCATTTAGTCGGTACCATACAGGGAACTCGCAGTCATCTTTACACTAAGTATAAAACCTTCTTTAATCTGAAAGCAATAAATGCATATTCTTTACAAAATTAAAACATGAATATTAAACAGATATTGGCAAAAATAAATATAAGCTTAGGAAGAGGTCATAGTCACATTCCCAAGAAATAATCACAGTTCAGTATTTTCCCTTTTTTTGTTTGTTTGTTTGTTTGTTCCTGTTTTTTTTTTTTTTTTTTTTTGAGACAGGGTTTCTCTGTGTAGCCTTGGCTGTCCTGGAACTCACTCTGTAGACCAGGGTGGCCTTGAACTCAGAAATCCTCCTGCCTCTGCCTCCCAAGTGCTGGGATTAAAGGAGTGCACCACCATTGCCTGACTCAGTATTTTCTTACATTCATTTTTTTCTATGTTAAGATTTTTTTGAGATTTTATTTTATATGTGAACGTTTTGGGTACACACACACACACACACACACACACACATATACATATATATATATACCCTCTGTGTGCTGAGAGCATATATATATATATGTGTGTGTGTGTTTGTGTGTGTATGTGAGTATGTGTGTATACACACATATATACATGTTGTGGATATATATATATATATATATATACCCTCTGTGTTTTGAGGCTTTTAAAAAATCTACTTGCAATGATATTAAATTTATAGTTGTCATTTATGCATTACATGTACTGACACAATTGTAATAATGCATAATGGTTTTTAATAAAGTTTTTTAATAAAGTGTTTTCACCTTGCTTTGTTAGTTCTTTAAGCGTTTTGTTCAGTGTGTTTTGATTGTATTCACTCTCCATCCCCCAGCTCTTCCAAGGTCTACCTCATCTTCCCTTCCCATCCACCAACTTTCTAACCCTTTTATTTCTTTCTTTTTAAACCCTTTGAGACCAATTTGTGCTTTCCAAATATTCTTGGATGAGTGGGCTTCCACTGGAACATGGTCAACTTACCAGGAGCTACACTCTTTGAAGGATATCTCTTGCTCTCCCAGCAGCTAACAATTGCCAATAGCTCCAAGGCTAGGGGTGGGAACCTGTGTCCAGCTCCCTGCTCCATTCCGGCATCTGTCTGTCTTGGGTTTGACAGATGTTGTTATGTTATCACGGTCACCAAGTTTGCATGTACACTGCCCTAATGCCTCCAGAAGACACCACTTCCCTTTAGTCATATTCATCACCTCTGGCTCTTACACTTTCTCCTTTCCTTTTTGAACATCTTTGAGCCATGGTGGGGGATTTGGAGTGAGGGGATGCTCTTTAAACACCACAGTCAGTTGTAGGCCCTGTATTCATCAGCATCTACTAATAATAGAAACCTCACAGATGAAGGTTGAGAGATGCACTGATCTATGCTTATAACAAGTTGGTCAGAAGTTGGTTTAATGCTATGTATTTTTAGCAGCACAATAGTTATTTGTTTCTTCCCTCCACAAGCTTGTCTAGCCATTGGTTCGTGGTTCAATAATAGTGCTAGTTATAAGTTTCAGTCTGTGGAGGGAAACATAAACCCAATCAGAAAGTGGTGGTTTACTCCCATGATGTGCATGCCACTATGGTATCAGTGCACACTTCTGACCAGGCCCTTTATTATTGTAGCTAGCAGGGTTCACAGTTGGGTGTGACAGTAGCTGCTTCTCTCCTCCAGTAGCCTCTAGAACTAGGAAAGCTAGCCAGAAGGAATAAAGATTTCATGTCTGCACCAGCTTGATTTCTTCATATTTTATGACTCAAGTATGTTGTCTCTTTAGCAATATGGGTTTTGCTATCAGGTTCTGGAGGGTAACCGAAAGCAATGGCAATGACACCTAGTATTTGGGGTCTGTGGGACCTCTTTGTTCAACAATTACAAAATAGGTTACCCATTTGTTATTATCTGGTGTGTAGTGAGGGCATTGTTGCTATTTTTAAGCTAACTCCATTTAAACTACTCTGTCTCTCTCTCTCTCTCTCTCTCTCTCTCTCTTTTTCTCTGTGTATTTATGTGTGTGAGCATGTGTGTGTGTACATGCACACACATTTACATGTGCAAGCTTCTACAGTAAAAGTTTCCATGTCTTTTGAAAGGTGTTTAGCTTTATGTATCCCTCCCTGACCCCCTTCTGCTACCTTATACTCTTTGCTCCCACCCCAGTTGTGCCCTTTTAACCCTCTGTACCAGAACAGTCTATCCCCCTCTCCCTTGAAAGTCCCTAGTCAGGGCCCCTTACTAACTTCCTGACTTCTGTGAGTATTTTTTTTCATTAACTTATTTATTTATTTATTCACTTTACATCCCAACATTAGCCCCTCCCCCTTCTTGAGTATTTTAAAGCAAACATACGTAACTGAACATTCAAAGCCATTGTCCACCCACAGATGAAAGAAAATGTGATTTTTCTCTTTTTGGTCTGAGTTACCTCACTTAGGATTATTGCTTCCAAATTCATACATTTACCTACAGGCTTCCTTTTTCTTAGTAGCGGAAATAATATTCTACTGACTAAATATACCACATATTCTTGGTTGCTGGACATCTACCTAGCTATTGTGAGTTGAGCAGCAGTGAACATGGCTGAGTGAGTTTCTCTAGAGTAAGACATGCAATGCTTCGGGTATCCTACCCAAATGCCCAAGAGTGAGATAGCCGGATTGTAGGGTACATCGGCTTGAAGTCTTTTGAGCCACTTTCATACTTATTTGCAGAATGCACCTGTTCACATTCTCAGTAGAGGAGTGTCACCCTTTCCCCACATTCATGCCAGCATGTATGGTCATTTGTCTTATTGGACCTTAGCCATCCTAATTAGAGGAAACAAAATATAAAAGGAGTTCTAATTTGCATTTCCTTGATGGCTAAGGGTGTTGAACATCTTTAAGTATTTGTCAGTCATTTGTATTTCGTCTTTTGAGAACTCTGTTTAGTTCTGTCCCCTATTATTTTGATCCTCCTTTGTTGTGTTTGGTCAGAGGAGTCTAAGAGGACCCACACACACACACACACACACACACACACACACACACACACAAAAAAAAACCAATATAGACTATTGCTGTTGCAATTGATTGCCTTTCAAAAGTTGAAAATAAATCTCTATTACTGAAGGCACAATTCATTTTGGTTAAAGGACTTGGAGAAATCAAGCCTCTTCTCTGAAGGTGAGCTTTTATAATTCTAGAAGGTGCTACATAAGCTGCTGAGGGAGGAAAGCAATCGATAGCCTGACCCAGCTATGACACCCATGATCCATAACAGTGATCAGTATGGGAAGACTTCCCTAAAGTGCAATAGTGACACTGGCGTCTTGGTGGTAGCCAACAACTATCTAATTGGACCTAAGTCTCAATGAACAGGAAGGGACTCATGCCTCATATGGATAACCTAACCTACAAGCTGTGCTTAGTGACATCATAGATCTCAGAGGAGAGCTTACTAACACCACTTTCCTTAACCATCTAATTCCTAGTTGCACTCTAAGTACCCACCCCTCACCTTCATCTAAGATGTTTCTTGCCAGAACAGATAGAAATTATTACAGAAAGTACAAGAGAACGACTTTGGGTGGCCAGTCCAACTGATAATACATCTACAGTAACTCTTTGTTTGGTTGGTTGGTTTTTCAAGATAGAGTTTCTCTTTGTGACCCTGGCTGTAATGGAACCTGCTCTGCAGCTCAGGCTAACCTCAAGCTCAGGGATCCACCTGCCTCTGCCTCCAGACTTCTGGAATTAAAGACATGCACTAGCAAGTCTGGCTGTTCAATGACTCTTTTTTAAAAAAAAAAAAATGTATTATTTTAATTAATTAATCTATTTACTTTATATCCCGACCTCAGTTTCCCCTCCCTCCTCCTCCTTCCAGTTCTTCCTTGCCTTCCTTCCTTTTTCTTCAGAAAACGGAAGGCCTTCCATGGATACCAACCAGCCTTGGCATATAAAGTTGCAGTAAGACTAGGCACATTACATCTTGCATCTTGCCCTATTAAGTCTAGATGAGGCAGCCCAGTAGGGAGAAAGGGTCCCAGAGGCAGGCAGTAGAGTCAGAGACACCCCCTGTTGCCACTGTTAGGAGACTCATTGTATGACGACTCTTATAAGGCTCAGGAAATATTGTGGAAGTAGGAGTTAAAGATTATAAGGACCAGAGGACCAGGAAGTCTGTTCCACAGTTGAGTCTTCTAGATACGACAGGGAAACCATGCCCATGAAATCTCTACATTTTAGCTGCTCCAACCAGAACAATGACAACACTAGTTGACTTGACATGCCAACATGGATGAAGGAATCACATGGGACTGCCCCCACGCCCCCACGAAGAACTACAGGCAATTAAAAGCTACTGAGAGAGGAAGAATTAGTCTTTTCTAGAGATGAGCCCACTGAATAATTACTCAGTCCCAAATGGTCATTATCATAAAAACAACAACAAAGCCATGCATGCAACAGTAAATGAACTCATAGGGTTGTATTTTATATATGCAAATGTCTACATATATTACATATATACAAACAAGAGAGCATGGATTTTAAAGAGAGTGGAAGGAGTTATGGGAGAGTCTGGAAGATGGAGAGGGAAGGGCAAAAAGATAATTAAATACACAAAAGGAAGACACTCAGAGAACAAACTGCCGTTTCCCTCCCATGATCTGCCATGATCATACATCTGTGGTGGAAATTGTCACCAAATTTGGCAAACACCCTTGGTAGGACACAAACACAGCTATAACAGAATAGAATGGTCTAATTCAGAAAAGGCTTGTTTTTCTCCCAGTACTGGAGGCTGCAAGTCCAGAATCAAGGTGTCAGCAGGCTTGGTTTGATGTCTTGGGCTCATGACGGCTGCCATAGAGTCTGGCCTCACCGCATTTGTTTCTAAATGGTCTCTTCCTATGAACATGGTGAGCATGGAGGAGGCCTATTTTCATGTCCTTATTTTACCTAATCACTTCTTAGGAGGCTGTGTCCCCAAATACTGTTACACTCCATAATCTCAGGAGTCCTAATTCAGCTTGTGAATATTGAGCAGATACATCAAGCCCTTCATACAGAAGCATGGTTCTCAATGAGGAGACCCCTGCCCCGCTCCGCCCCCCATGCATGCCACTACTTTCCCTCTCCTGCTAGGATGATTAGCAGGCAAACTCCCGTTCAGAAGGAAAAGAAGGAAAAGGAAAACAGATGTGCCATCTCTCTGACACTCCCCAGCCTCCAATGCCAAGGGAAAAACAATCGAGGTTATTTTCCCCATTTGAAGTATTAGATCACTACAGCTTTGGGCAGGTTTTCAAATCTTGGGCAACATTTTAGGAGAGCAAGACCCATAACTTTTGCACTACATTCCTTTAAGAAATAGCCTCACTTACACTGCAGTGTCAAGAAAGAAGAAAAGGGGGAGGGAAGGATGAAAATAATATGCTCCTGGAAACCAGCTCTAACATAGCCTTGGGCCATTCTTGTCAACCAGCCTCACGACACCTGAGCCTCTCGAACATTGTCCAGGACTGGCCACAGGCAGGTCTGTCCCACTTGGGCCTCAGACCAAAAATAAACCCTCCTTTCTTCTTTGTACCTGATTACAGTCTTTCCTACCACATCTAAACCGTTCTAAATCTGCCCTGAAAGGTATCCTCAAGAAAAAAAAAATACACAGTGTAAAACAAAGCACCTAACTCTGCAAAGATTTTGTTTAAAAGGAGCCCCCAAAACTTCTCCATAGAAAAGAAGCCCAACGGAGACTCTTCTCCGAGGGCTCTTCTTTGAAGACATGGCCGATGCTGGCTCCTTTGTTCTTTGAGTTTTGCTGGAGACCCAGAGGAGAGGTTTTGTATCCCTTCCCATATCTTTTTGTGAAATCTAATCCTGTTTTCCTAAAGGTTGCCTCCTGTTCAGTTTGCTGCGCAGGTGGGGGTGGAAGGCTGCCGTTTAGCCCAGCATGGAGCTCTCTTGAGCTTATTACACTGGGCTGCTGAAGAAAGTCTGTCTCCCTGCAAGGGCCTGGGCTCCCAGCAGAAATATCCGCTTTCTCCATGACATGTTATGGTAAATACAATACCAGAAGATTATTGTATTTGAGATGAAGTAACTGATTCTAAATTTTCTTTCTCTGCCAAAATGAAAACAAAAGATAACTCAAAATCCTAATGGGAACACAGACGGTTTTTTTTGTTTTTTGTTTTTTTACCTTTCTTTTGGATGGTGATTAGTATAACTAGAAATTGACTACTCTGGGTCTTTTTGTGTGTTGTTTCGGAGGGCAGGCCACCTGCTTGGTCAGGAGCCGGCCTGTTGTGGACCATTCCTTGGGACAGAGCAAAGGAAAAGAAATGCCTTATTACTTCCATCTTAAGGTTATTTCATCGTTAGAGAAGAAAAGCCCACTGACTAGACCAGATTTGGTTTTTTTCAGTTACCCCCTCCTCTATGGCTGGCAGCTATACTGACCACACAGTGTGCACCTTGCAAGAAAACATCACTGTCGTTTATGAATGGATGAGTTCATGGAAATCTATAGAAAATCAGCTCATCGGCCTGACAGTATGAGTCACAAAGACCAGCTTTCACGATTCGAAACGTATGACTCCCCTGGGTTCTCCTCTAAAATGTAATTCTGTGAGGTTGGATTGATTGGCTAAAGAATTGAAGGAAAGGCTTTTAAAGAACACAGCCTGTGGCTGATAAGGCCTTGTGGATAAATCTTACACTTTAACTGTATGATCATGAAGGGTTTTTTCGAATGATGCCTGTGCCCCTTACATCATGTCAAGTATTTTATTCTCCATTCTTCATCTTTGAAATAAGATTACCCACTGTTTTCTGAGAAAGTGTTCAGAGTTTCTGACTCTTGGGTGACCATCCATTCTGGCTTGCCTGGAATTCACAAGGCTGGGATACAGAACTTGGAGACCCCGGAAAGCTTTAGGAAAACTCTTCACACTGTGATGGTGACCTCACCATCTCACACTGGTTTTTAATCCCACCCAGTCCTCACCAGAGTCCTCCTGGATAAATGGGTACTTATTAATACTTAATAATCCCATCTATCAGCAAGATTCATGTACGTTAAGCAAGAAAAACTCAGGATTACTTTTCTCAAAGCCTGAAGATGGGTCATATACGAATAAACTGGGGTGACTGTGGAGTCCTCCAATTACTTGAGATGACAGTAATGGATTCCCATGTAGCATTTTATTTTCCACAATTACTATCTCGACATTTACCTGGGGTTAAACCATGTATCACATCAATAGACTCAGCACCGAGGATAGGCACCGGGTCCTATACCAGTGTTCACATCCATCTGTGGACTTGATGAGATAAAAATCCATAAAAAGAAAACCCGAGGATCACCTTAGAGTGGGGTTTTTACATCTACTTTATTCAGAGGTCAGAAAACATTGAGTCAAGAAAGGAAGAGAAGACAGAACTGTGGAGAAGGAAGGCAAGAAATCTTTGCTAATGTGAGCTGTGTGGTTTACATGTGGGATACCTTATCACACATTTGGCAAGATGGAGATTTGAAAATGAGATGCTTACATAGGTTTGGTGAAAGACTATGTATATTTGGGCATTGTCACCTGTTCTTGGTACACAGCACCTGAACCCTTTGCAATTTCTTGAGTGATGGGGTGATCAAATCCTTCACAGGAGAGCTCCCATGGGGCTCCTCATTTCTGCTCTTAATGTCTGGGTGGTAAATTGGATTGAACTGGCTCAAGTAATCAAAATAACCTTAAGTAATCTGTCATAGGCAATGAACCATTATTAATATGAGAGGACAGAAGGACAACAATGTAAATGGACAGAAAAACAAGTCCAATATATAATCAGAGAAATTAGAACATAAAGCAGCACTTTTCTATATAATTTTAGTAAGCAAAATGACAGGTGCACTGAAAACCATTGTCAAAAAACTTCCAATAGACAGAAAGAAAATATTTACAAACAAGTCTAGTATGCAGAGGATATGCAGAGTTTCTACAATTCAATAACAAAAGGCAATTGTGTTTTAAAGTAAGAACTTGGATAGATATTTCTCTAAAGGTGTTCAGAAGCTAGCAGGCACTAGCAGACACACTCATACATACTAACACATACACACACCTCACACACTCATACACACACACACACACACACACGGATTGCAATTTTTTAAAAAAATAGACAATAACAAGTGTTAGAGAGGATGGAGAAAAATTGAGAGTTTTGTATATTTCTCCTTTGAATGGAAAATGTTTAATACATTGGCAATTCCTTAAAAGTTAAAAGCAGAATTACCACATTACCTAGCAGTTCTAGACACTGAAGAAAATAAAACTGAACTGAGAGACTAGTGCTATGGTTCAATAAAATGCCCGCTGCATAAGAATACAGACCTGATTTTGGTCCCTAGGACCACGTCATAAAACTGGGTGTGGTAGCATGGACGTGTAACCCAGCACTGAGAGGTAAAGGGTCCTTGCAGCCCATGCGTGGCAGAAGTTTCCCTGCCCAGTCTATTTTAAATATTAGTGCAACGGGAGGCCTGTGATTGGACAGAGTAAAGGGAGGAGGAGGAAGAGTGGACGAGAGAGAGAGAGAGAGAGAGAGAGAGAGAGAGAGAGAGAGAGAGAGAGAGAGAGAGGGGGGGGGGGGAGGGAGGGAGGGAGGGAGGGAGGGAGGGAGGGAGGGAGGGAGGGAGAGAGAGAGAGAGAGAGAGAGAGAGAGAGAGAGGCAGAAGGAGAGGAGACAGCAAAAAATAGAGGCAGACATGAACCCGCGTGGCTTTAGTAACCTCAGGTAGTTATGCATATCAAAAGGTTAGGATAATTGGGATAACTTGTCTAAATTGTGTGGGCATCTTGTGTATTGAGATTTTTAAATATATAAATTTGACTGGTTAACTATTAGTTTTAAGAGTTTTATTTTTACCAGATTACTGGGTGTTGTGATATCTAACCCCAGGTTGGCAGCGGGTGGAGGCAGGTATCACACCAATGTCTCCGCCCCACCTTCCATCCCATCCCGGGGCCAGCAGATTGAGACAGCCAGCCAGTGCTGGACTTAGTGCGGGAACATGGCAGCTGAGCCCGGAGGCAGCCGGAAGTCACTTTTCTAATATTTCCGGCTACACCCATGGCCACTCAGCCTCACGGAATTGCCAAGTCATAAGTCCCAGCAAGAGACTGTCTTGGAAAGCATGGTAGTCAGCCTGTTAGTAGCCTGAAGCATCCACCTCCACATATACCTACACACAAGTGCCCTTGTATCCACACATCCTGTCCTCCCTCATCCATAAGAATGATACTGACATACCCTACAGTTTATATGAGCCTTGACAACACGATGCACTCAAAGGAGCTGGACACAAGTGGTCACATGTGAGTCCATTTCTGAAAAATGTCTAGAATAAGTGCTGTAGAGAGAGAATCAAGACTGGAAGTTGCTGGGGCCAGAGAAAAGGGAGTGGAGTCGGAGAAAACAACTGCTTAATGGATACAATGTCATTTCTGAGGTGATGAAACTATTCTGGAATTAGACGTGATAATTGTACATTATGAATTCATTAAAGATTACTGAAACTTTAGCTTTAAAATGGTTAATATAGAGTGTGAAATTCATCTCAACAACAGCAAAATAAAGATGGAACTGATTCCATTGGAACTATGATTCCATTGGAATAATTTTATTAGAACAAATTTTGTTTTAAATGTATATAAATATGTCTGCTTACAAGACAAAAGTTAGTATGCTGCCCACGTTAACCACAAACCCCTGAGCTCAAGTAATTCCCTTGCTTCAGCCTCCCAAATGGCTGGACTATTTACCATGGCCTGGTTCTAGATGTAATTTTTTTAAGTTTTTTATTTATTTTTAAGTCATGTGCATTGGTGTTTTGCCCGAATTTCTATCCGTGTGAAGGTGTCAGATCCTCTGGAACTGAAGTTAAAGACGTTTGTGAGCTGCCATGTGGGTGCTGGGAATTGAACCCAGGTCCTCTGGAAGAGCAGCCAGTGCTCTTAACTGCTGAGCCATCTCTCCAGCCCCCTTGATGGAGCTTTAAAGTGATGTATTAAATGTATGTATGTGTGCTTTTTTCATTGAATAAAGATGCACTTGTTTTGTTTTTTTTTTTTCCACAGTGAGACACTCCATTTGAGAGAAATTGATGATGATTGAGGTGACTGATAAACAAGGAGATGGTACCACGGAAACACATATGTCTGTCACAGAATCACCTGAGGTCTGAGCATTCTGCAGCTGGGCGCTGCCCTGCTCAGAACTCTCAGATCAGTTATGCCCTCAAGATCAGCATGGTGCAGTCTTGGCTGGCTTAGATTTGGGTTTCCTGGATTCTATTTACACTCTGTTGGCAAGGTTTACTTGTGGCCCATTTAAAATGTCTTCTCATTAACTATTTTTGTCAAATGTTTTCTAGTATCTGACATAAGCTTGCTTCAGCTTCTTCTGAAATTCACATGAAGAATGCAAATTGCATATTCGATCATTTCATATAAACTTATTAAATGTTGGATCTAGGCATGCATGCACACACTTGTATCAAAATAGTATCCTATTATACCTTCAAAGAATAAACAATTTTTGTCACTAAATGTGTCTGTTTCTCATGTCCAGCTTCCTCCTGATGTCTGTGTTAGCCTTATTGCTCTTCTTTCATGAAGGGATCATGAATGGCATAAACCCCAGGAATATGTGGCTTTTCCTTCACTCTGACACTAAATTTCCAAGCTTTCCATCCTCCTTTTTTCTCCCTCATTTCTCTGTTTCTTTTTGTTAAGATGATATTAGCATCCTTACAAATAGTAAAATTCTTTCAAATAGTAAGCCGGTAATTTAACTCACACTTGCTCATCTGTGGATTAATAAATCTAGAAGTTTCTGGTCACAGGCAAAATTTCCAATCCTGTTAGGTTTACACCATTTGCCTTCGAGCAGCCATTGTCCTGCATTTGTGGCAAAATGGTGGTTCATAACAAGACATCACTTTGGCCTTTCTAAACTTATTTTTAGTTAGACAATATGTAATATGGTTTAAATATCCAAAGAATTATACAGCATACAGGAAACATTCCTCTTCTGTTCACATATGGCATGGTCCTTTGGGAATGACCAATATTTTCACAGCCTTCTGCATTTCCTTGTAAAAAAAAAAAAGATACATTCATAATACTAGAAATCCAAACACATATTCTATATCTTGTGCTTTGAACATACACCACTTACTCTTTCTTTACAAATGCATATTCTACATTGTTGGGTGTCAATACACCAAACCAATCCTATTTTAATGAATGTTGAAGTTGCCTTTAACCTTTGACCTCCTGAGAGCCACCCTGTAAACAGACCACTTTGTCCAAGGACAAGTATGTGTGTCTAACTCAAAACTGGCTGACTATTTTTAAGGATTTGAATGCTATTCCAACTGAAAGGGTTGAAAAGGACAAAAAAAACCTTCTAAATTTAGTGGTTGTGAGAGAGTAAGAAATTCCTTATTTTTCCCGGCTGCACACTTGGTTAGTTCCTAACCAGAAACTCCTTCCTTCTTTCTTCTTCCTTCCCTCTCCCTCCCACCTCCACAGCTTCCCCCATCTAAGGGTCAGAGATTTTCAGAAGATTGAGAGCGGAAAAGAGCTAAGCACTAAAACCCCAAAGGCAGCAGAGTCCCTTCCACTCCACATCTGCTGTCTTACAAGGAACCAAATCACCTTCCAGAGAGGTATCTGAATTCAGGAAGAGCTGAGAGGCAAGCCCCGCAGGGGTACTGAACACTTCCTGTTCTCAAAGTCATAAGGAAAACTCTTACTTTACCATGACTTCATACTTATATGTTAGAAATTGATTTCATTTACTTAAAGGGAGGCTTTTAAAGAACCCTCAGATATAGCAAGGGCATTGATCACAGTGGTATCACTTAATGAATTTTTTGGTGTTTGTTTGTTTGTTTATTGTTTTTCTTGTTTGTTTGGTTGGTTGGTTGGTTGGTTTTTCCAGACAGGGTTTCTCTGTGTAGCTCTGGCTGTCCTGGAACTCACTCTGTAGACCAGGCTGGCCTTGAACTCAGAAATCCACCTGCCTCTGCTTCCCAAGTGCTGGGATTAAAGGCGTGTGCCACCACTGCCCGGCCATGAAGTTTTTACAAAGTAAGTGCATTTAGAAAGTTTCCACACAGATCAAGCAATGAAATGTGATCAGAACCCCAGACCTCAGAGGAATCCCTCCCTCTGCACACTAACCCTCCCACCCCCACATCTCTACCAGTTTCTGCTGCCTGTACTTATCCTTACGTAAATGAAGGTGAATGATGTGCGTTACTCTGTCCTGTTTCTCAACACAACGTAGAATTTATCTATGATTTTACTTCTATCTGTCTTTTGTGTGGCTTTGTTCATTCCACAAGTATTTACGGTTACTCTGTGTTTAGGCATGATGTTAGTGCTGGAACACAATGGCTAGCCTACTGATAAGGACCCTACTCTTCTAGAACACACACGTAGAGAGATTGTTTTCTTCTAATCCTTGAAAAGGGACCTTGGAAAGGATGTATTTCTTTCCTGAGAGTGTGAGGAGGTTTGTCAACATAGGTCATTTTCATGGAGTCCATTTGTTTATAAAATCAAGGGTATTTTGTTTGGCTGAAGTGGGCTGAAGTGATTACATTTGGACCCACAGCACTCTCCCAGCACCATTACCTGTTGTATGAGACTAGAAATCTGCAAAATAAAGTCTTGGCTACATTTCAGAGTTGCATTCCAACCATAACACTGAATAACTCTAATGTACCTACCAGTAAGACTCTGGTAGGAGTCAGCTGAATCTGTGCAATTCTGTCTTAAACAAGCCTCAAAGAAAAGTAATGGCCAAGGAAGGCTTGTCATCCATCCATCCATTTCATCCATCCAACTTATTCATTCATTCAGCATCTATCTTTTCTTTGCTGGAAAGAAATAAACTGGGAATGCTGTCATGAGTTAGTGAGGATTCTGAACTAATCCAGGAAAGAGAAGAAACTATGGATATCCCTGTTTTGGTTCTCTCACACAAGTCAGAAATTCTAGTGTATACACATTTAGGAAATGGCTGCTGTTTTCAGTGAGGACATTGTCTGAAAGGGAAGAGGTGGAGAGTAGACAGAAGCAGGACACTCAACATGTCTCCAGTACACACACACACACAGGCACACACACGTACACACACCAAACAAAGCAGGCACAGACACGACAAGTGCCACAAGGTACATAAGTATTGCATATATAATGCACACATATATGTCACATTCACATAAACATACAGGGAGAAACAGATAAACTAATCTCTATTTTATGCTAAGATTGGGCAGTATGCTGTCTTCTACATCTTAAATTATTCAATCGGTCTTCTATTAATTTATATTTTCTTTGTGATTTTGCCATTGGAAATGATCTGCTTATCCCATCCCAGCCTTTTTTATCAAGTTGAGAGATTTTTTCTGCATCTGAAGAACTTGCACAAACGGCATTTCCCTGCCACATAAACACATGACGCACATGAAATGGAAAGGCTAGGTCGAAGAGTATAGAGATTTTCCAGCTCTGACGGCTGTTATCAAGTTGCCTTCTAATGCTTAGGACAATTCTTGTACTCAACAAGGATGTCTAGGAATACCCAAATCTTATCAAACTGCAGGGTTTACATGCCTCATAACTAAAAGGCACGTAAATTGAGAGACTTTCAATTTGGAAAAAAAAATTATGAGTAAAACCAAGTATCTTCATGAAAGTTGAAAACTTCCTTGTGTTGTGAGCTGAAATCCTTTTCTTCTTCTTACATTTGCCATTTGACTTGTTTCTTAATTGTTTATTTTTGAATGACTTTTCTCCAAAAGAACTTGTTGGAAAGAAGTTTAATTCTCTAGGAGGTAGGATCCAGGGAGAGATGATCCGACCTTGAGTGTAGCATAAATGAATTGATGCCATCATTGCCGAAATGGATTCTTGTGGAAAGGGGACTTTGGTTTCTCTCTGTTCCCATCTGTCCCTTTCACACCCTTCCCCCACATGAGTGATGATGCAGTAAAATGTATCGGGTTCTATGCTGACACCTTGACATAGGACTTCCCACGTCTGAGAACTGTCAGCTGTTCTCTTCCGTCCGTTCGTTACACACTGCCTGCTCTGAGGTGTGGCTAAAGACATGATGACTCTTGAGAGGCACAATTTGTGTTTGTCTCATTCTCAAAGAAGTTGAGCAGTTCATGGTTTTCTTTTACGGCTTCTGGATTTTGAGTCATAACCCAGAGGATTTTTTGGTGCTTCAGTTACAAGAACAATATTACTTCCTGTTTCTTTTTAGACCAACGTTGATTTATGTTTTCTGTTAAATTTTTGGTGCATTTGTGGCATGTAAAGTATATATTTTAAGTATCAAATACAGTTTCTGCTTTTTGAAGCATGTGTGTATGTGTATGCATGTTTGTGCATGTGTGTGTGTATGTATGTACATGCATGTGTGTATATATGTGTTGTGTATATGAATTGTATATGTGTACATATGTATGATAGAAGTGGAGGGTATGCATGTGTATATGTTTGGGGGTGTGGATATGTACATGTGTGTACATGGCGTGTGGGGTGTGTATATGTATTGGTTCTGTCTCCAGCACCACATAAATTTGCATAGTGGTCCATGCCTATCATCCTTACATTCCATAGATGAGTACAGGAGAATCACCCTTGACAGGATGACAAAAACATTAATACTATTGTGGGAACAACACAGAAATGAACATAATAGAAACTATATGAGATTTTTATAGAACTGCTCAGGAAGAATAACTGGTTCCATTTGGATCTGTATTTATGATTTGAGACATTCAACTGTGTGTTTTAGTCTATCCAACATAGCTGGAATTAGTTATTATTAATCTTCATTTTTATGATAAGAGGACCCAGTTAAATAAATGCCACTGTGACTCAGTTGCTGGCTAAGAATTTTGGGCATGTTTAAGGCCTGAACATATGGCTTTTCCATGTCCTTTAAACAACTATCTAATGTCTCATTTATTTACTTTCTCTCGGCAGCTCCTTTCCATTCACAACAGGACAGCCATGCTGGGTTGAAAGGGTTTCCCTACCTCAACCTTCATTTGGCTCAAAATGGTATCACAGAAGAACAATAATAACCAAGTCCAGGTTTATGTTCAGGAATAAGAAGCTAAATAATCTAAGAAATACTGACTTCAACTGTTTACATAGGTAAACATTTGTTCTGTACTGTGACCAGAATGTAGGAATGCTCCACTGTCCTAATGGGTTGTCCCAAAGAAAGTCATTCCCCTGGGCTCCTAGCATCCGTAGCTGTGCCTCTTGCTCACAGCCCAACAGCAGCTATAGTTTGTATGGTTATGTGACTGTGAATACCACAGATGTGCACAAGTCATGCCCATTTTGAGTAGGGGGAAAATCTGAAAAGTGAGTTTTTTTTTTTCCTAGCATTTGATGGAACTTGACAAGGCACTAATTGCTAGGCTTACATTTCAGGAAGCAACTTATCCTGTTATTGGTACCTGCAAATGCAGAGGCCATGCGTGCTGAATATACCACGGACAACTGGCATTGATCCGACGCCATTTAAGCTCATTACCAGGTCTTGTTGTAACATGTGACACAGCCCACTGTTCTGTACATTTCAAATATCTGCACATTCCTATGGAAATCCTTCCAAACCCCCACCCAATTCCCACTGTCCATGGTAATGAGGTAACTTGAAGACTTGTTTGAAAGGCTCTTTGGAGAGGTCCCAAATTAATTTCCTGCAAGGAACACAAATCCAGCCCCACTTTTACAACCCCAGGCAGGTGCTATTTATCCAGAAGAACCATAGCATAGTATAGACAATATAGAGACCCTGGACAGAACTGGAGACAACTGGAACTTACAGGAATGGCTGTGACAGTGAAGCCAGTGAAGGCCAGTTCTCCCAAAGGCCTGTTGTCTAAAGTCAGGCAAGCCAGTACCCTAACCTTCAGGGAAGGCAGTCCACCCATGCCCCATCCAGTTGGCCTGAGGCCCAGCATCACAGAGTCGCAACTGACTCCCTGAGACATTCCCTTGGTTCCTATTGCCTTAAATTTGAATTTTGTTAACAGTCACATTTTCACTCTTTGGAACAGTATCCCTAAGCTTTGCAATTTATCTTGAACTAAGCTTGATAGAATACAAACACATGTGAGAGACACTGTGGTGCACTAGTGGAAGAACACAGGCCCTGGAATCAGACAGTGTGGCCTTGAATCTTCATTCAGTTACACTAGCTGTGTATTTGAGGCAAGTTGCCTAACTTTTCTGTGGCTTCATTGTTTCCTCCACAAAGTTCCCTGGGTTGTCAGAAAGATTACATGTGGTATTATTCATTGGTCCTTTGTTGTAAATCTCGGTGGATCCCGATAAGAGGAAAGTGGGAAGGAACTGGGAAAAGAGGGAGTAGAAACTGCACTCAGGATATATTGTATGAAATAAATCAATTTTCAATAAAAGAAAAATAACAACAACAATTTTCCTGGAAGTAAGTTTTATCCTAAATATAATTAGGACAGAAATACCTGTTAAACATCATCTGACACCATTACTTAGTAAAATAAAATAAACAAAAAAACAAAACAAAACAAAAACCATACATTTTTATGCATGTATAAAATTTATTTATCATATAAAAACAGGAATTTCTTTCAATGTTCACAGGGAAATAAAATTTTGGCTGTTTCAAGAACTGTGGGGCCAGCGAGATGGCACATCTGGTAAAGGACCTTTGCATCAAGCCCATCAACCTGGGTTCCACCCCGAGAATCCACATGGAAGGAAAGAACCAACACCCACCACAGTTAATCAAATGGCTGAGAAGCACTTAAAGAAATGTTCAACATCCTTAGCCATCAGGGAGATGCAAATAAAAACTACTTTGATATTCCACCTTATACCAGTCAGAATGGCCAAGGCCAATAAGACAAATTGTACTCATGCTGGCAAGGATGTTGAGTAAGGGGTACATTCATCCATTGCCGGTGGGAGCGAACTCGTGCAGTATGGAAGTCTGGCAGTTTCTCAAGGAAGACTAGAGTCAATCTACCTTGAGATCCAGCTATACCACTCTTGGACTTATACCCAAAGGACACTTCACACCCTACCATACCACAGAGATGTTTGTTCAACCATGCTCAGTGCTGAACTTCATAATAGCCAGAAACTGGAAACAACCTAGATGTTTCTCAACAGATGAATTGGTAAAGAAAACGTGGTACATTTACACAATGGAATATCACCCAGCTATTAAAAAAATTAAATCATGAAATTCATAAGTAAATGGATAGAACTAAAAAAACAAACAAAAAAACTCCAAGTGAAGTAACCCCAGACCTAGAAAGACAAATATGACATCTATTCACTTATGTGTGGATACTAGCTGCTAAGTCAATGATAAACAAGCTACAATTCATAGAACCACAGAAGTCAGGAACTAGGAGAGATAAACAGATCTTTTCCTAGGACAGGAAATTATAATAGACAGTTATAGATAGATGTGTGTGTGTGGGGGGGGGGACAAGAGGGTAAGTCAGGGAGGGGGTTGAGAAGAAGGACATGAGGTAGGACATATGGGTAGAGACAACTAAAATTAAGGAACCGTAATGCAGTAGACAGATCCTAAAAGATATACGTATATAGCCGGGCAGTGGTGGTGCATGCCTTTAATCCCAGCACTTCAGAGGCAGAGGCAGGCAGATTTCTGAGTTTGAAGCCAGCCTGATCTACAGAGTGAGTTCCAGGACAGTCAGGACTACACAGAGAAACCCTGTCTCAAAAAAACAAAACAAAAACAAACAGACAACAAAAAAGATATACACATATAAAGGCAATCTAAATGAAGCTGCCAAATAAAGAGAAAGACAGAGCCCCAACTGGGCATCTCTTATTACTAAATGAAGCTTTCAGTATTCATTTACTGAAATGAACCTATTCCTAGTACTCCAGTACAAGGAATAGGTTACATCTAGTTGAGTTGTTGGCCAATAAGGTCCTATAGGTTGCTCTCCACCGAAGGCAACACCTACACAACTCATTGAACCATTGAACGTGATGATGTCAAGTTGGTGCCTACATAGAGACTTCATGCCTATGGGCTAGTATTCTCGGTACTGGAAGGTACACTGCATACTATCAAAGGAGAAAGGGAAGTACCAAACCCCTACAAACACTTCAGTCTACAACGTGTCCTGCCTACAAGGTAAGCTAGTGCAACAGCAGCAACAGCAGCACAAAAGTTGTGGGTTTGGGTTAAGGCCCACTCCACTAGATGGAACCCATAGGCAGCACTGCTTGGTGGCCAAGAACCTGAGCCTAGACAGGTCAGGGATCCATGGGAAAAATCCATTGTTCCACTAAAGGAATGTAGCAATAAAAATTACTCCTAATGGCGTTCTGCTGTACTCATAGATCAAAGCCTTGTTCAGTCCTGGTCAGAAAAGCTTCCTCCTGCAGCTTTATTCCTGGAACAAATATAATTTATAAAAAAGTATTTCTTTCTCTCTCTCTCTCTCTCTCTCTCTCTCTCTCTCTCTCTCTCTCTCTCTCTTTCTCTCTCTTTCTCTCTCTCGTGTGAAAATGAGTGGGCTCTGCATCTATCTCTGTTCTTTCTTCTGTTTGTTTGGTCCTACTCTGCTGTGTTAGGATTTTTCGTTACCATATTATATTATAATCCCTCAGGCTACTTTTTTAAAAATGAGAAACAGAAAGGGGGGTGGATCCTGATAAGAAAAAAACAGGAAGGAACTGGGAAAAGAGGGAGTGGAAACTGCATTCAGGATCTATTGTATGAAACGAATCAATTTTCAATAAAAGAAAAATAACAACAACAACAAAGAAAACAAGTAGTACTCTGACCTCCCTGCTTATGCTGTGACCTACAGCATATGAGGGGCACATACACAAGCACACACACAGAGACACACACACACCTCTACTCACATACATACATACATACATACATACACACAGACACACAGACACACACACCTCTACTCACATATATACATACATACATACATACACACACACAGACACACAGACACACACACCTCTACTCACATATATACATACATACATACATACATACATACACACACACACACACACACACACACACACAAAACACCAAAGGATAATGGGACTAACAGCAAGGGTATGTATGAGAAATATTCAAGTCAGTGACACGTAAGTGCACAGATAGAAAGTGAAGAAGGCTCCTAAGTGATGAACCTGATGATCAGGAGTTTGTTACCTGACAAAGATGTGCTGAGAGCTTCTGGCTCCCTCTTGGTCAGAATTCAAGACTGGCCCCTCCTAAACAGCAGGTCGATTCCAGGGATGATACGGATTAGAAAGTGTAGAGACCTTGGCTTGGAGCCAGCACAGTGGAATCATTTCTTGACACCATCTGAGTCTGGTGACCACTATTCTTCCACCTTTAGGTTTGGTAAAAGCTATTTGAAGTATCCACAGACGAGGTCTAACTCTTGTGTGCTGCACTGAGAAGACAAGGAGTGCTGAATCGTGTACTAGAAGTGGCCAATAGAGGAGAAGAGCCCTGAAAGTTTACATTTCCAAATAAATAAATAAATAAATAAATATTTAAAAAATGAAATTCTGATGATTTTTTGAATTCTGACTGGTGACACCATGAAAACGGAAATTTGCTCAATTGTATAAAATTATATAAACTCTGTACGAGTACATATTTATAATTGAGTGATTTTCATAAATTAAGTGAAACAGTCCCTTTTAAAACAAGAACCCAATTAGTGGCAATGATTAACGCATTTAACAAACAGAAGAACCTGCTCTGTATGGTGACAATATATTGGAGAAGATACATTTGCCTTTTATGTTGGTTCCCGCAACCACTTGCATCTCAACTGGGTCAGGAGAAGTTCTGGACTTGGGCCATGCACATGTACAGCTATAAATGCTCTGATACTTGCCAGCTTCTAGGAGGACATATTTCCATTAACCACCTCTGTCCAATGTGCACTTTTAGAAAATAGAAAACTCAGACGGGCACTAATCCCTTCTTGTCTTCTAATCTAGCTTCAGTTTGCATGGTTTGGATCTAATCTTAAAGTCTAGCATTTCTGCATACCATCTGTGCTTAAACCCCGGGCGTGGTGGTGGGCTCATTCCACAGGACAGTAGAGGAAGCAGAGAAAGAACATGAGCCCCTGTGTATAGCAAAGGAAACCACTGTAGGATTCATCTAAGGGATTATCAACCCGAGGTTAGAATGACTGGGAAACAAGGAGCACCTGGTGATGGGATTAAGCAGGCTAAAGGTGGAAGCTATGCTATAGACCTGATGAGTGGTTTAAAGAGCCACCTCACAAATCAAACCAGTAACTTTTGGGGCGGTCTCAGTAGAAGCTTTTCGAAACTTTAAGTTCCAAGTTAGAAGAATAAACAGTGTTCTCACACATCATGTTTATCAGGCTGAAAGACGATGATGAACAATAGACCGAGGTCTGCGTGTCACGAGGCTGCGCCGAATCATGGAAATCGCAGGCTTCGGGGCTGAGCCGAGCTCAGCACACACACCTGCTCTGTACTCTTAGTTCCGTGATGCTCAGCAGTGCACTGCCCTTTGCTGTCTGATTCTCTTCATAAGGAAGATGAGAATAACGAAAACTCAATAGTCAGGTTGCTCTAAGGACCAAATAAGCAGCACAAAGGCAGAAGTTGGGGCTTAGCAAACATAGTGGTGCCCACCTATAAATCCCAGGACTCAGGAGGCAGAGTCAACTTCAACTTCCAGGCCAGCCTGATCTCCAGTGTGTTCCAGGTTACCTAGAATCTAATGTTGTTACTGTTAACTATACAGGAAGATACATTCTTAGCATGGCAGTTTTCTTGCAGACAGTAGTTGTGACACCAAAAGATACGCACAGGTCATTTAACCACACTGCAAGCAAAGATGATATAGTTAATTTCCAGCTCCATCCTGCAAATTCCCAGGGCTAGAGAGATGGCTCACTGATTAAGAGTACCAGCTGCTCTTGCAGAGTACCCAGGTTCCATTCTTAGCACCAACATGGCAGCTCACAACCTCTGTAACTCGTCTCAGGGATCTAATGCCCTCTTCTGGCTAACACAAATATTGCATACAGTTGGTACACAGACATACCTACACAGGCATCTATCTATATGCCTAAAAATAAAAATAGGGGAATTTTATTTTAAAATAAAATTCTGACTCCCAGCAGGTAATGCATGGGATGACAGAGTTCAGCCATCATCCATTCCTCACTGGAAACCTCACTCACCAGAATCCAGTGCAGTATAATTCCCTGGGGGTTATCTTTCTCACATCTGCTGCTGGCCCTTCAGGAGACAAGTCTTTCTGGTTCCTGGTTCCTTTGTGTCTTTTGGGTGTGGGCATTCTCTTTCAGTGAATTCTTTGCTTCCTCTCTCTTTCCTGTTCCTTCACTGGCATTTGTTTCAGCACATGGAATAATTTATGGTATGATCTCTCTTATTTCCATCTTCCAGGCTATCCACTGCCAGCAGCACTCCTCGGGGACCCAATTTTCATGCAGATTCAGCCAAAGAAGGCCTCCACTTTAACCCACAGTAACATTCAATTCCAGTAAAGACTCAGGGAAAAACTGGCTAACAACTATCTCTCTATGAACTCAAAATGACTTCAGAAAGCACTGAATTTTTCAGAGAACACATTTGTGTCCATTGGATAGTGGGGAGGGCAGTGCTTAAAATCTACATTTCTCTCTCAGACTTGGGTAATTTTAATACCACTTTATATAATCAGCCTCCAAAACTCTTTTCCCAGTGTGTTCATGTGTGTATTGAAGGCGTATGATGTGTCCAATGACCTGTTTGTTCAGTATTTTTGAGCACGCGATGTGCAGGGCTCGTCTACGTTCTACGGAGAAGCTATGAAAACATGAGACAATGATTGTTACTCAGCATTAGAAAAAAGTTAGAGCCAAGGTGGCAGCTCATGCCTCTAACTTCAGCTACTTTTGAAGATTACACCAGGAGGTGGCAAGTTCAAAACCTGAGACCTGCCTGGGATACAGTGGGAGTTCACAAGGAGCCTGAACGACTTATCTGAGCCCCTTTCTGGACCGGGGATGTAACTCAGTGGTATAGCTTAACAAAGAATGTACTAGGCTTGAGTTTAATGGTTTAATCCCCAGCACTGAGGAGAGGGGAAAGGAGAGGAGGGGGGAAAGAAGAAGAGGGAGAAATAGGATATTGAAGAACAAATTTCTGAACAATATTAGTCACTGTCTCCAAACCTAGTTACATTACCGATTAATTAATTATTTACTTGTTGTATAACAATTACGGGTTTATCATCTGATTTTTGAGATAGGGACTCGATGTATAGACAGCTCTAACTGAACTGGAACTCACTATACAGACCAAGCTGCTCTCAAATTCAGAGATGTGCCTGCCTCTGCCTCCCTAGTACTAGGTAAGAGTTGAGGCACAAACACCACCACATCAGCTTACATATTATTACAAAGTTAGACTAAACTTCTAAAACAGTTTGAATCAGATCACTTACTCCCCAAGCATTTTTGTAACAGTACTTCATTTTTTTTCCCACCTTGGTATTATAATCTGCAAAATGGTTAACACCACCTGCCTTGTAAGGCTGTAAGAAATATCGAGTTAAATGTAGTGTATTAGCATGAGGTCGGGTGCAGGGCAGATTTACAATGAAAGAATTATTATTTAAGATCAACACTTGAAATAGCAGGTTCATTTATCTGATTTTCTCACTATTTGAAACATGTTTCTTTCTTATAAAATTTCCTTATAGGTGGACATTCCGAGGCTGGCTAAAACATTGATGCACAGATAAGCGCTCGCTTTGATGATGGTGGGATATTCATAAGCCTATGATCCCCCAACACCTCAGGAAGTCACGGCAAGGGCTTTGGTCCTCCTTTTCCCATCAGCTGCAAACAGAATCTTAATGTTTTAGATGTAAAGCGAAAGAGTGAAGCTATACAGGAGAAAATGTGCCCCTTCCTGTGGTAATTTTTAAGATATTTTTCATTTTTAATTACATGCATGTGTGTCTGTGTGCAGAGGTTTTGGGGGTGGCCAGAAGAGAATGTGGGATCTCCTGAAACAAGTTACAAACAGTTGTAAACACCCAAAGGTGGGTAGTAGAAACCAAACTCAGAATCTCAGTAAGGGCAGCAAGTATTTCTTACCAAGGAGCTACCTCTTCAGTCCCTCGTGTGGTAATGTCTGTGAGGTTAGCAACTCTTGATCAGGAGGTATGTGAATTAAAATTGAGGAATTGCCTGGTAGAAGATACTTTCAGAAGCAGTGCTATGCTTGTGAGTAACTGTGGAAGAGGTTCTGTAAAGTCTCCACTGAGGTCAGTTCCTGTGAACTGATTTCCATGCTTAACTCCCAGCAACTTCCAGGCACAATGGGTAAGAGATAGCACCTAATGAAAAGGAAGACAGCAGGCTAGAAGAAACTCATGTTTCTTTCAAGGTTGAAAGAACATCTTTTAAAATTCCCTGCTTCTTTTGTTTGCTATTTTATTTTACACTGAGACGGGGTCTCCTGTGTAGTTTAGACTGGTCTAAAAGATTTCTCCAGCCTCCTGTCTCAGCCTCCTCAATAGCGGGATTTCAAGTGCACACCCGCACGCACAGGGATACCGGATGCCTGGCCCTTTCGCAGTGGCAGTGGTGCCTAAAGTGGTGTTGGATTAGCAACATCTTTAGGAAATGGCAGCCCTGCCAAGTCATGTTTCCGCTATCATCAGAACTGTATACATCATTGTTTCCAGGATGGGTGGCACTCCCAGTACACTGTTTGCTGGTTTCTACTGGCACTTTGATATTTTCAGTTCTGAGTGGCGGGCCAAGCAGCAGAGAACTCCGGTTCTAGGAAACTTGGGCAATTATAAATTTATTAGTCATATCAGTTACTGAAAATGCCCTTTCCTTTCCCTTTTGAATTAGCGCATCCTCTCTTCCTGAGAGCTAAGGGGAAAAGGTGCTTTTGACCTATCCATGATTTAACAATTTTCCATCTTTACTTCCTCCCCCTTCTCCCTCTGTTCTTCTCTCCTGTTCTAGAGTTCTGACTTCCAAATGTTCATCTTCAGCCGAAGGGAGATGATACGTAACTTGAAGTGTCTGCTTGGAGCCACACTTCCCTGCTCGCATCCTCTCTACCGCTGAAAGCAAGCGGAAGTGACAGAGAAATCCCTGGAGTTTCGAGTGCCTTTCCCCGGGGACCTACAGCTTTACAGTCCTCAAATGTCGGGCAGAGTTGGGGGTTTCCAAGTCCCCAACCCCTCTAACTGCACAATAAGCATCTTAACCTTTTTGGGGGAAGGGACCTACAGACGTTGTAGACACTCTAGCCACAGGGACAGAAGTCCCGGGAAGACCCGGGTTTAAACTGTTGCGAAACGTTCAGGGAACTGTGGATCTGAAACACAACTGGAACGACCGGACTAAGATAGACCTCTGACTTCAAACTTCTTGACTTGGGGCAATTAAGTAAGGAGTGGAGCTCAGGTGATGAATCTGGTTCCTAGTGATCAAGTGCAGGAACCGGACGGTGCAAGGCTACTTTAAGCTCTTGTAAAGAATGCCAAGTGGGGTGATGGAAAGAGACCGGGGGGGGGGGGGGGGCGCAGAAGGAAGGGAACTGGCAGAAACGGAGAAGTGGAGAAGGCGCGGTAGAAAGCGGAGAAGGAAGAGACCAACGGGGAAGAGGGACAGGGACTCAAAGAGACCTTCACCAAGACCTAGTGGCGGAGAGATTCCAAACAGGAGACCAAAGTAGGAAGGAGGGTCCGTGTGGGTAGCTGAGCGCCTCCGAGGAGAGAGAACTTTCTCCGCTCCTTAGCAGGGAGTCTCTGAAAACCCCACCTCGGGGAGGTACGCGAACAGCTGCAGATTACTCCGGCACTGCCGGAGCCTCTGGCCTCCGGCAGATGGAGGGGCCTAAATCGGTGAGTCCTGGCACCCGCGGCCGGCCGAGGAGGGGACAGGATCTGCAAGGAGGCGGGCCGCCTGCCCCGTTTTCTCCTCCCCTCTCCTCCTCCTGGAGGCGTGCACCTAGGGTATTTGAGCGCCCTCGGGGGCCCCCGCCCCCTGGCCCCCCATTCAAGAAGCGGCTCGGCTAACTCAGCCAGCAAAGGGCGCCCGGCGCGCCTCGGAGCGCACGTTCCGCGCCTTCTCCTGCCCGCAGGCTGGACATTATGCGGCCGAGCCGCCGAGCCCTAGTCCTCCGCCTCCTTCTCCTCCTCCTGCGGCCCGAGCGCCTCAGCTCACGGCAGGCGGCAGCGTTGCTCAGCGGAGCGCAGACGGGAACCTCTCTGCAGGACCTCAGCGACTCCTAAAGTCAAAAAGTTGGCGGCAGGGCGCCGGGGTTCCGCGCGCTCTCCACGGCTGCTGCCTCGCGTCGCCGCCAGCCACCAAAGCCGGCAGGAGGGAGGGGGTGGGAGAAGCGGGGGGAGGGGTGAGGAGCACCATGCAGTTAGTATCCTGGGCCACACTGCTAACGCTCCTGGTGCCGGACCTGGTTGAGATGAGGAGCCCTGACTCCGCGGCGGCCGTGCGCAAGGACAGGCTGCACCCGAGGCAAGGTAACAAGGCTCTGGACCCTCAAGCCCCCCCCCCAACACGCCCCCACACACTCCATCGCCACCTCCTTGAACACGCTCTGGGGCGGCCACCTCGCAGTAGAGGCCTCTTTCCTTTTCCTAGAAAGAATTACCTCTCCTTTTGGAGCCTCTCCCTTCTCTGGGTCATCCTTAGCCAACTAATAGGGAGGGAAGCACTGCAAGAATTTTTGGGCCACCCCCCTCCCCCAGCTCTTTTTACCTGACTTTTTTTTACCCTCCTTATCCCCTGTCCCAAGTCAATTAATTCTATTTAATAACATGGATCACCTGGGAGCGTACATTTTATTTTATCCAGGATATTTATCAGAATTTAATTATTTTTATGTTTTTAGATCTGTTCATTGTCTGACTTCTAATGCTATATTCTCAGCCCCTCACCTAGTTCTCGGCTGTTACTATTACAGTAGGCGCTCAACAAATATTTATCCAGTGGTGGAGCGTGAAAGAATTGACTCGAAGTGGCTGCAAAACAAATTAGGACAAAGCCCCCCATCTTCTTTTTAAATTAAAACTTTCGGGGGGGAATGAATGATTAGCTCATTGCCTCTGTTTCTCCCTGCAGTGAAATTATTAGAGAGTCTGAGCGAATATGAGATCGCGTCTCCCATCCGAGTGAACCCCCTAGGGGAACCCGTTCCCACGAACGTGCACTTCAAAAGAAGGCGACGAAGCATTAACTCTGCCTCTGACCCCTGGCCTGCCTTCGCCTCCTCCTCGTCTTCCTCTACCTCTTCCCAGGAGCATTACCGCCTCTCAGCCTTCGGCCAGCAGTTTCTATTTAATCTCACCGCCCATACCGGATTTATCGCTCCACTGTTCACTGTCACCCTCCTTGGAGAGCCAGGGGTGAACCAGACCAAGCTGTATTCCGAGGAGGAAATGGAACTTAAGCACTGTTTCTACAAAGGCCATGTCAATACCAAGTCCGAGCACACTGCGGTCATCAGCCTGTGCTCCGGAATGGTAAGTGGGCGCGTGCCCCTTCCCTCCTCCCCGCCTCCTCGTCTGCTTCTTTAAGACTTAATTGCACCCTAGTCTGAACCTACCGAGTCTATACTCTGGCGTTAAATATCAACACTGGCTTAGGTCTCGGGAATTGATGGGTCTACTGGTGTAGTGCGTGCTCTTAGACTCCAGAAGAATGTACACATCTGTCCCTAGAGGGTCATGTATCATTTGGATCTGTCTTAGATTAGATGGATTGGGTTTGCTGTACGCAGCCCAACTCTGCATAGTAGCTTGCATGTCGGTTTACAAACTCAGAGAAAGTTGCTGGGGTTGTGATTTCTTGTAGCAAACTTGGCCGCTCTGGAGCCGTGCAGCTGAGCGCAGGGCGGACTCAACTCCTCATTGGCGCGTCCTGCGTCAGGGATGTAAACTGACAATCCCTGGACACCCCTACTGGAGTGCTGGGATATCTTAGGTTGTGGAGGCGGCTACACAACCTAATGTCCCCGCGTTCTTTCCTCTCGGAGCCTTTTATCACGTGCAAGGAATTTTGAAACTGAACCAGATTGACAGGGAAGCTGATCCTGTCCCGGGAAAGGAAGGGTGGGCCAAATACTCTGAGAGCCGGGAGTGAGGGCGGAGCCTGTCTCTAAGGCGGTGTTTATGGTTGGAAGGTGGCGGGGGAGGGGTGGTGCACTACAGTCCGACTCTGCACCCTGCTGGCGTGGTGACTGGAGGCGCTAGAGTAGTGGGAGAGAGCCTGGAGAGGTAGCCTTAAGAAGAGCCCTATTCTAGAACCCGTGGCTGTTTCAAAATGTAGGAATGGAAATGTATAGCGCACGTTTCTCTAGGAAGGTTGGATGCGACAGATACCGCCCCGCGCTGTCAAGTAGGCATTTAGTACGAGATCCAAGTTGGTACCTAAACCTTCTTCTTCCTGACCCCTCCATTACCCTCCATTGGGACCTACAAGGTATCGGTCACCAATTCCTACGACAGTTGAGAGTCCTGTACAATTCTGGACCCAACTAGGGTGGTCCTTCACTTTCCCAAGCGACGTGCGTTTCTACCACGCGCTATGACGCAGAAACTTTCCTGCGGCGGGCTCTCCCAGCTCACTGCGCTGCTCCTTACGCACAATTGGCTATTAAAAATCTGTGCCCCTTGCGCATTTACTCTCTCTTGACACACACACACACACCCTCCTTCTCGTCTTTCTAAATAGAGGCTTGGGTACTCACTTGCGTGCTGGGCTGCCACATTTGCTGGCTGGTTCTTGCGTCTTAAATTCCAGGTCTGGAGGTTACATCCTTCTTCGACCACCAAGAGCCTGCTCTTGGATCTCGGCAGGAGCTCCGCACTCCCTAAGACTGGGAGGAGGGAAGGTCGGATGTGGGGAAGGGGGATGAGCCCCTTTATCCACCAGCTAAGTGCTGGGAATCCTGGCGCCCAAAGTGCTTCCTTGAGATTGATTGGGGGTAGGCGGAGACCGCAGTTTAGCAAGGGGAGGGGATGCTGCGTTGAGTCATCCCGGCCTCAAACCTGGGCCTGGACACTAGAATGGTTCCAGTCTTTGAGAGGCTGTCGCCTAGGTAGGCCTAGGCTGAAGTCTTGAGGCCGATCCCAGAGAATCAGCGCACCCCGATTTAAAGCTAGGACGCCCCAATTCCGGGATCTTAGATAGGGCTGCTTGTGTACTTAGTTGGTAAACAGTCTTTACTCCTCCTCTTTCCCCGCCTACACACCGGTGGAATCCAAGTAGCCCCAGCAGTTGTATAAATATTTTTCTGCGTAGGTCCTTAATTTCCATTGGTGATTTTACATGGCAACACAGTGCACGTGGTCTCCTTGAGAACTGAGAACCGGGGCTCCTGAAACGACTCTCTGGGGCATACTATCCCCATTAACATGGCATGTAACTTGCAGCATGGCTTTGGCAAGGGGTGGAGGTGGGGGGAAAGGGGGCTACATATATTTTTAAAATAAGCGAACTATGTTTTTATGTCTTTAGCCACTAATGTAGCTCGGAGTTTCCTGATTTCTTTGTCTCCTGGAATTTTTATTTCATCCCAAGACTCTTATTATTATCTTGTAGCTGTCCCTGTATAATAATGTTCCTCACTTTGCTCATGAAGGCCTCCAGGAAATCTGCCCTCATCAGAGTGATCTGACACTGTACACCCCATACCCACACCGCCACAACCCCACCGCTCCCGTTTGCAGTTTTTCTGAATCTGCCGAGAGAATGTCTGTACCTCAGTTTTGTTTTGTTTTTCTTCCTTTCTTTAGGACCACTGTCTGAGAGAGACCTGCTCTTACCTACTTCTCTCCTAGCTTCTTTTTCTTTCTCAAACCCTGGCACACACCAGTAACAGGGCAACAAGCAGGCTTCAAAATCTCACCGCCACCCTTGTTCACATAGCCTACACATCTCCTGACATCCTAGTGAACAATATCAGACTCCACCAGTGATAAGATCCTGATATTACATCCTCTCACACGTAGCCCAGTGTCCAATTTCATCTTAGTTTTCTCTTCCGAAATTCTGTATTTCAAGTAGTTAGCTTTATACTTCTCTAAATTCTCTCTTAATTTCCTGTGTTCATATATATATATATATATATATATATATATATATATATATATCTCCTCCCCTTCCCCTGTGTGTTCCTGTGTATGTGTGTATATGTGTGTTGGTATGTTGTTGATAATTGAACTCTGAGTCTTGTGTTTGAAGGCAAGAGCTCTATCACTGAGCAATATTGCAACGTTTCTTTTTCTTTTAAAGCATTGTTTCACTTCTACTTCCCCACAAGAGTCCACAGTCTTACATGTAGTATTTGTTCCACACAGAGACACTGTCTCTTCAAATGTTTACTGTCTTCTCAGTATGTGGGTTCTTCTGTTCTTCCAGGCATTTGCACCAGAATCTATCTCACCCTCTCCTGTACTATAGTTTAGACCATACACAGTGTATATATGTATGTAATACATATATTTAAACAAATGGTCACCCCAGTCAGCACAAGACAAGTTGGGTCCCAATGATTATTTCTGAACAAACAAAAAACCTGATTTTGCCTCCATATTGTTACAATTTATTGAGCTTTTGCTGGAGTCTCTGTGATACAATGGCTCAGTCCTCAAAGCTACTTATTTTTGCTAGCGAGAATATATGGTATCTGAGCCTTGAGAACTACCATCCTCTCCTAGGCCTCATGATGAGAGGTGACCAAGTTGGAATTATAATCTTCAAGAGAATGACTGGATTTTTTTTTTCCATACACTGAAGTAAAAATCAAAACTCTGGGTCCAAGAATCAGCATTAACACCAACCTGCTCTGTACCATTGAAAGGCAACCATGGACAAATCACTTCATTTCTGTGCCTCCTGGGCTCCTTTTACTGTCTCCCATAGGCCTCACATGCCGTGTGCTTATGAGATACCAGAGTTGAATACTGACTGCTGACAGAGGTCCTTGGTGAGCATGAAAGTGCTAACCTGCTGCTTCTCTGGTGACCCGTCAGTCTGTCACAGACTATACTAAAACTGACTTCTGCCTGAGTCTATGTTCTTGAGTTATGAAAGAAGCCGCATTAAAAACGTCAGGTTCTAGACATCACACCTAGAAATTCTGAATCTGGAAATACAGCGTGTCACTCGGAATCTCATCAGAAAAGAAGTTCTTTCTCCCAGTCTGCTTTGATCCTCCTTGCTTTGGGAAAGCAGTGCCTTTGGGAAAGCCTTGCATTTTGTGTGCATTTTCTTGGATTAGACACCTTGGAGGAAAGTGCATTAAAATTCTGATTCTTGAGCTGACTCCAGAGATTTTGGTGCAGACAGGAGGCACAGCCCCATGATCTGGCTCTCTAATCGGCTCTGGAGGATGCTGGTGCAGGTACCCACACCAGTATTCAGGGGTGATCTTTTCTCTTGTGCCCAGGAGATGAGAGAAGGCTTCTGGTTATTTTCAGTGTGTGAAGAGAGAACAGTTTTTGTGTCTCCTCTGAGACTTGGCACTTTCAATGTTCATATAACATTAAATAGTTCAAGCTTGAGGCATTGTGAATCATTTGCAAACCTTGTAGATATGTGGCGAGGGGACCAGGAGAATGACCTTTTACAAGGTGTTCTTTCATAGTGCTTGATAAAAGCAAATTGGCCCAAGACCAATGAGCTCCAACAAAACCCACTGGTCAGTTCAGAGCCTGAGAAGGTTCTTGAATGTGGTTAATCAAATGGGGCGGGTATTATTTCACTTAAACCTCACAGCTGCCGTTTAGGAACTTCACCACCAATCAACCAGTAAGTATACGGCTCAAGGAGGATAGGTGTGGTGCTGGGCATGCAAGTAGCAGCCTGTGACAACACTGGCTTCCAGGATGTCACTCTGCCTTAAGGGAACAGGAGGAGCCCATGTGTCAGGGTTGCAGGCCTCACTACCTTTAGGGCATTGTGGCCTACATGTACTTGGTGAATGCAAAGGAGAGGGTTTTGGCTTTTCCCTCAGCTATGCACTGCCATCTGATTTTCCAGGCAGCCTGAACACTCCAAAGCATCTCTTTTAGCCGCCTGTAGCATTAAAAGATTTGGAACTTAAGCACCAAGGAAAAGCTAGCTATGAAAAGCAGGTGAGATCATGTTGAGAATTAGCTGCCACTATAGCAGAGTGGAGATGAGCCAGGCTACCTCAGAAGAGTTTCAGCAGCCCCCAGAGGGAGGAGACAACAAATTGCCCTTCTCTTCCCTGGAATTACTTCACTCTTTGGGTTGTTTCTGTCCCTTCCGTTGTCTGAGTTGTGTTAAATCAACCTCTCTTGTCTCTTCACAGATGGGCACGTTCCGGTCTCACGATGGAGATTATTTTATTGAACCACTGCTGTCCATGGATGAGCAAGAGGACGAAGAGGAACAAAACAAACCCCACGTTATTTATAGGCGCAGCACCCCTCAGAGGGAACCTTCCACAGGAAAGCATGCCTGTGACACCTCAGGTATTTGCTTCTTGGTTAAATACAGATACAGGGTTGACATGGGTTCATTGCCTCCCTGCAAGGAGGCAGCAGCTTTTTCTGCTGTTTGCAAGACACCACCCTGTACAATATGGCTTAGTAAGGTAGGTATAGCCTCTTGTATAGATGGAAACTACAGAGAGGTTTAGTGACTTATTCAAGGTTGCACAGCTAAGAATTTACAGTCAGGATTCGAGCTCAGAAAGCAATGACTGCAGTCTATCTGTGGGCAAAGCCATGAATTCTGTTGAAGTTGTTGATACTCAGAACAAAGCTGGAGTCTGAACCTGTAACTCCAGTGAGCAATCATGTGTGTTTTCTTCGTCTCTTCTATTCATTTGGTTTCACTTTTGGTTTCGTGCCACATTTGCACATCATGCATGCTGCATATGGGGTTTTCTTTATTTGTTTTTTATCTTATAATGGAATTCACAACACCTACTGTGTGTTTATCAGTTTGACTAATGCTCTGTGATTTTAGGAAATCTAAGAATGGATCTGTGAACTTCATAGTAGGTTCCAGTCCCATCCTTATACTATAAGTCTAGGGCTGAACTTCACTCCATTCTGGGCAGATTGTCACAGAGTTTGGGCCGATGTGGGGGTCCATCATTAGGAATGTATTTTCCTGAGCATCTGAGGAAATGGTGTTTGTCTGTGGGTTTCAGTCTGCAGGCTCGCATCATTTCTTACTGACTCCTAAGCCTGGCTGTTTTTCACCTGCTTGCAGCTTAGCACTGAGTAGCATCCTTACAGTTGTTCTTGGGTATTAAGGTATTTATTACAATGTTTTTAAAAGTCCATTGACTTCTTGTTTGTGGGACCTTTTCTTTCTTTCTTCATAAAAAACTGCATCAACAAAGTGAGCAGCTATTCAAAGTTTTCTGGTATCTCCATACAAGACCAAGACTACCTTGGAGTGGCTTTAAATGTTCCTCCAAGGAGTTGTCAGATAGAAGTTGTTTTCTATCTGTACTCAGAGTGATGCTGTTTCGTGTCCACATCCCCACTACAGGTGTTATTTCTAAAGTGAAGCCTAAAAAATAAGGAGAGCTGCTGCTAACCTGAAAGTAGTCGATGGCAATGGTAGAATTATATGTCTCTGGGCTGACTGAATCCATTTTTGTGGTCTTACCATGAGAGGAAGGTGGGGTACAACTGAAATTGCTTTACTTAGTCCCTCTAAAGGACAAAAAAAGCCATATGCCACACACCTGGAGGATCAGGAGTTCAAGGCTAGCCCGGGCTACTTTGTGACTTCCAGGACCACCTGGTCTATGTATTGACATGTTGTCTAAAAACAAAAGAACAAAAGAGGCAAAAAATCCCCCCCAAAACACAAAAAACAAACAAACAAACAAACAAATAAACAAAAGTTAGCATTGGTTAGTTGTCCTGAGAAACAATGGTCTCAGGCACTCGAGTTGTGACAAGCCTGCCAGCTGCCAGCTAGTTTAATAGTTAAGACTTGTCTTATTTTTATTTTTTGACTATGGTAAGCCAGGTTTATTTTAATTTCTCAAATCTACATATTTTAAGCACGTGTTATACATGTTTATATGTGTTATAACCATGCTTATACATGATTAATCTGTTATCAACGTGTTTTATATGTGTTTACATATGTTACAAACATATTTTATACTTTGGATAGAAGGAAAATACATGATTTTTCCCCTTCTGTCTAATTAATGTGTTAAAAAGACATGGACATGATACTTGTGTCTAATGCCCTAACCACGTGATGAGTGTGAAAATGCTCTTTTTCCTGCTCTAACATTCTTTTCCCTAACATGGCTTCAGAATAGCTTTTCAAAAGATAGCTAGGACATCCTTGCCTTTTTCTGAATAGTCACAGTACAAAGTATAGGCCCTACACCGTTCCCCTCCATCTCTCCTACAGACTCAACAAGGCAGGACGCACTCTCTTCTGTCTCCTATCTGGTAAGGTGCTCATGTGGATGAAGTAACTGCAAGTGTTTACCTCCTCTCCCACCCATTTTAACTCTACAGAAGTGCATGTGGGAAAGTGGAACTGGGGAGGGAAAGTCTTAACAATATCATTCAAGAAAATTGTCAAGTCTTTTGTTTATTTTTGTTTTAATGAATTACATGACACAAGTTAATAGACTTGACTTTTCTGGGCTGGAGGACACATTGTCAGATCTTGTTTAAAAAGAGAGAGAAAGGAAAAAAAAAAACTTAACTATATATAGGAAATGAAAGATGATCAATGGAAAATGGCTCATCCATCCAGAAAAGCTCACTTTGACTCCAGTTACTGAGTTACTGGGGTCAGAGGATGCAGCCTTCCAAATTACCAAGACCAAGTGTTTGCTTATTTTCTGGTATTAATTTTCCAGGACCAATCTACTGAACATTTCCTTCACCCTATGTGATGAATCAGAAGCCTGGCAGTTTGGGGTTCTTTGTTTTAAGACAGGGGGTTCTGCATAGCCCTAGCTAACTTGAAATTCACTCACGTAGCTCAGGCTAGCCTTGAACTCACAGAGATCTACCTATCTCTCAGCCTGCAGAGCATTGGGATGAAGGGTGTATGTCAACACCCTTAGAGAGCCTGGCAATTTTGATTGGCTTTGCCAAAGGTTGCTGGTGGACTTTGCTCCTTAGGCTTCTCTGTTTCAGTTACTTCTGTATCTCTTTAAATTCAGATGCAGGAGCCTCGGAACAGTTGGAAAAAAAAAACTTTGGAATGTGTCACAATTCACCAGCACCCTTAGTGGCACTGACAGGTGGGTTTTGGACAACAGGTAGCCTTCACCTAGGGAGTGAACACAGCATGCTGGTGGGAAGCAAGAGCTCTTGGCAGAGAGGAAAGGAAATGCTTAATAATTTCTGTCCACTCAGCCACAATGATTTCTCCTTCCAGTCCTGAGCAGGGATTGGTCATCTCCCCTCTGGGGAATATGAATGCAGATGCCCTCAAAACAAAGAAACCAATCTATGTCTCTCAGGCAAGTAGGTTGGAGCCATATTGGCAGTTTTAGTAATTGTCCAGGCAATTGGGATATTCAGGTAAATCTGAGTGTCACCGTGAAAGCTGAATGGAAGGCATGTGTCACTCTCTGACAGGTGTAGTTTGTACCTTCCAAACTTCATTTTTTTATGCCAGTTCCTTCTGGTCTCTTCTTGTAGGGCAATACAATATTTGAACTGGAATCTTCAGCAGTAAAGTCTAGTTCAATACTCTAGTTGTAGAAGGAAGAGGAAGTCAGAGTGTGGGGTGTGGACTTAGGTGCTTATTTTAAGGAGTGATAACCCTGCACATTCAACACCTGATGGAGCTTTTTCTTGCCCAAGTCTGAGAGTGGCCTCTGGAAACCCTACACAGAGCTGGGCATCACCTTTTAGTTACTGGCTTATGGGATTCTTACCAAGGCAGGCTTCTCTACCTCTTGCACTGCTGCACACAGATGGGATGTAAGCCTTGCTCGTTTCTGATTCTTGATATAGGTCTCATTCTCAAAACAGAGTCTGAGATAGTGTATAAAAATGTGTAAAGGAGTCTAATGTGCTGGGAACCGTGGGCTTACAAGGGAAGGTATAGCTTTGTATGCATTTATTCATTGAGCCATCAAGTACTTACTGAGTTCTAGGTCCTGATGAGAAAACTAGAAGCCATCTATTCCATGTGACCTGAATCATATTATAGAATACCAAATGAAAATAACGTGAATTTGCTGAGGTGTGTTCAGACTGAGCATGAAATAACAAAGGCCCAAGGACAGGCTTTAGCAGATAGTCCATATTCATGGGATGGAAGATAAGTGAAAAGTCATGAAAGTAGGGAAGATAACATCATAGTCAGGAAGGGGAACTGGAAACACGGAACCCAGATGTAATCACCTGTAGTTTGTCCATAATCCACATTGTTAATGGATTATGAAACTTGCCCAAAGCTGTTGTGACCACCAGTGGCAACACCGAGAGCACTTCCTGTCTCTTATTTCTTCTTCATCCAGTGTAGTATTTTGTTAATGGAAAGCTCTTGGCCTAGTGTCTGCCCTTTCTTACTCGGCTCTGTTTTGAGGCCATTAAATATAGACTTTGACTGCTGGGATGTATCTACATGTTTTGTCTTTTCACTCTGTTTGTGAATTCATTGAGATTCACAATGGAGAGTAAGGTGTCATCTTCCGGAGCCATGTCTTTGAGAGAGCAGAGACAGGTTTACTGATCTCTCGGTCCACCTGCTCTTCACCTGAGGGACCCCAGTGGCAGGCTGGGAGAGCCCTCAGAAGGTCCATTGTCATTTCCACTGCTTGCTTCCAGGTAAACACACAAGTTCTGTTTCTCTGTCTCTTTCTTTGTTTATGTGTGCGTTTGGGGTGTGTGCGGTTGTGTACAAGTGAGTGAGAAGACTAGAAGTTGGCATCAGGTGCTGTCTCCATTGCTCTCCTTATTTCTTCAAGAAGGGATCTCTCAGTAAACCTGGAGCTTGTCAACTTGCCTAGACCAGCTGACAAGGAGCCTCCAGAATCCTGCATCTCTGTCCTCCCCGTGCTGGAATTACAACAAGCTGGCACATGGAGTAGGCTTTTTATCATGGGTTCAGGAACAGAACTCAGGCCCTCATGCTTGCACAGCTAACATTTTTCCAATTCCCCATCCCCAAGTTCTGTTTCTGTTTGACGATAAACCTTTCACAGGAGAATTAGCTCTCCTCAATGAGCTAATCAGACTCCCTGGTAGGCCAGTGAGAGGAGCAGAGGCTGTTTGCCTGGCTCTGCAAGATACTCTCTTCTGTTACTGAAGTTTCTCCTTCAGCCTCCATTGCACCAAGGCCAGCTTCCCCCACCGCCATGAGGACAGTTAGCATTACGTGCTCCTTGGCTCATCAATGCCACACCTAAAAAAAACCAGCTGGACAGATTGTGAAAGCATTTCTGAACAGTTTCAATGCTGCTTAACGTAGGAAAGGACTAGAAACAGGTACCCTCAAGAAGAAGACAGACGGATACAACACTGTGCTAATGCAAGAAGGTTCCTGTGCAGCCATTACAAATGAGGATGGAGATTTAACACACTGGGAAGTACAGAGCAAAGAAGCAGACGATGAGTTAGAAACACCTAAAAGGTCCCAGCTTTTAAAAATGACAAAATTTATCTGTGCTTATATTTTTTTATGCTGTATTGTAGGGCTCTCAAATGGACAGTGGGCCATATTAATAGTGGTTTATCAAAAACTATATATTTATAATTAACATAATTTTATAATAAAATCGTAACATAAAATAACAGTATATGCAAGTAAAACAAATCTTTAGCAAAAGAACAAAGGTATAGGAAGTGGTTATTTCTTGTTTTAAAGAATATAGACAATCTTTACTTTTTAAGTTTACACTTTTGTGTTGTGTTTTATTCTTTTGGTATTATTCTGTAGTACTTTTCACAGAATTTAGCTAGTGTGTCCAACCTATAGTCTACTGGCCACCTGAACCTGAGAGTACATTGCCCAAAGCAAAATGCATACCTAAAACATTATCAGGTGTATGTGTGTGTGTGTCTGTGTGTCTGTATGTCTGTGTGTCTGTGTGTCTGTGTGTGTGTATGCGTGTGCGTGTGTGTGTGTTTGTGTGTGTGTGTGTGTGTGTGTGTGCGCGCGCGCCGCGCGCGTGCGCATGTGTAAGCTGCACAGTTCTAGAGCATGAGCTTGGTAGATGACAACATTGTGTCACAGGGTCAAAAGATTGGACCCACCTGATTCTAATCCTTTAGGACTAAAGATTGGCCAGCTACTTTTAAGTGGTTCCTTCTCTGCATTTTACTTTAGTACATCCAAGGCTGGTCAAGGTGGAGTCTCTATCTCAGCTCAGCTCAGCTCAGCTCAGCTGCCACCTGGACTGACCACTGGGTACTGCAGTTAGTGTGGGCCCTCAAGAGTGCAGGCAGGCTTGAAGACTCAGGATCAACACAGTGCAGGCCATCGTGTGAGGCTCTCAGATGCATTAGAGATTACTTTGCCACATATTATCATATCAATACACTCATCACCACCATGGGAAGTCATATCATCATCCGTATCCAACAACTGAGAATAAAGCACAGCTCAGAGGAATTGAGCAGCTTTTTAAAGTCACACTGATGGTAGGAAGCGGGCATACAGCTCCATCCTAAACAAACAAGTTTAGTTTGTTTTATACTAGGGGCCAGACTTCACTCAAAACACAAATAAAAGCTGCCTTCTAAAAAAAAATTCTTTTTTGTCCCCACTTTGGTGAGGTACATTGTTCCTACATAGTCTAGCTTCACCTTGAGCTTCTGATCCTCCTTCCTCAGCCTCTCATGGCTGAGACTGCAGATGGGTGCCATCATACCAGGTGGTAAATCCCTTCTGATTTAAATTCTCAGAGCATCGTTTTTGGTTTGCATCTAATGTCCAATCTTCAAACAAATTTCCTATGGCTTGTGGTGAACATGCATATTTGAGTCGTTATACAGACTATATGAGGGCTTTTTGGTCTTTTATTTTTAATTGCTATACGTTAATTATGTCTAGTAGGAATTGGCATGGCCTGTAATACAACGATGTTCATCCCCCCTTACCCTCTGTTGTCCCATCCCTCTTCCACTGATCTCTTTCCTTTTCCCATCCTCTGATTGCATGCTCCCAACTCCACTTTGTCATGACCCAGTGAGTTTTATTAGTGTTGCTTACAGAGGGTAAGTGAAGGGTGGTTTACAGGAGAATGAGCACCTTATCAGTGGGTCCTCCACTGAAGTAAATGTTTCTCCCTCAACTCTACCAACCATTAACTGAGTATCAACCCCCAGGTCGGGGTGGGGCCTTGGGAGCTACTCCTCTGAATTATATATTTTAATTCTTCAAACACCTCCTGTCCGTTAGTGAGAAAAATGAAACACAGGAGTTTATAAAGTAGAGCTATCCAAGGTCACAATAACTCATAAGTGTAGCATTCTCCCACCCCACCCCCTACAAAGCCTTAGATCTGGTCGAGTTAGGAGACTTTTCTGGGCCTGCTCCTTTGTGGATTCAACCACATTCATAGGAATTACAGTTCCTGGACAGATTATAGACTGGCCTCCCTGGAGTCTGGTTTGATTGTGAGCAGCTCCATGCTCCAGCTTCTCACTGAGACTGTAAGGACACCCAGTGGCTTTGTTACACTAGCATGTCCCTGTTGGAGTGTCTGCTTGTTACAGATTAACTTCTGGGATCCCAGTAAGAATTTAGCATCAATCTACTGATTAGCATCCCCAGAGCAGTGAAATGCTCAGGAATCCCTCAGAGGCCTTTTATGAACAACCCTGAGGCAGCTGGTCAGGGCCTGGGTTAATGGTGGTCCACGGTGGCCTAATCAGTTTCTTAGACTGAAGCCAACCCGACTCTCTTTTAGTACACATTTTCTGCAGCCCCCTCTCATCTCCATCTCTCACCTTGTGAAATCAGAACAGGCAGCTTCTAAACCTACACATTTTATTATGAACATATTCAAGTGTACATAAAATAGAGGTGAGAGCAAAATGAACACACCATTTATATTTAATAGCAATCAAGAATTTCCCACTTACTTCCTGTTGGTTTGCTTTTTTCCTGGAATGTTTTAAAGTGAACTCAAGGTTCATGACTTTCCATCTCTATCTCAATGTGGACAACTAAGGGAATTTTTCTACGTAACTGAAATACATTTTCTGTGGCAAGCAAACTTAACACTGATTGCTCCACAGCACCTGAGCAGCACCTACAGTAAGTCATAGCTGTTTGTCGCCCAGTTCCTTTCTGTTTGGTTAGACTGGGATCTCCACAAAGTCTGCGCATTGTGTGGGTCTGTGCATTGTGTGGGTCTGTGCATTGTGTGGGTCTGTGCATAGTGTGGGGTGGTTGCATCTTCAACAGCATTTGTGTTGTTCTCATTGCTGATTTAAAAATTGCCATGTAGTTCTAGATTTGCTCAACCTGTCCCAGTTTGTTTGTTTGTCTGTTTTCTGTCTACGTGCTCTAGTCTATGCTTCATCCTGGCCAATTTGCTGCACAATAATTTAAATATGGAGCCAGCCCTCAACGACAGAGCAGGTATCACACAGAGCCTCTGATAGTTTTGGAGGGATTTAGTAAAGCAAAAAAACCTGAAAGTGTGGTTGGGTATTTTTGTTGTTGGTGGTGTGTTTGTGTGGTGATAGTGTGTGTGTGTGTGTGTGCGTGTGTGTGTGTGTGTGTGTGTGTGCGCGTGTGTGTGTGTGTGTATCTATGCTTTGCTTATCTTGCTGTTTCTTGGAGTTATGTGTGTGTGTATGTGTTCACCTACGTGGGCACCTGTGTACATGTGTGTTCTTGTGTAGACAGCCCAGAGATTTGTGTCAGGTGTTATCCTCAATCACTCTCTACTTAATTTATAAAGGCAGAATTGCTTACTAGACCTGGAGCTCACCAACTCTGTTCATCTAATCTAGCTAACAAGCTTGCCATGGGGATCTCTACCTCCCAAATGCTGGGATTACAGAGAGGCCTCCATGCCCGTCCAGCATCTACATGGGTGTTAGGGATCTGAACTATGCCTTCATATTTGCATGGTAAGACTTTTACCTACCAAGCCATCTCCCTAGCATTGGGCTGGGTTTCTCTTATTGTTGCTGTTGTTTTGTTTTTGTTTTACTTCGTTTTAATGTGTATATGAGTGTGTGTGTGTGTGTGTGTGTGTGTGTGTGTGTGTGTGTGTGTGTGCTTTGCTTATCTTGCTGTCTCTTGAAGTTTTCCTCCCAATAGAAACAGTCTAAATTCATAGTACTTCTCATTGTCTTCTATGCAGCTCAGGGTGGCCCCTCACCTGGGATTTCCCAGAAGAACTAAGAAATGTAAAGTGGCAAGATAGGCTTGGACCTGAGGAGGCGTCTTTTCTCTGTGATGTGAGAAGGACTCTCCTGTGCCTTGCTTAGAGCATTTTGAGTTTCTGAACCAGAGAGACCTGGAAGATGCAATTCCCTTACTGCTGCTAGGGTCAGGTATTTCCTGTCTCCTGCCCATCAGGGTCTTGGGATTTCCTGCTATACTTCAGATATCACTTTCTGCTGCTAAGGACCAGGTAATGCAGTTGCTTGTTAGTGTGTTCATGCTCCCAGAAGCCACCGGAACTGAGTGTGGATGCACGTGTTTCTGTAAAAGGACCCTGAGAATTGTCAGAGGGCTTCTGCTGGTGGGAGTAGGAGCTCTTGGGAGTTGATATGAGGACCCTTCTTTCAGCCATTATCCAGGATGGGCTATTTTCAAAGCAAGACCTTGTCTCTTGGGTTTCTTTATATGAGGTGATTAGACAATTGGCTTAATGAAAAGCTATTTATCATACCATGGGGATTTAAATTCCATAACTTCGTATCCTCCAAGTTTTGGTTCTTTAGGATAATCAGACCATTGACGAGTTGATATGGTGCTCACTCTGGGTGAATCATTTGCAGGTAAATTTTCTCATGTCTCTTTTTGTAATGTTTGGACCAGATGTCTGTATGAGGGTTCTGTGTGAATGCAAATCCTCAATAAATAGGAAGTGTCACAGAGAGGGAGTCAGGGAGATGCTGAGTTGGCTGTGTAATGGGGCTGGTGGATTTCTGGAAAGAACAGACCCAAGCGAAGGCTGAGTTGGGGTGCATCTTCCTTTTTCATCTGTTGTTACCTGTTCTCTGTGATATTAGAAGAGAATGTTGAAAAATGCAGCTTGTGTGCGGCGAGAGTTCAAACTGATTTCAGTATAGGCTTAGATGAGTTCTCCTCTGACTTTTCCTCTTGGGTTCCCAGTATCTGTGCTTCCATTTTATTTTAAGGTACAACTTACCTGCCAGAAGAGTCATCTTCTCAGCAGACAGTTGTGTGAGTTACGGAAATGTTATGATATCATAGTATTAGGCTCTCTTTGCCCAGTAATACTCCACAAACAGGATCAGCAAGGTCACTGCATTTGAGATTCACCCACACTGCTGCCTTTACTAGCCATCTACCCAGCCAGTCATCCCTTTTACTATGGAACACTATTCCATTTTATGGATGTAATGCTCATCCATTATGCAATTGGTGAACACTGTTTTTCCTGTTGCAAATTAAAGCCATTCTAAACACTGGAATACAAATCTCTGCATGAATATAGTTTTCATTTCAGTTGTATGAATGCCTTGGGGAGGGGGCTTATATGATAAATGTGTATATAATTTGTAAGAAACTACCAATTTACTAAGCTCTGTGTCATTTTACAGTAGGGTGTGAAAGTCTGTTTTCTGAGTCCTTACAAGGACTTGCTATCTTGTGTATTTTTATTTTATTCTATTTTGTTTATTTATTCATTCATTTATGTATTTATTTATTTATTTATTTTGCTAATCTAGTAGGCTGGAACAGTCTCTGTGCAATTTTAATTTGCATTTCCTCATGACTACTGGTACTGAGCATCTGTGCTTGGGGTTGTTCGCCATTTGTGTATCTTTGGTGAAATAACTATTTACACATTTTTTCCATTTTTTAGAAACAGGAATGCTTCTTTCTCACTATTAAAGTTTGAGAGTTCATAAATTCTGGATATAGGACCCTTATCAGACACAGCTTCTATGAGTGTTGTCTCCTGGGCTGAGGCTTGTCTTTTCCGAAAGTTGCATCCTTTGCAGACACATGCTTCACAGGCAGCTTCTCCCTTTCTCTGGCAGTGCTCGATGCACTTCGGTGTTCACATTCTCATGGACCTCCATGGCAGCGAAAGTCAGGGGCTTGTCAAGAATAGGCGGAGAGGAATGGAACAGGAGAGGCTTATTTAGGGTTTGTTTGTCAAAAGCAGTTTCTACTACAGGATGGGTGTGCTGATGTTTTTATTTCTGGTTGGCATCGAGAAGTATGGTTTCAGTGTTCATCCACTGTGCTGTGTGCTAGGAATGTGGGTGACATTGGCTGTAGACCCAAGGATGCTGTTTTGTACCTATGAACAGGTGTGCACATAGGAAGATCAAAGGAGCCAGGGAAGCAACGAGACAGACCTGTGCAGAAAACTTGGCAGTAGAAGTAAGCCTCACCCAACCATGGGCTGTTTGAGCAGGAGGAAAAACAAACATATAACTCTATTACTCTTGGAAGTTCCTACTCTGGGCTCTGCAAGTTCTTTACCTGTACATCACTTTCTCTCATCCAAGCTGACTGCTAATCCTCACATCTGATGTCATATTAGATACAAATGGAAGTGATTTGTTTAAAACTATCATATGTGTTAGGTCAAGAATAAAAACATCAACAACAAAAAACCTCACCGTATCGTCTTCAGTATAATTAATACTGAAGACGTATTTTTTTTTTTAGAAATAGTTTTTAATATTAGCTAAAAACCATCTCTTTTATGTTGGTCTCTTCTTTGCAATTATTCCCCCCATATCTTCTCTGTGGGTCTAGTTTTCATTACTATAATGAAATGGCTGAGTGTGGATAGCATGTACAGGAAATAGGTTATAATTTGGGAAGCCATAAGGTAGGCCTGTGGTGAGGGCCCAGCAGAAACTGACATCATAACAGAAGAGAAAGTGGGAGACAGAGAGAGATCAGATCACCAGATCAGAAGCTGTAAGGTAATTCAGGGCTTAAAATAACTCTTGTGAGAACTGGCTTAGGTCTTAGCAAGAAAATGGAATTCCTAAGAACCTTGAAGATCTGACCACCTTACTGTCAAACTAGACAATTCTCTAACACATGGTCTCTGATTGACATCAGTCTCTGATTGACAGTAGCTAAGAAAGACCCTTGGATTTTACTGACTTTGAAGCTAAGGACTTCATTTGTTTATCTCTGTCCACTTTTATATAATACAAAGACGCGTGTTCCACTTCTTCTGTACTGAGAGGATCAAGGTCAGGATACCATAGGTAAGATGAATGTCAGCTTTAAGTCCCCAAGATAGGCCTCGGTTTTCAGGCCCGTGTCCTTTCTGGGATGTGACACAAGGGAAAGCTGCCTCTGGGTGGTGCCCAGAAAGGGAATGTTTAAAACCATGAGCAAACTGGAGTTTGGATGTAAGTGTGAGGGTAATTAAAAATAAATTTGTGAGATTGTTAGAGAAGCTGTCTCAAACCCACAGAGGAATTTTTTCTACCCTTTAGTTCATTTAAAAGATTAAATTGTCCAGGCAAGATATATATATATATATATATATATATATATATATATATATATATATATATTAGAACTCAAGAATAACAAAATAGGGGCTGGGTGTTGGAGAGGTGGCTTGGTCACTGAGTGTTGCCACACAAGTGTGGCTATGTGAGCTTCAACCCCCAGCACTCATCCTAAAATGCCAGACTCAGTAGCCTGTCTGTAACCTCAGAATTAGGAGATAGGGACAAATTGGTGGGCTCCAGATTCAGTGAGAAAACAAGATTAAAGGTGACCTCTTCAAGATAGTATTCAAGAAGAGAGATGCTGTCCTCTGCTCTCAACACATATACAAACATATGTATATGTGCATCTATATGAACATGTGAATGCACACAAACACACATAATATACACACATATACATACATACATACATACACACAGAGAGACACACAGACACACACAGACACACACACACACAACGCACACACGCACACAGGAAAAAAAGAAAGAAGAAAAAGCAGAATTCTTTAGACCAGGCCAGGGCACTGAGGAAAGTGGCTTATGGCTATACAGTTCTGATAGTCATCAAAATACAGGAAGCCACTTCCAAACTATTCCTTTCCCTGCCCAGTGGAACAGACACCCTGTGATGGGAAAGAGTTTCTGTTGCAAGCCCTGTTATACAAAGGCATCCCTGGGAGGCTCCTACTGTACCAATCGAATTCACCAGGAATGCTCTCTGGGATGTGGTCCGAGTTTTTAAAGTGCTGCAGTCCTACGAGCTCTTTAATCTCAGTTCTGGGAAAGGAAACCTGGTTCCCCCACAGGCATCCAAGGCCACCCACGAGCTGCACTCATGGGTTAACTGCACCAACCCCAGGAGCTGCCTGGTTCCTGAAACCCCAAGGCAGCTCTCTTCTATGGAAAGTGACAGCAGCTATTACCTCTAGAGCACTTTGTCGGGTACAGATCCTGTTTCAACATCCAGTACATCTCCAGTCACTTAAAACTAGCCAGCATGCCAGAACAGAGTGGCTGGTGTTTCCATTTTATAGGTAAGGAGAAAGTGGTGTGGGTGGAAGCTCACACAGAGCAGGCGAGAGGCTGGCTTTTGAACACAGTCCCTTTGAATGCTCACCCCACATCTGAACTCCTGAATCCCACTGCCACCTGCATGTACTTTGCAAACTGCCTAGAAGTCTCTGTCTTCTGTGATCCCCAACTGATCTTGGATGAGACTAAGGCTACATGTTAAAGTGGTAATTCTCTAGATATGCTCCAGACATGGTGTGTTAAGTAGACTATATTACTAACATTGATTTATTCTTAAACTATTTATTTATGAGTATGTGTGTGGATACCTAGTGAGGTGCACGACCCTCACCATCTGGGGATCGAGCGTTCAAATATCAGAGCTTGTGGAGAATGAAGGACATTGTTCATTTAAACCACCACACAGCCCTCTTGTGGTCCAGTTTCATGTCTTATAATCACTTAGCCTTCCCTCTCACTCTCTCACCCTTTCTCCTCTTTCTTCTCTTTCTTTCCTCTGTCATCCCCTAGGGGAGGCATGCATGCATGTGTTTGCATGCATGCGTGCATGCGTGCATGTGTGCATGTGCATGTGCGTGTGTGTGTGTCCCCACACGAGTTCTCTTAACTTGCACTTCTCTCTGCTGTGTGCTCTTCTTTGCTGTGTAGAAATGTTTAAATTTCGTGTGATTCCATTTGTCAGTTCTTGGGATTATTTCCTGAACTATTGGAACCTTTCTCGGACAGTTCTTGCCTCTGCCTGTACTGTCAGGTATCTTCCCTATGTTTTCTAAGTAGATGTTCTGGAAATATCTTTTTGAATTATTTCGAGTACCCTTCAGTTTTCTATCTGTGATCTGAAATTAATAGCCCCTATCAAAGTGGTCTTTGTGAGGAATAATGGAGTTTATCTCTGTAAAATGCCTAGTACAGTAACTCACACAGACAAAACCCACACAGAGCATCCAGGAGCATCCTAGCCCAGAGCCACCACTGCTGATTCACTGAGCTTTTTTCCCAGGACACACACTTCTCTCTCCTTGTAAAGAAAGTTCTCTGTGTGCCATCCCTCTGTCCTGTTGTATTTCCCAAGGTGTTTAGTCCCCACCCCTTCTCTAAATGGGCAAAAATATCATAACTTCTCTCTCTCTTGCACATGCGTGCACACATGTGTACACACTGTCTTGCACATGTGCTTGCGTGCATGCACGAGCGCGCGCACACACACAAAGTGATTAAATAGATGTAAACTGTTTTCCTTCATAAATGGTGTCTCTGAGCTTTCCAAATGCTTATATGTGTAGAGAAAGTTTCAGATGTCAATATTAGATGCCATGTTTAACCTAATTAACTTGTTTTTGAGAATATGACATGAATTATTCATTATTCAGGTAGCCAAAAATAGGTCTTCTGCTCCAAACTCTGCCCCAAAGTCTCTCGTGCCCTTATATTTTGAACCCATGAGTTGCCTGTACCATGCATGTGTCCCTTGACAGTGGGGAACACGGTGCTTTTGCTCTTGTTCCTGGTTTTGTTTTTTCTTTTTTTTTTAACATAGCTTATAATTGGTTACAAAACTGGTCTTGGGAACATAATCATGAGAGTGTCTCAGGACCCATTATTACTTTTGAAGTCAGCACAGTGAGAGCCCTTGAAGAATGATTAAACCATGTTGGTTCCCACTCACACCAACTGGGAGCTTTATGCCCCTGTAACATCCTGCTTCTCACTTAACTCTTTCTGCACCTGCATTCGAGAAGCGCGGCACTTTATTGAAATATCCATGGATGGTTTGGGGGTTTTTGTTTTCTTCCCTTTTCCCCTTGCCATGTTGTGTTGTTTTGTTGTTTGTTACTTCTTACTCCTCTGACCCAATAGAACTTTCTCTCTTGTGTTTTTTAGTCTCTGTCTGAAGGCTTCATTATGTGTCTCTGACCACGACCCCAATAGTTGGGATTCTAGTTCCAACTAGAACTAAGATGGCAGAGGCTAGTCAGCTCTGTGCTGTGTCTTCAACTCCTAGGTCAGTTAAGACGTGACCGTGTTTGTTGCAGTAACTCAGGACAGTGCATTAACTGCTTCTCTTGTTGCGAGGAGAAGGGGAAGGCTGAGATTGGAATGTAAAGTGAACAAATACATTAATTAATTAAAAAAGAAGAGATCTCTTCTATACTGTCGGTATAATAGTACCTACTATATTACAGTGTTAAGTGGATGTATTTAATGCTTTCCAGGGCCCTGCTCTAAAAGAATTTGATGTACTGTCTCCTTTAATATCCACAATTCTCCTTTTGTATGTTTACTATTGTTATCTTTATTTCACTAATGAGGAAACTGAGGTTTCCAGCAAGAAATTGTTCAAGGAATGGCAGCTGGGAAGTTAGAGCAGGAACAGAAGGCGAGACCTAACTAACTCCAGTATCTAAGTGGGGGACAGTAATGATGGCTGCCAGCCTTCCTTCTCTCGGCCAAGTTCTGGCAGAACAGAAAGGAGTGGGGCTTTATTCTTGAGGCCTCCCTTTGGTCCTTGCCATGTGATTCCTTAGCCCACCAAGATCATGAAGTCACAAGGTCACTCTGTGCCTTAAGAACACTCGGTTAAACTTTGATAAGCTTGTGAAAGTGCACAGCAGTAATTAACCTCCCAACTGTTAACATTAACGTTTGGATTGGCTCCACTCAGCCCCAGCTGGCAGAAACACTTTAGTGAGTAGCCACTAAGTAACAAGGGTGTGTGTGTGTGGTTTCTCTAAAATAACTCCAATTCTTTAGTAGCAAAATGAGCATTTCCTCACACTGTAAAATGAAACTTACTTAAAATGTTTTCAACAATGTATGAGCAAATGTCACCAAAATTTGGTTGTAAAATGGTTTTTTTTTCATAATGATGCATCCTAAATGTTTACAATATTAGATTTTAAGAGTTGAACTCAGTTTTAAAATTGTTCTGTGGTTCCTTTTGTCCTTTTCAACTTACTTAGGCATGAAATAGGTACCCAAGATAATGTCTTAAACTTCCAATTTATAAGAAAAGTTTCTTGTAAGTACTTTCTTATTTAATTCTCAAACACACTTGAAATGGAAGCAGGAATGTTGTTTTGTTTTTCTCTGCTCATTTAGGAGATAGAAGGCCACCCTCAGTTCCTCTGTCACACCCCTCTTACCCCATCCACAATAATGTACAGTGATGTCAGGCCTGAAATGCCGTGTGCTCTGCTTGCCTGCCCTGCCTGTGAGGACAAACATCGCTGAAATCATTATCCCAAGCCAGAGCCTTATTTTTAAATGCACTTAGTCACTCTACCTTAAATGGTTCCTTTTAAATTCTAAAACGCATATTATACTTTTATGACTGGTTTAAAAATAGCAAACAAGAATAATGACAGGATTTATTTACTCCTTCCTGTGCACCAGGCAGGAGTTAGCATGTTGCATTCATAAACGCCCATTATCCCTCAAAGGAGCTCCAAACAGATACTGTTTTCCAGGAGAACAGAGAGATACACAGGGATGTGCCCAAGGTCAAGTGGGGCTTCCCTGATGTATCCTCGCTCTGTGTGAGTCCTTAGATCCCAGGGTGTTTGGTGGCAAAGGAGTACTTTCCATTTGATGGCATCAAAGCCAAAATGATTGCAAAAGCCAGCACTAACTTAGCTTTAGGAATTGCCCTCAGGAACTGTAGTACCTAGGCTGTAGTCACAGGAAAGACAACTGCCTGGCAGAAAGTCTCTGTCTTTCTCTCTGCCTCTGTCTCCTTTGTCTCCGTCTGTCTGTCTGTCTGTCTGTCTGTGTCTGTCTGTCTGTCTGTCTGTCTCTCTCTCTCTCTCTCTCTTTCTCTCTCTCTGTCACATGTGCACATGCATGTGTACACACACACAAGCTGGCTTCAAACTCCAAATCCTCCTCTCTCTACTTCCAAAGTTCTAGGATTACAGGTATGCCCTGCCACACCCAGCAAAGAATCTGTTTACATGCACATATGAGATTCGTAATGCTTTAAAATTACATTTTCTCAGACATGCCCTTGATTCTCAGAAGAATCAACACACTATGGTAGGGTTTAAATGAGGTCAGGTTTCTTATAAGCTACTGGACAAAGTAAATGAGCATAATTTTCCAAGACTGTTTAAAGACAAAAAAGACATGCAAAAAGATTCCTGTTTCTTAGGTTTTGATTCGAACCTCAGGAGGCAACATGGCACCTTTAAAAACAATTTTAAAGCTGTTAAAAATGTAAAATGTAGACTTATCATGTGACGTAGATGTTCTACTCCTGCATATACATCTATGTATACAGTTGTATATGTATGTATATGTGTATATCTACATTCAGAATAATGATGCAATTTTTTAAAAATTTAGAATTAGAGAAGAAAACTAGGTACTTTGAAAACAATTTTATAGCTGTTCAAGATGTAAAATGTAGAGTTGTCATGTGACCTAGAAATTCTACTTCTGCATATATACACGTATATATGTATGTATATGTATATATTCATACATTCGAAATGAAAATACACCCACCCAAATATCAGCGTCCTTCAGTTGGTTTGCTGACTGTCCACCCAGATGTCACATAGACAAGCATGTTGATATGTTCCTTACAGTGGGCCATTTGGCAATAAAAAGCAGTAGAATACAGATGTATGCTACAACAAGAAAACGTTAAATGAGATGAAAGACTCTAGACACAAAATGCTACACAATGTACAAATCAGTTCATATGCTATGCCCAAAGAGGCAGACCCATAGATGTCAAAACATAGATTCTTAATTGGTAGGGCGTAGGAAAAAGGGAACAGTGGGGGAGTGACTGCTGATAGGTATAGAGTGTCTCTTGGAGACAATTCTAAAAGTGGACAATGGCAGTAATGACTCAATAGTATGAATAGATTAAACCCCACTGAATTGGGCTAAAGTTGGGTAAAACTCAGTAGTAGAGTATTTATACATTATATATGAGGTAGCGGGCACCTGCAAGAGCACATGCACACACCCACACAGAGGGGGATTGTACATTCCAAAGGGATGAGCTTAATGGTATATAAATCCAAATGAAAATGTTATTGAAAAGTAACGATAAATACAAAGCTATGTATGAGGAGAAAATTGCACCAATACTTGGCCATCGATACCGCACTTCCCACGAGAATAAAATTGATTAGTCCATGTTTATAAAATGTAAACCGAGTGACACTGTAAATTCCTGAGACGAGACCTTTGTTTGTATTATGCTAGAAGACCACTAACGAGCAGTGTGTGCGAACCTTGTTGTAATCCTAACAGAGAGTGTTCTCCTTGGCTGAGAACTACCCTTCTATTTTGAGGCTAGAGAATGAGTAGGTATTTTGGGCTCAGTATCTCTATGTGTTGTTGTTGTTGTTGGTAGTGGTGGTGGTGGTGGTGGTGGTGAGATGGGGTCTCTCTATGTAATCCTGACTGTCCTAAAGCTCACCATTTAGATCAGGCTCGATGAGAACTCACAAAGACTCTCCTGCCTCTGCCTCTTGAGTTCTGGAATTAAAGTCATGCAGCAACATGCTTGGCTCTAATGCTACATTTTCGGTAGCTTGCTAAAATGACCAGTGTGCCGGAAGTTAGTTGGGTTAATTAAATCAATAGATAAGGTTCTAACTCATGAGGAGGGAAAGTGAAGTGGGTGAAAGGCTGAGGACTATCGCTCCTGAGAATGTGTTCTGAAGAAGCAATTTGGTTTAATATTTATTCCATTTTTTCATTTATTTGTATTTAGGAAGAGTGGGCTAGTGTGTGCCTGTGAAGTCAGAGCATGTATTTTTAAAATCAGTTCTTACCTCCCTTCATGTAGGGCCTGGAGGTCAGAGTTTCCCACTCCTAAGTTTCTTCGGACAAGAGTAAACATTTTTCTCCTTAATGCTTAAAGTAGAGTGCTACAGTTTAGTTGTGGCTTGTCCCTCCAAGGTGGGTGCGTTCAGATCTCAGCCCAGTGAGGCAGTGTGAAACGTGAAGGCTTTACTAGGTGAGACCTAGTGGGAAGGTTGCCTGGCTGCTGGGGACACTACCCTTAAAAAGACATAGTTCTTTTGGGTCCCTTGTGAATTCCCGGTGTCTCTCATCTCCAGCAATTGCTTCCTCCATGATGCTATCCTGAGGACCTTACCAGAAGACAAACTGGCTGCCTGGACTTAGCTTTCCAGCCTTCAAAACTGTGACCTAAATGAGCAGGTTTAGTGACACATTTTTTTTTTCAGATTCAGCTACTTTTTATTTTCTGAGAATTCTATGTGTACTGTATTTACATTAATCTGCTTCCTCTCCTTCCTCCAATTCCTTCCAAGTCTCTCCCACTCCTCAAACTTGTGACCCCTTATTTTTTAATTATAATTGCCACACACACACACACACACACACACACACACACACACACACACACACGATCCCAGGTAATTTTCACTTCCTGCCCTGTTTTCCCATTCCCCACTTCATAGCCCCCACATGTAGCTATTCCCTTCTCTGTGTCTCCTTCTCCCCCTGCTTCTCCGATCCTGGTGGTTCCTTTTTACTTCCTGGTGTCTGCTGTTACTCCAAGCACACATTTACATCTAAAGATTTGGAACAGAGATCCATGTGAAAAGAAGACATATGTCTTTCTGGGTCTGGGATGCCTCATTCAGTATAACATTTTGTTTGGTTGGTTGGTTGGTTGGTTGGTTTTGGTTTTCAAGACAGAGTTTCTCTGTGTTCTTCTAACTATTCTGGAACTCGTTCTGTAGACCAGCCTGGCCTTGAACTCAGATTTGCCTGCCTCTGTGTCCTGAGTGCTCAGAGTAAGATGTGTGTCACCATGCCCAGGTTTTATTCAGTATAATATTTTCTAATTCTGTTTACCTGCAAATCTTGTAATTTCATTTTTCTTTGCAGCTGAATATGCTATACATTTTGATTATCTATTCATCAGGTGAAGGACATGAGGCTGTTTACATTCCCTGACTGTCGTTGAGTAGATGAGCTATGACTTGGCTAAGCAAGGATCTGTGGAGTACAATGGTCCATATGCTAGATCTAGTTTTAGCTTTTTTGAGAATTGTCTATACTGATGCCCCTAGTGACTAGACAGTTTGCAATCCCTCCAACTGTGACGTCCCCTGTCCCTACAGCCTCACCAGCATTTGTTGTTCTCATTTTGTTGAGCTTAGCCACTCTCCCTGAAGATGAAGTCTCAGAGTAGTTTTAATATTAATCTCCTAATTGGCAAAGATGTTAACACTTTCTGAGATATTTCTTAGTCATTGTCATTTCTTCTTTTGAGGACAATCTGTTCAGATCTCTAGCCCACTTTTTAAATTGGCTCATTTGTTTTCTTGACCCTATTTTTTTTCAGTCCTTTCTGTATGCTAGATATTAATCATCTTTAGATGCATAGTGGACAAAGACACTTGGCCTTTCTTTTCACTCTATTGATTACTTCTGTACAGAACCTTTTTAGTTTTATAAGGTCTAATCTGTCAATGACTGGCCTTAGTTCCTGGGAAAATGAATCCTATTCTGAATGCCCTTCTGAAATTTTCAGCCGAGTGGCAGGATGTGAAATCAACTTAGAAAATGAGTAATCTTTCTAGACATCAGCAAGAAACACCCTGAAGAGGGGATTACGAACTCAGTCCCATTCACAACAGCTTCAAATACTGTGAAATAAACCTAACCGAGGAGGCAAAAGACTCTTACGGTGAAAACTCCCAGTCTCTGGAGATAGAGACTGAGGAAGATACTGGGGGATGGGAAGGGATTCCATGCTCCTGGATTGGCAGAATTAATACTGTGAGAGTGACCATTCTACTAAAAGTCATCTGCAAATGTAATGCAATCTTTATGAAAATCACCACAACATTCTTTATAGAAGTAGAAAAAATTCCAAATTCAAATGGAACCACAAAACACTGATAGCCAAAGTAATCTAAAAAAAAAAAAAAAAAAAAAAAGCACAATGCTGGAGGGATTATAGCTCCAGCTTTTAAGATATATCACAGAGCTATAGTAATAAAAACAGAGTGGTACTGGCCAAAAATAAATATCAATGAAACCAAATGCAAGTCCTGTGGGTAAGTACATGTAGCTACAAGTATCTGATATTTAACAAAGATGCTAGAATATACACTGTGGAAAAGACAGCATCTTCGACTAATGGTTTCAGAAAAACTGGATGTCTACATGTAGAAGAATGAAATGAGGCCCATATCTATCACCTTGCACAAACATCAACTCTAAATTAATCAAAGACCCCATTATGAAACCCGAAACACTGAAATATGGAAGAAAACATAGGTTGTTCTGACTGTCTTTTGGAAACAATGTTACTGAGTCACAGTTCTCTCTGACCATAGAAATCACTCCCTTAATGTATTCATAAGTGTGATCATCATCAATGTCTTGGGGTCACACGTAGGTGAAAATCCTACTGTCTGCTTTAGCAAACTGAGATTAAAATGCTCTCCTTCTTCCATGGTCACTTCCCTCTTCCTGTCTTCCCTACATCCCCAGCCTGAAGCAACTGTTCCTTTGCCTTCTAGCTCTGCATGTGTTCAGATGCTGAGCATTTTATATGACTGAAGTCATGTAACATGTGGTCTTTTGTGGCTGATATCTGTCATTTCACAGACACAGTAAAGTTCAGCACAGTGTCTTCTAATGACTCAAAGGTCAAATCCTTAGGAAAGTTCAAATTAGAAGTCTGGCCCTTTCAATAAACACAGGAACCTGAGCTCAATGCCTAGAACTCCCAAAACAAAGTCTGGGTGTAGGGGTGTACACTTGTGACCCCAGCAGTGGAGAAATGGAGACAGGCAGATCATTGGCCAGCCAGTCATGCCTTTTGGGTGAGCACAAGGTACCAGAGAAAGACTATGTTTCAAAACTAGGGTGGAAAGATCGTAGGAACTCTATGAGGTTCTCTGCTATCCTCTACATTCATGTACACATATGCCCCATCCTTACACCCTCTCCAAAACAATATTCACAGATGACATTATGCAAGGAGTATTTCCTACAAAATAGATGAATTATTGTCTTAATGTATGGAATAATTTTACATTTCAACATGCTTCATTCACCTAATGCAAAAAGCAAACTCTTTTGAAAAAATATCCATGGCTGTTTTGCTACCTGTTCAGATTTGCTTTGGTAATGGTTAATCTTCAGCTGTTGAAAATGTTGCCAAATAACCAGTATATTTTAGGGTGCTGGTCAGACACGTGCCTGGGTCCTTTTACTGGTGTTCACTGCTTTGTAATTTTGGTCAGCTGCCCATCTTCTTGATATTAATTTCTTTATCTATAAAAAGTGAGGTCATTTTCTGAATTTGAAAAGTAGTATGGTATTTGAGATTATATATAAGCCTAAGAGTCACAAAAGTGCAATGCCTGGCTTATATAAGATGCTAATTAGTATCTGTCCCGTATTCATCTGGTGATATGAAACCTGAATAACAGCCTAGCCCATATGGCATTGGTATACTGAGATTATACTTGAAAGAGAAACTAGGAGGATGTGTCTGATGCTGCATGCTCTCATGTCCCAGGTTTTGAGTTAGCTGTGTTCTCTGTAGTTGCATTACACAGGGCCTGTTGACAGTTTGACATTATTTTTCACCATTTTAATAATCAAAATAGTTAATTTGGCCCAATGCATGTCCCAGGTTTAATTCTTTAAGCAAGTGGTATAATTGTCAAATACTCAGGTCTGTGAACTATGAAACCACTTAGAGTTTATCCTTTCCATTTGTATCTTTGGTATTGATGAAAGGAATCATTTCTCAGGTCCTAGGCACTGAAGCATACTTCCTAGTCATGAAATTCTGCTTCATTATAACATGAATGCACATTTATGAGCGATAAGCAAGGTAACTGATTAGATCAATTTTTATTCAAAATGTGTTTTGGCAGGCCCTTTTATATGTATTCTGTTTGTTCTGTGGTTGGTGATATGAAAATGGAACGGTGCGTTTCAATATTTGAGCTTGATATGAAGTTCTTCAGAAATAGTTTAAGCCTGGCTTCCATGGGTGCATGCACACACCTAAGCCTGAGTAGGACAGAAGAGTGCCTTTCCCAATAAGCTTACAGGCCCTTACAAGGTTGCTGCACCGTGGACCACACTTTGCAGAAAATCTGAAACTCAGGAGGCCTGGAGATGCCTCAAGCTACCCTGGCATAAGCTGTAGTCTCAACTCCTGGCCCACACTCTGCCCTGAATCTGTTTCCTTTACTGGTCATTGAGATAAATTAATTGCAAATTTAGAGACATCAAATAGCAGTGACTCTTCTGTTTCACTATGATGGAGACCTGAGAAAGAAATAGGACATTTTAATCTGTTCTCTAGTGTCTTTTATATTCTCTGTTAGCCTGCTACTTCTCAGACCTCTCCCTGCTGTCTATCATTGGGTTTCAAACAAACAAACAAATAAACAGACAAACAAATAATATTTAAAAAGGAATCACAAGGCTTTTGTTACCCAATGGAAGGAGGCATATGCTACCGTTTCCCTTAACCCAGGCCTGATATTCTAGGCTAGTCTGTATGCATCTGTTGAAGTTTCCCAGGGAAGCTAGTTCCAGATGTAGTCATTTCAGTCAGACAAAGTCATGTCAGTGAGAGTGTGGCTTGGGTTATATTTATATAGCCCATAGTCTGTAGTTTATTTTCTATGTCATTTGAGTATTGAGGCATTTATTTACTTATTTGTGTGTGTGTGTGTGTGTGTGTGTGTGTGTGTGTGTGTGTGTGTGCGCGCGCACACGCGCGGATGCACGTAATACGTGCATCCAGGTATACATGCACATGTGTGTATGTGTGTGTATACTTGTAGAAGATAGAGGTCAATGTCAGGTATCTTTTATAGTTGTTCTATATCTTATTTTTTGAGATAGTGTCTTTCATTGGACCTTACACTCACCAATTACCAGAGAATTCCAGGGATCTACCTGTGTCTGCCTACACAGTCATGGTATTTCAGTTCTCAGAACCAATCTGGTTTTCTATATGGATGCTAGAGATCCAAAGTCAGGTCCTCCTGTTTGGACAGCAAACAGTTTCCTACCTGAGCCACCTCCCTAGCACCTAAAGGCATCATTTTTAAAGCATGTACAATTTTTAGCCTAAGTGGAGGCTGATGTGTAATGAATGCCATCTGATTTCTTACAGAACTCAAAAATAGCCACAGTAAAGACAAGCAGAAAACCAGAATGCGGAAACGGAGAAAGAGAAATAGCCTGGCTGACGATGTGGCACTCTTAAAGAGCGGCTTGACAACAGAGGTGTTCTCTGGTTATAGCAACAGGACAAACAGCACAAGGGACAGAAGGAATCCCAAAAGAACCAAACGCTTTCTGTCCTATCCACGGTTTGTAGAAGTGATGGTAGTGGCTGACCACAGGATGGTTTTATACCATGGATCAAACCTTCAACATTATATTTTAACCTTAATGTCCATTGTAAGTATACCAAAGAGAGAATGATTCATGAACTGACTAAGCTGCTGGAGGATGGGTTTTCTTTCCTATTCTGCTTGTAGTATCAACTGGGGCTGGCATTTCAGCCATTCGAGTAAATGACCAAAGAGAGCATGTGGTTATTCACTGGCTGCCTTTTTATAATGAAGGCAGTAGATATCAGTACTGAGTGTTGGTTCTCCTCTGAATGTTGCACTTGTTACTTGAAAAGCATTGTTTGGCTCAGGTTGAATTATCATTCTCATTTTATAGATAAGAACACTGACTCTGGATGGAGTTACGTCATTTGCCCATGGTCAGGGTCAGCTAGCAAGTGCCTTAGAGGCTGTGTGTGACCTTCAGCTTGGTTTTTGTTTGTTTGTTTTATTTTTCTGGAGCCTCGTGTTTTCTGCCTAATTAAGGAGCTTTGCGCAGCCTTGTTGTACTATGCAATGCTGGTTTGGAGTCTCAGTCATCCATGATGCTTTTTAAAAACTTATCTGCTTAGTCAAGCATCTTACTAGGGGTTATAATCAGGTAGGTCAGGGGAGAAGCCTAGGAATCTCTGTATTTTTCTGCTCCTGTATTGCATTGGAAACACAATAAATCTGCATGATAAGAAAATCAAGTAGAACCTAACACTAAGCATCCTTTTTGGTACATACATGTTCCCTGCACCTTCCCAGTTCCTTCCCAGAAGCAAACATTGTTAAAGTTCCTGCTGCTCCTAACCAGCATGGCCAATAAAAATATAATCTAATTCACATTCTGAATTTTGAGTATTCTAGCAGTACATTTTAAAGACAGTAACAAAACAGATAAAAATTAATTTTAATCTATTTTTATGTCCATATACTATCATATCAATAATTATGGTGAAAGAGTTTACATAAGTGTTTTCCACACTAAGCTCTCAAAATCCAGTTTCTACTGGTTCAAATAACTATGTATCCAAAATATTTAGAAAAGCTGGGATGGTAGCTCAGCTGTCAAAGTGTTTCCCTCTCAAACATAAGGACCTGAAATCAATCCCTAGCACACATGTAAAAAGCACACATGTTGTATGCACATGTATGTAATCCCAGCACTGGGGAGGCAGAGACAGCTAGAGCTTGCTATCCAGCCAACCTAGCCTACTTGACAGGCTCCCAGCCAGTGAGAGATTCTGTCTCAAAAAACAAGGTAGACAGCTCCTGAGGAAAAATACTCTATGCACATACACAGTTGTGCACTCAAGTGCACACACATACATACATATATGTACACGCACGTGCACACATACATACATCAGAAAAAATGCATCTATGTTAAACACACATAGAATTTCTTTTCATTCCATAATCAAGATGACATAACAACTGTTTACACTGTGTTAGCTCTCATAAGTAACCTAGAGATGATTGACAGACCATGGTTGTCCACAGGCTTTGTGCTGGTAATACACCATTTTACAGAGGCAGCCTGAGCTATTGTGTGTTCCCCATCCTCAGCAATCCTGGAGCCAAACTCTCTGAGATACAGAGAAATTACTTCACAACTTTTACTCAAGCAGCAAGGGGACATTTTCATGTAGTCCCTATACATTGGTTTTCTTTTTAATTAATCATACACAGTGGTGCACAAAGATTCGATGTCACTCATTTTTCTTTGATGGATTAACCCTTCTTTACCTGAACGACAGCTTACTTAGAAGGAATTTCCCAGGTGCATTTGAAAAGCCACCAGGCTTGGAAGTAAACTATTGCTTCAGGCTGTCCTCTTCCCTCCCCACCTCCTGTCCTACTTCTTACTCACGGCTGTGGACCATCTTCCCCTCCTCCCACCCTTGCTCAGTTCTAACCCTGCATGTCTTCTAGGACTCAGCCCTCTCATACCCAGGGGACTAAGGGGAAACCTAAACAGACCTCGAAAGCCCCAGCTCCACATCCATCCCACTGTTGTCAGAGGATTTTGACTACAGACCTGGCTTTTGGGTCAGATGACCTAGATTGTAACTTCTGACTCGGCTGCTTGCTGCTATATGGCCTTAGGCTAGTTACTTCTTTATCTGTCTGAGCCTCCGTGACCTCTCTTGTTTCAAAGAGATGGTTATAGTGCCTAGCCCAGAGTTTTGCTGTGGGAACTAAGTACAAATCCAGCTTTCTGGCAGAATCTAGTCTATGGTAAGCACCAGCTAACATAGCTGACATATATAAATAAATAAATTAATAATAATAACAGTGCAAAACCAGTTTACACTGCTGCTGAGGCTATAAATGGACAATGAGCATGAGGGAGGTGTACCAGCATTTATGTAGGAACCCAGGACTTCAAATGACAGGGAAGTGTTTAATGAAAAAGTAATATAATGCTTTGGGACAAATAACTGGTAAGTCATACAATGATGCAGTTTCAGCTTCAAAGGAGAATATCTCAGAATTTCAATTTGCTAGCTTTTGCTTTTATCTTAAAAAAAGAATTCATCTATGAATTTTACAATGAGGCTACAAGTCAATATTTGTACAGTGAACGTTCAGAACCGTAGACCACATGTGTTGCACAGAACGTAGGAAGTGATGGAGCCCAACCTAAGAAGTGAATTGCTTATTGCTTACACAGAGAGTCCACCATTAACTTTGAAAAATTTATCTCGGTTGCAGGTAGCTTCTATCTATAAAGACTCAAGTATTGGAAATTTAATTAATATTGTTATTGTGAACTTAGTTGTGATTCATAATGAACAGGTAATAAAGTTTATTTTTCTCTTTTTTTCTATCTGTATCCGAAATGGCATATCTAATTGGTGTTGTTGCATAGACCAAGAGCACTTCTTCTCTGTGTTTAGGAAGGACCTTACATAAATTTCAATGCCCAGTCAACATTAAAGAACTTTTGCCAGTGGCAGCATTCCAAGAGCCACTTGGGTGGGATTCAGCATGACACAGCCGTTCTGGTCACAAGGTAAATGGATCACTGGTTCCTTGGATCCTTGGTGTCAGCAATGGGAGGGGTCCTGCATTGCTGATAGCCAGTCCTACCAGGGGAGGTTCTTAGTGTAGTCGCTATGGACTATTTATAGCAGCTAATTCTTTGTTGCTCTGGCTGCCCTGAGCACTGCAGTACTTTTGGCAGCATCCCTTGACTCTGGTCTCCACACACACAAGTAGCACTGTCTCCTCTCAACTATGACAAACGGAAGGGTCACCACACACTGCCACATGTGCCCTGAGGGTTGAAGGGGGTTACCTCTCTGGCCGAGAATCTCTATAGTATACATGCCACATGAACACTCAGTCTATAAGGCAGGCCTAAAATCAAATACCCTTCTACAGCAAGGGAAGCAGCTAATCACACTCGCCTGTAGCAGCCGTGTAGAACCTGGGGCTAGTGTTGCCAACTGATACGATTTTTCTTTTGGCAAGAAGCCAGAAGGAAGGAATTTTTAAAAATAAAAAAACCTCTCAGTTTTTATATGGTAAGCTACTCTCAAAGGGTGTTTTTGAAATGTACAAGGCAACAGAGAGGTGCTGGCTTATTGGTTTCTCTTCTTGTGGTTTCTCTTACCACCTCTGACAGTTATAAACACTCCCATTGTCCCACAAACCATTACTGGGAATTGAACCCAGGGCTTTGCCCAGCCCTTGTACATGGACTTTGCAACTGAGCCACAACTCCCAGACCGTCATTTCTCTTAAATGAACTTAAGTGCAAATCAGTGAGTACTTCGCAGTCTCATGCTCTAGAGTATTGAAGAGAGCATTTCTGAGGCCAGGTGGAGGACATCTAACTGTGCTGTGGCTCCCCTGGTGACAGCAGTAGACTTCTCCGTGTAACCTTTAACCCTTAAATCCATGCTTCACAAAGTTTGGGGCATTGCAAAACCCCAACTTTGTTAGCTAGCCTTTTGCTAATCCCTTCCCTAAAAGGAACTAGAAGTCTCTGTGGGATTCTCTACTGTTGATCTTTACTCTGATGTTGTCAAAGCCTAAGTCTGTTTTGCTCGTAGGGAGGATATCTGCAGAGCTCAGGACAAATGTGACACCTTAGGTGAGTCCTCATACATGTCTCCATGGCTAAACTGGTTCCCTCGATATTTCTCTTTTGAACCATAATTGCTTTGAAAGTAAATCCACCTTGGTTTCTCCCCATCCCTTCTAACAGGTCTTGCTGAATTGGGGACCATTTGTGACCCCTACCGAAGCTGTTCCATTAGTGAAGACAGTGGGTTGAGCACAGCTTTCACAATAGCCCACGAGCTGGGCCATGTGTAAGTCATTCTATTTACAGTCTCCTAAAACTTTGTTTTTTACCAGTGAGTATTTTCTTAACGTTAGCGGAGCCAAGACTTCAGAATAGATTTGACAGGATTGAAAGAGCTGAACCTTTGTGAGAAATTGAGTCAAAGCAATCCACTGTCTTCAGACCCAGTTCTGTGTGCCTTTGGTTGAACTGTTTATATCTGAAGTGCAAAGACTTAATAATTTCTCCCCTACTACTGGGGACTCAAAGAAAGATGCATTTTGATTCCTTCTAATACAGGAAAGACCTCTTGTACATGCTGTACTAGGGATGGAACAAAGTGTCTGCTCACACTTAAACACATGCATGCCCGTACTCACAAATTTAATTCCTCCAGTGCCTTTCAGCCCTGTAAGAACACATCTTTGCTGTTTTCTCCTAAGGAAACATGATTAGAGATTTAATGTTTAGAATGTAGTCAAAGCTTTCAGTGTGGGCAGGCCACACAGATTTAGTCAGCATCTCCTTGGTCCTTCTGATTCCCAAGACAGTCATGAAATGCCAAGAATCTTCAAGATGACTTATATTTCCAGGTTCCCTGTATGAGTAACAATAATACGGCCTGAACTGACCAGGCAGTGAAAGCTCTCTATCCTTTACTTGCTCATCTACAAACGGTAGATTGTCTGTAGGAGGCTGCTTACCAGACCTGTCATAAATACCAAACTCCACATATACTCAAGCCCTTTTGATGAAGAGGCATTGAATTTTAGCATCACCTGTGCGTATTTTGCTATATACTTTAGACAATATTTATATGACTCATAATACCTACTACAGCACAAATAGCTGTTATATATATCACATTGAGTTGGGGGCGGGATCTGTGCCCATTGCGTATAAAAACAAGTTTGTTTTTCTCCCTAAATACCTTCCATCCACAATGAATGGTACCTGTGGGTGTGTGATGCATGGTGGGTCAATAGTACTGTTCACTGCATCTAATGAGTGATGAAACATCCAAAACACTGAATGCATGGTCTAGTGTAAAATGGCAGTTAACAGTCTCAGGTACTATGGGTCAGTAAATATTTAAAAAATACTTATTACATCCCCAGCAGTGAGTAGATGTGCTGGTTTAAATGAAAATAAGTGTCTGGTTACTTGTTTGAGGAAATGAATAGACCCCATTTTACCTAGTTATGCTAAACTGGGAGTAGAGGCCAGCTCCTGTCCACCACAGAGCAGCAAGGTAGGGTTGTGTGCCTTTCTTGCTTGAGGTGTGCTAGAATCAGTGTTGTGGTGGCACCTGCAAGCTATGAAGAAAAGGGCTCTGCAATATTAAAACCCGTTAGCAAATTCATCTAATACAGATCACATTTTTCCATCTCTACTGGCAAACTGAAGAACCCACATTTTTTTAAAAAAGAAAAAAAGAAACAGAACACAAAAGAAATAGTGGAGCAGATGCACCGGCTCTAGTCCAGATTTTTCTTTTATATGAAACAGGTCTACACCCCTCTATCTCACTCACACTTCCTGAGTTCAGCATGAACTGGGGAAGGGAATTCCTCTCTCCTTGCTAAATTAACCACATGCTCAATGTTCTGATTGACAGCAGCCTTTCCCAGAGAGAAAAGATGACCCCGTGACCTTGTCAACTGGTGGATAATTGCCTGGGCTGGAAGGCCATGTGGGTCATGGAGGGGGTGCGTGTTGAGGAAATGCTATCATTTTCCCCCACTTCCTCTGGTGAAGCCAAGAATGGAAAGTATGTGTGAAGGACGCTGCCACAGCCCGAGGACACTGGCGGTGCTCCACGGCCTCCCCTCAGGCAAAACGGGAAAGAGTTTAAGAATCTTTTTATGCCTGGGTTTTCAGGAAGCCAGTTCCTGTGAGCTGGCATTGGCTCATGAATCCCTTTGCCATCTCTACCTTCAGCTGGCTGGCCTGTGGTCTCTGTGTCACTCCCTGTGAGTTCATGCGCACACTTTATATAGCTTCATAATGACACTTTACTTGATAAACACAGGTATATCACTTGTCACCCTGACCCCCCCCCCCCAAAAAAAAAGGGAGATGCAAGGCCCACAGGGATCCTCTTATCACAAAGTGCTTGGCTTCCATCTATGACACGGATTTATTTTTTATATCGATGACAGTATAGCATCCTGCCAAAATCTTGCTCTATGGATCACCCCTTAGCTGTCTACTAGCATTCCCAACCACTGTAGTCTAGCACCAACTACTGCACATTCAGAGCCTCTGCAATTCCAAAATGCAAACTCACACCCAACAAACGGCCTGTGCGGACCTCTCTGCATCCGATAAAGGCATTTTTTTTTTCAAATTAGATAAAAAATCCTCTGGTGTTTTCTGCTCCATCTAGAATTGTCTTATAATTTATTCTGCACATTCAGATTCTTATCCACAGCACAACAGACCATCGGTTATACTTTCTTCTTAAAGTTGTTAAGCAACGACTCCAGCATGAACCATTGGTGTGTTCTGACATTCTCGCCATTGCTTCGTTGACTTTAGGTTTAACATGCCTCACGATGACAGCAATAAATGCAAAGAAGAAGGTGTTAAGAGCCCCCAGCATGTCATGGCACCAACACTGAACTTCTACACCAACCCCTGGATGTGGTCCAAGTGCAGTCGGAAGTACATCACTGAGTTCTTAGAGTAAGACCTAAGCTCTCTTTTAGTCACAGCCTCTAGTGCATCAATTCTCAGCCTGTGGATAGCAACCCTTTTGGGGTGGCATAACAGATGCCTTGCATATCAGACATTTATATTATCATTCATAACAGTAGGAGAATTACAGTTATGAAGCAGCGACAGAATAATTTTATGGTTGGAGGTCACCGTTATGTGAGAAGCTGTGTTTAAGGGTCACAGCATTAAGAAGGTTGACAACCGCTGCTCTAGTGTCTGGTCTATATGAAGTAAGCCATGGAGGAAAAGAAAACACAGAATCTGGCATTCTTTTTGTCTTGTTGCTCTTGCTAGCATTCCTTGGAGGAGGAAAAAAAATTACTCTATAACATCTGTTAGTTCATAGCCTTGCCAATGTTTGGAAAATTACAAACTGATCTGAGCACGAAGCAGGGTTTGTAAAGGGACTATGCAAATATTTCTGTGTTTGTATAAATGCTTTGAAATTTATTCAGGCCTTTGGAAAGGGCTATGATGATGAAGGGCCCAAATATTTATGCACTGCTAACCTAGTAATCGAGGCTTGGAAAGGAATGGGGTTGCCAGAAAAGAGTATGTGGTAGAAGTAAGGGTATATTCTCTCTCTCTCTCTCTCTCTCTCTCTCTCTCTCTCTCTCTCTCTCCTCTCTCTCTCTCTCTCTCTCTCTCTCTCTCTCTCTCTCTCTCTCTCTCTCTCTCTCTCTCTCTTCTGCCCTCCTCCTTATGTCCTTTCCTTTTTAAGTTTCCTCTAAGACCCTGTTATGCTATACAATGCCCACACATCACAGACTCAGTGGTCTCCTTTCCCAGAAGTGCAGAAGGTTAAGCAATTGCCTCGGGTCACTGGTTTATATCTCTGCAACCACAGTTGGAGGGGGTTTTGTTACTGGTGCAGACTTTCCAGGAAAGATCTTTGCAGAAACCTGGATAAACTGGAGGGCTGATGTTTTCCTTCTCAGCAGGTGCCTTGAGATGCTATCTTGCTATGAGTCATTGAGCCCTTACTCACTGTTCAGCAAACACTTACTGAATACCTTCTGCTACAGACCAGGCCCAGTGCAAAGATAATCAGACATAGTTGTGGCTGTAAGATGCTTAGACCTTGCTGCCATAAGGTGCATGTGTGGTCTTCTCCTGTCTCTACGACCTTCAAGAGCCTGTCCCTATGTTTCTGCTTCCCACAGCACTGGGTATGGAGAGTGCTTGTTGAATGAACCTGAATCCAGGACCTATCCTTTGCCTTCCCAACTGCCCGGCCTTCTCTACAACGTGAATAAACAATGTGAACTGATTTTTGGGCCAGGCTCTCAAGTGTGCCCATATATGGTAAGTGTTTGGGCTCTGAGTAGTCTCTGCCCTCAACCGGTGATTCTGGACTTGTTTGTGGTCACCTTTTCCCACTTGATTCTCTTCTGAATCAGTTAACCCAAGTGAAGGTTCAGAATGAACTTGCTGTCAGCGATTGTGTCTGTCAGAGCTGCTGTGGCTATGGTGAGCTCAGTAGTTTAACCTGGGTTTCTCATTGCATTCCTATGACATCTCAAGTGGGAGATGGCATTGTCACTTGCAGAGAGTGTGAACGAGAGCCAGAGGTTGAAGAGGTCAGCTCATTGCTTTTCTTGTATTCCCTTCAGCTTGTAAAAGTAACCTGAATTGTAGGGACTCCTCCAGATCTGTACAAGGAATTCAAGAGCCAATCCTGGTTCCCTGACATAACTTGTCAAGGGTGTGTTCTCTGACCAGCTGGGTCACTTCTGATCATCATCTAGCTGGCTGAGTGGCTGGGTGGCTGGGTGGTATTTTGATGTATGAGTTAAGGATCTGTTTAGATAAGAGGACATATGCTTTGTCCTGGGATGCCTCAGGCTGTATCTTTGGGAATGTGTGTTAGTTTTGCTGAAGAGGGCCTTCAGTAATGGTTGGTGGGTTGGGAAATACAGGGATTCTGTAGAAATGATTTAAAAGTTCAAATAACTCCATCTAAAATGATATCTACTTCTCTGTCACTCATACAGAAATGAAGCCATTGGGTTGGGCATGATAGGGCTGTGGCAGAATGATAGAAAACCAACCTGAGGCCAGCAGGAGCCGAGTAGCTCTGTCTCAGAACATCACAGGACGAGGGAAGGTCAATGGTTGAGGGATCAAGCACACTTTAGTGTCATCTTTTAATAAACTATTACACCGCAGTGAAACTGCTCAGTACTCAGGAATATACACCAGAATAGACTGAGAGCATATGTCTTCAAGATCAAAAGAAGAATAACCCTTTAATCCCAGCACCTGGGAGGCAGAGGCAGGTGGATTTCTGAGTTCAAGGCCAGCCTGGTCTACAGAGTGAGTTCCAGGACAGCCAGGGCTACACAGAGAAACCCTGTCTCGAAAAACCAAAAAAAAAAAAAAAAAAGTACTAAAAATCCAGGTGGTTAGAGGCTTCTTTTTCTGTTTTGTAAAAATTACATCTCTGGTTACTTTTAAATATTTCTGCTTTAAGTATGGTTTATTTTAATAATTAGATAAAGTTAAGAATTTAGAACTATCTTTTTAAAGTATACCTTGAGAGACTAGAGGTTTGGCTCAGTTGATAAAAAATAAATAAATAAATAAAGCTTCCCTTGAAAGCAGGAAGACCCGAGTTTGATTCCCAGAACCGGTATGAAAATGCTGTGTGGTAGCCCTGCCTTAATCTCAGTGCTGGGGAGGCAGAGACAGGAAAACCCAGTGTCTTGCTGGCTAACCAGTCTAGCCTAACTGATAAGCTCCATGCCACTGAGAACCTTGCCTCAAAGAATGTAGATGCTGTTACTGAAGATGACACTGGGGCTGTCCTCTGGCTTCCTCACATGGATGTGTGAGCACACCTGAACATACACCAACACACAAAAAATATACCTTGGATTTAACTTTAAGTATGGATATAGTTAAAGTATATCCATGGAGTAAGTGATAAAAGCAGTAGTCAGTAGAAGAGGAAGGATGCAAGATGTGTCTGTGGGCTCCCGTCGATCAGAAGCTTAAATGCTGTGTCTTACTGGTGGCATAGAGAACCCTGAAGGCTTGCGCATTGCTGAAGAGAGTCACCTCTCCAGTAAAAGGACAAGGAATTGGAACTCAGGATGAATATACAAGGCCTTAGCTTCCCTGTGAATTGTTTTTTTTCCCTTAATTTGGTAATGATGGGAACATAATTAGCTATTATATTTTTGTGTGTGCGAGAAATATATTTTAGTATTTTTTCTGTATTTCCTCCCACAACCTCCAGATTTTAAAAATGACTCATTACATAATCATGGTATTATATGCATACATATGCAAATGTTCATGTACATACATGGGCACACACAAATGCACACAAACACACTGATTTCTGAGCTAAAACAAATCAAAATTCAAGTCCCAGCCGCTTACAGAATCCTAGTGTAATGCTGAGAGTGAGTCCTCATCCCTCTGCCCTCAGTCTCCTCATCATTAGCATGGGAGAAAGAACTGACAAAGGACCCTATGATGTCATGAATGTGTCAGAGGCTCTTTCAGGCAGTCCCCCGTTTTACAGAACCATATCTCTTGCCAGAACAGAAATGTGTCTTGGGTGACTGCATTTTGGAGTATGTAATAATGATAAATATGTCATACCAAGAAAGAAAAAAAAAATCCCTTTGAAAGCCAACTTTTACCACCAGCAAAGCGTGAGTTGAAAGGGATTCTTGGTCTTCCTGCTTACACCTCGTCTCCTCTTCCCTTGAATGGAACAGATGCAGTGCAGACGGCTCTGGTGCAACAATGTGGACGGAGCACACAAAGGCTGCAGGACCCAGCACACACCCTGGGCAGATGGAACCGAGTGTGAGCCTGGAAAGGCAAGTAGCACCCCGTGTCGCCTGTTCTCCTGAGACAGAAATGCTTCTGACTTGGATGGAGTCCGTGTGGTATGGTGGCATGTGCTATATCATGGTGTGCTCCAGCATACATATCCCTTTGAGGATGAAGGCGTGGCTTACAATTGAGTGCTGTGAAGCAATTTTAACATATAAAACATTTAATGTGTGGTTGATTTTTTTTTCCTCTTCTGCGAATGGCACTGAAAAGGTATTAGGAATGAGCACATTAGAATCAAAGAAATGCCGTGACCCTGAAAGCCTGGTGTCTGCATTGCTATTTTCCTAGACTTCTTACCAAATATATCATTTTCTTTTATATAGTGCCGTGATGTTACCTGGGACATATCTTAACCCAGTAAAACAAAACAAAACAAATCAAGCGTTTCCCCTGAGATCAGCCAAACCATCTGGGGAAGAACTGCACCAAACCCTTGCAGGGACCCTCTCTCCCATGGCTCTGCCTCTTGCTTCTGAGGGACAGTGGGTTGCTTGACAGACCCTGAAGTCACCCTCTGAGTGACTTCACTTCCCAGTAGCCGAACATAAGCTCTCTGTTTTCATCACTCGTCTCTCAAGGTGGTGATGATGGAAGAAAACAGAGAATGTGGAAAGTATCTGGTCAAACTGTATTTCGGAAGATGGTTTTGAATTAAGTTGAGGACAAAGTCAGCTCACCCTCTGTCTTCCCCAGGGCTGGGGCCTAAAACATTAATTCAAAGTGGAGCTTTCTGAAGTAATAGCTCAACAAGAAACAATAGACATACTAGCTTCTAGAACTTTCATCATCTGAAAAGACAGAAAGAAAGACAGAAAGACAGACAGGAAGGAAGGAAGGGAAGGAAGGGAAGGAGGGAAGAGAGAAAAAGTATATTCTTTGTTTAAAATTAAATTTTTTTATTTGATTTCTAATTTATTCTTATTTTTATTTTATTTATTCACTTTACATCCCACTCACTGCCCCTTTTCCTGGTCACCCCCTCCCACAATACTTCTCCCCTTTCCCTTCCCCTAATCCTCTGAGAGGGTGGAGGCCTACACCCCTGCCTCCGCCCCCGTGCCCCTACCATGGCACATCAAGTTTCTTCAGGACTAGGCACATCCTCCTCCCACTGAGACCAAACAAGGCAGCCCAGATAAAAGAACATATTCCACATGCAGGCAACATCTTTCGAGATAGCCCCAACTCCAGGTGTTCAGGACTCACCTGAAGACCAAGCTATACATCTGCTACATATTTTCTGGTCCTTGGAGCTGGGACTCTTCACCTTTTTCTATTCCTATTATTCTTAGGTTAGGTCTTTTCATGGTATCCCAGATTTCCTAGATGATTTGTGTCATGAATTTTAGAAATTTAACATTTTCTTTGACTGATGTATCACTTTCTTCTATTGTATCTTCTATGCCTGAGATTCTCTCTTCCATCTCCTGTACACCTGTTCCTGTTCTCTTCCCTAGGTTTTCTATCCCCAAGATTCCCTCAGTTGTGTTTTCTTTGTTTCTACTTCCATTTTCAGGTCTTGAACAGTTTTATTTATTTCCTTCACCTGTTTCTGTTTTCCTGTATTTCTTTAAGTGATTTATTTATTTTCTCTTTAAAAGCCTCTATCATCTTTATAAGATTGGATTTAAGGATTCTTGTGCTTCAGTTGTGTTAGAATAGCCAGGGCTTGCTCTAATAGGGTAGCTGTGCTCTAAAGGTGTCATGTTGATTGTGTTCTTTCCAGGGCCTTTAGCCATCTGGATGGCTTTGGTCCTGGACGTTTCCTGTTGTGGTTGGTATTGAGAGGGGGGTTAACCTCAATGGCCTGGTGTGGCAGGCCTCTGATGGGTATCCTTTGGCTGTATGGTTCCAGATGCACAAGTCTGATGAAGGTGGGCAGAGAGGTGGTGGGAGAATGGAGGTCCACCTGGGATAACAGACTACTCAGGGCCAATTTCGAATTTCTTGTGGAGAGTTTACCTTTGTATGTCTGGGTGGAGAGATGGCCTAGTTGTTGAGAGCACTGACTACTCTTCCAGAAGACACAGGTTCAATTCCCAGCACCTACATGGCAGTTCACTACTGTCTATAATCTTATGCATGTGGCATACAGACATATGAGGACAAATCACCGATACATGTAAAACAAATAAGTGAATCAAATAAAACTTAGTGTGTCAGTGGGTGCAGGATCACAGGTTTTTGTGGGAATGTACTTCTCGGGGTTTCCATAGCAGTTCTTAAAAATTGAATATGACACTAATCCTTACATAATCAAGATGTGATTTCTAAGTCCTTCTAAACACAGTAGCCCAGGGTCTGCCACCAATTGACAGTAAATAACAATAAGCATGATTCCTACCTGACAACTTGCTTCCTTGATTAGGGTAGAGTTGGCCCAGATCACTAAGACTGACTGATCTCAGCAAAATCATAGGTTGTTATATTGTGGTTCTTCATCTGTCTTCTGATGCACCCACCCACTGTGTCTGTTTCTGACACATGCTACTGCTGAGAAAACCACCACAAAGAAGCACTCCCAAGAATATGATGAACTGGCTTGTATTTAGTGAACCCATCATGAAGGGACTCCCAAGCTCCATGCAGTTTCATGGTTTCCCAATAATTCTGGACCACAGCTTTAGAGGAGGTCTGCTGTGCCAGGTTCTCAGCTTCTATTTTTGCAGCCAATCAGAAGAGAAAGGAATTCAAGACATTCTCCTAGCTTCTGATGGAGTGTGTGTGTGTGTGTGTGTGTGTGTGTGTGTGTGTGAAGGGTAGGGGGTGCTTTTAGGCAGCCTTCCAGAAGACCTTGTCTTCTTCAATGGTTAATGAATTCAGCTAGAGAATGGAGTCTAAGCCTTCCACGGAATAGGTACAGACCAGTGTCAACCCATTTTCGAAAAATGGTTGTATAGAGAAAATAAGTTACACTCTTAATTGTGTTTTAGAAGTTTGGTCATGTCTAATAGTTCTTATCAAAGAGAGATAGATGTAGGAATAAAGACAGAGAGATAAAGAGAGATAGATACAGAGATTGATAATCTTCTATTGTTTGGAATCTGTATACATTTTGTAGATGCCAAAGGAGATGTTTATGTTGGCATAGAAGTTGCGATTATTTTGTTTGTTTGTTTCATGTTGATTACTCAGGTGTGACAGTGTATTTCTTTTCTCCAGCTCATTCTTGCTTTTTGTCCAGGCCCTTCCCCCTCCCCTCCCATTCTTTCTGCCCTGCTGATTAGGCAGTAATCTATTTTGAGCAAGATTTCTACTACAATGTTATGTTGATGAATGGCTCACTACTAATGTCTCTTTATTTTCTCTGTTCTCTTTGTTAAGCCCACAAACATTTTTATTTCAATCCTGTTTGTGAGGCTGAAGTTTGAAACTCTCTTGTTTTAAGACTCAGAACAAACATGACCTGAACGAACTTGACCTCCACATCCCCCTTTGTGACCTCTTAGAAAAGTGCATATGTGGAAAATAACGTATGAATCCAAGAAAGGCTGGGGCCGAAAATGACTCAGTGGGTAGCAGTGCTTCCAGCACAAGCCTGAGAACCGGGGATCAGGTTCCAGAACTCATGTAACCAGCTATGCATGGCCCTACACAGGCCTGCAACAGGAATTACAGGAAAAAACAGGAGGATCACCTGGGGTTGCTGGGAATCAGTCTGGCTCCAGGATGAATGAGACACACTGTCTCAAAAAGAATACAATAGCAAGTAAAACAGAAGGACATCCACTTTCTCTTATGGCCTCTGTACATGCATCTATGGGCACATACGAATACTACTCTGTGCTCACACAGAGACACATACTAGCACGTGTGTGTGTGTGTGTGTGTGTGTGTGTGTGTGTGTGTGTGTGTGCACATGCATACATCCAAGTCTGATCTGATCTCAACTCAATCCACTAGCCATTTAATGCTTGATTGTTGTCCTAGCTTTCTGTTGTCATGATAAAACACCATGGCAAAAGTGACTTGGGGAAAGAAGGATTTATTTGGCTCACGGGTTCAGATCACACTTCTTCACTGAGAGAAGCCAAGGAAGAAGGCTGGAGGCGGGAATTGACGCAGGGACCATGGAGGAGTGCTGCTTATTGGCTTGCTCCCCAGAGCTTGTTCGACCCACTTTCTCATGCAACCCAGGACAGCCACCAACCACATGTGGCCTCTTGAGCATTTGAAGGGTCATTGTGATCTGTGATGCTACTTATGAGCAAAGCAGGATCTAGAGACAAGTTGTGGAGAGGACCAAAGATTTTATAGTCTGGACATTATAGTGCATATTTTTAATTCTAGAACATCGGCAAGTGGATCTATGTGAGTTCAAGGGCAGCCTGATCTACATAGAGAGTTTCAGGCTAGTAAGGATTGTCTTCAAAACAACAGAAGAAAAACAAATCACCTCATGGCTGGAGATATGGCTTTGTGGTATAGAGGCTATATTGTTCTTACTGAAGATCTGAGCCAGGTTTCCAGCATCATATCAGATAGCCCTTTCTCAGATGCCTTGAGAAGATGGTTACAGAGGAAGAGGCAAGGATAGCCCAAGATTGTACTCATCCATTCCCCACCACACCTTTCTTTCCTGGGAGGGATCATTCTTCTGTGTCCTTTTCCTGTCTCTTGTTTGCCTCTGCAAACCACTAAGCCCTCCACCTTCTTCTGCCCCTCACTTCTCCCTTTCCCTCCCCCACAGAGACATCACAACAGTCCAGCTCCACTTCAGAGGTTCAAGAGAGCCACAGGAATCACCCCCCTGTGGCTGTGGCTACAGCCTCTTCTTTTGTCCCCAGCTCAGTTGCCTGGCTTTATGTCACACATGAACAAAAGCAGGGAGTTGAAGTGGGCTCCTCCACTCCTTGTCTTGCTGGGGAGTTTTGTTGTGTTTTTATTATTATCATTATTTTTAACATCACAGGCCTCTTCCTGCTCCAGGCTGGAGAGTCTGAAATCACCAGGACAAGAGAAAAAAAATGTAATAAAGTTTAGGACTCTCTGTAATCGACCCCTTTGCTTTAGTCTGATCCTAAGTGCTTTTGTGGAAGTAGGTTCAGAAGAATTAAGTAGCTAACTCCCCCTCCTCCACTGTAATCAAAATTGGGGTTTTCAAATCAGTGCTATTAATAAAGCTTTTGATTTTAGCGAGATTGTGGAGTCTTGAAGCCTTGCTAGTAGATTCTGCAAATTTTCTAATTCATTATTGATTGGCTCAGCTCTGCTGTCTGTGCCCCATTTCCACTCCTTATTTTTCCAAGTACACAGACTAATTGAGCAGTTTAAAGTTGGCCATTAGAGCTACCCATTCACCATAGAGCCTCTTACTGGCTTGTAATTTTTAGAGCAAGCTGTAAATGCAAACACCACCTAAAAATCAATGAGCAGGATATTACAATGCCTGCAATATCAATTACACATAGAAATGGCAGATTTGTAGTGTTTCAAATCAGCACATGGAGGGGGACACTTAAAAGTGTGATGTGTTTGGTGGACAGCTGGTCCTAGGATGGCTCACAGCCCCAAGCTCTCCCTCACTGTTCCCCTTATTAAACACAGCACTGCAAGTTTGGATTTTGTGTTCCCAAAGAAATGGAGGGCCCTGCAATAGATGGATCCTGGGGAAGTTGGAGTCACTTTGGGACCTGCTCAAGAACATGTGGAGGAGGCATCAAAACAGCCATCAGAGAGTGCAACAGACCAGAGTAAGTTCCAGAAGGGATTGCTGTCATCTCTTGTGCAGAGGGATGGAAAAGTATTCAAAAGAAATTCTTCAGCTGGGGGCTGAGGAGAGAGAGCTGGTGGCCTTCCAGGGCTGGGAGGCCCAGGGTACCCAAGGCACTTTAATTCCCTGGTATTCCTTTCCTTTCCAGATATGCTGCTATTCATTAAGTTTGTCTGCCAAACAATTGGTGCTTTTGCATTGGCTGTTTTTAGTGATCAGGATATGTCATTGAACCCTAGAGTGTGGGATAGCATGCTCAGAGTGAGAAGAGAAATCACAAGTTAGTGCATCCAGCACTAACTGGGGCAAGAAGAGACACCATCAGTCTTGAGGATCATTATCTTGTTATTTTGTTGCAAATTTGGCTCAGGGATTTCTGATGGCAGGAAAGAACCTATCCTGAATCGGGTCTATAGGAAACAGGAAAATAGGAAATAGGAAAAGACAAACAAATAGAAAATAGAAAAAGAGAAAAGAGAAACAAATCAGAACAAAAGTCTAGTTTTAAAAGTCAGACAATTATTCTTTCTGGGCGCTTCTATTTTGCTTTTAAATTCAAAGATAGTTTAAATTTCAAAATTACAATGAAATTTCAAATTTGTCAATTTGAAAAAAAAGATGAACTTGATATTTCCTACTAGGGCTCTTATCATAGTAACTTCTTATAAAAATCTTACTTTTAAAAATCAGGACTCATATGTTTCGTTACAAAAAATAAATTCTAAATGTTATTTTTGTCAGTACAGATGCAACACACAGGCTTAAATTCCTTTACATATGTATTCCTGTGTGCTTGCGCATGCTTATGCACATGGACGCCACGGCACATATGTGGGGGTCAGAGAATGACCTGAGGGCATCCATTCTGGTCTTACTTCAGGGATCAAATTCAGATTGTCAGATTCGGTGGCAAGAACCCAAGAAGTTGAGTAATTGTCACCCCCCACCCCCCAGGTTTTGAAGCATTGATTAGAATGAGCTATTTTTAAAATGTTGAGAACTGGTTTTAATGGAAGACCCATTAACTAATGAAGCAATACAGACATCAGTCCCATGTCATACCCCATCAGAAAGGATCGTTCAAGTCGATTGAAACCTCTAACTTCTCATCTAACTCTGGAACAGAAATTCTCCTCTCTTAGCCATCAGCTTCTGCTGATAGGCTAGAAGCATAGGAACCAGCCCACCTTCATTATCTCAGGAGAATATTTCTTGAGTTAACCCAACTCTGATTTCCCTAATTCATGTAAATATACAAAGCAGTTGATATTTTTGTTCCATCCAATTTGTAGACAAAAACTTGGCTGTCTTTAAGAGTAGGATGCACCTGCAATAGTGTTTGCAAAAACTCCTTCCTAACCTAGAGGGTGTATGATCCCAAATTTAACAGGTTGGGGGTTGTGTAACACTGAATGAATGACCTAAGCCTGCCGGTACAGCGGGATAATTAATCTCTCAGTTTCCCAAAGTCCTTTCAATTTCTATTTGGCACAAAGTAACCTTGAAAGACCTTTTTAACTGGGAGATACAGCTAATGGTATTTTCAAAGCTGAATTTCCTATAGTTTCAGTATGTGCCTCCATGGGGAAAAAATAGTAGTAGCCAAACAAATTTTTTAATTATGAGATTATTTTTTTCCATTCTGAAAGGTTTATGGTTATAGATTTCCGTATTATACGGTACACACAAATCTGATAGGAACCACATTGTCTAGGAGACATACAGTTCAAAAGGGCACATTTGCATTCATTAAAGCCATATGCAGAGGTAAGGAGGAAATTATAATCTGCCTTTACACAAAAAAAGAAAGTCACAGACTGAGTTTGATATGCAGAGTGCTGGGATTGAAGACATGTGTTAAAGGGGGAAACTGGAGCTCGGGACGGTAAGGAGAGGGGAAGACTGGAAGCCAAAACCAACCTCACCACCTACAGCCTCCTCCCGCCCTGCTATGGTCATGATTGACAAGTCTCCCAGCCCCTAAAACCTCTGCTTGAAATACAGAACAAAACCTGTTTGTTTGTTTGTTTGGTTGGTTGGTTGGTTGGTTTGTTTTTCCCCTTCAAAATTCAATTCTTATAGTTAGGATTACTCCAAAAAATTCACTGAGACAGAAAAACTGTAAACTTTCTCTTGGAGCTCCATGGTATTCTGAGATAGTTGTGTGTTCTGAGCTGTTCAAGGGTTCTGAGGTCTCCCCGACCTCTTTGATGAATTTGGCCAGCTGCTGATAGCTGGGGGCAGGGGAGTTGTGTAACTTATACTCTGGGTCACATCTGGAAAAGACATGTGCAAAGTTTCATGCCGAGAGTAAATTTGCACTACGGCGTGTCAGCAAAGTGTACCTATTTGAGCGACACAGAGGTAAGGAAGCTAGGGCGCTTTCTCCGACTCCTATGAAGTGGGTCAAAGGTGAACATATGGCATGTATGCTGTTCCAAAAGAAGAGTTGTTGGAAAGAAGATGGGGCAGGACAAAATGACAAGCAGTGGAAGGTGGTGTGTTCCTGTGGTCTCTTGTGAGGGGGTCAAGGTAGAGGACCAACTGGAAACAATTTAGTGGCAGCACTACCTTTTCCTACAAAATTCTTACAGTTGAAGGACTACAGTCACTTGGGAGAAGGGAACAAAACCAACCTCAGGTGTTTTGTTTCATGCTTGACATACTATCTTCAAAACAGCTTTACAAAAATCTAAGTCTGGTGATGCATGCTTGTAACTCCACCACTCTGGAGCTGCGGGATAGGAGGATTGGGAGTTCAAGGTCATCCTCAGCTCCGTGGGGAGTTTTAGGACAGCCTGGTATAGTCTAAAAACCTAGTCTCAAGGAAAACAACCACAAAACCCACACATAAACTAGCCACATCCCATTTCACAGTTTTAAGTGCCAGACAACGTTTGACTGATTTACTTACATTGACACTTGAGCAAAGCTGGACCCAGAGGAGTTGAAGGGCTATAGAATGCAAACCTGAATCTGGAGCCATGTCCTTATTGGGGGAGGAGGACCTCCTGCAGGATACAGAGGTAGGGAGGCCAATTGGTCTCATGGATAAGGGGCCTGGGACATACAAGGTTGCCACAAGCAGCTGCTCTGCAGAGGTAAACCGCTGGATTATTTTCATAGAATTAGTGGTCAGTATCTTTCTTAAAATGAGCAGAATCAAGCTGGAAGACTGGGGAACCCTGAGTAGATGAGTGGCCCAGGGTTGTCCAAGAAGTCTCTGGAGATGATCACTGTGGTGAATCCAGCCCCAACACAGTAAGGATGCAGAGGCCTTCAGGAGTAGCCCAGAGACTTGAAGTAGAAGCCACCCAAGAGAGTGCTTTGAGTCCACAGATAAGTACTCAGTGTTGAGGACAAGATGGGACCCTAACAGGATGGATAGGTTAGAGAACCTTCTATGGGATGCAAGGGTGGGGTAGCCTTGTGGCTCCATGGGCGGGGACACAGGACATAAATGTGACAAACTAAAAATACTGGCCCAACAGCTTCAGGTAGGTTTTTGCTTTCAAGTGCTCAAGTGATTTCTTCTTCTATCATTTGCTAACTCAAAGTTGCTTCCTTAAGACCCAGCAAGTCATAGCTGAAGTCATGAAGAGTTGAGACATAGTTTCCAATACATTGTGTTTGTTGTTTTCCATTTTCTCAGGCCCAAAAATGGTGGGAAGTACTGTGTAGGGCGGAGAATGAAGTTCAAATCCTGTAACACTGAGCCCTGCCAGAAGCAGAAGCGAGACTTCCGTGAGGAGCAGTGTGCCCACTTTGATGGCAAGCACTTCAACATCAATGGTCTGCTGCCCAGTGTGCGCTGGGTCCCTAAGTACAGTGGAAGTAAGTGTACTGGGGCTGGAGCGTGTGGCTGACAGGCTGGCCTTCGGTCCAGGCATGGAAGTCACATTGCATCACAATCTTCCTCTCTAGTTTTGATGAAGGACCGATGCAAGTTGTTCTGCAGAGTGGCAGGAAATACAGCCTACTACCAGCTCCGAGACAGAGTGATTGACGGAACCCCCTGTGGCCAAGACACCAATGACATCTGTGTCCAAGGCCTTTGCCGGGTGAGTCCATGTGACATTTTCTTCATCAAATGTCCCGTTACCAAATTGATTTGTGCCTTCCTTAATAGAATGACAGCTGCTTTTATCTGTGACTAGCTTTTAGTCAGTGTTTCTCCAGGTGTAGTCCATGGATGCCATTCTGTCTTCATCATATGATTCTGATGCATGTTGTACCAAAATTTGAGAAACACTATTCTAGATTTTTCTTGATGCTTTCAGTCTCTATGACGATCTATGCAAAAGTTCTCACTGAATATTTACTATACCAATTTACATGCACACATCTTTACCATAACTGAGTGATTAAGGTTAAACCCAAGAACTTCCTTACACACACACACACACACACACACACACACACACACACCATAACTAACTGAGTGCTCAAAGTTAAAACCTCAAGAGCTTCCTAACAGAAGTGTTTCTTGGTTGAATTACCTGTATTTCAGAACAATGGAAGGAGGAGAAGCTAGTCTCTTCCAAATGTCTCTGTCATTTTTAACTACAATTGCCTCACCCAAACCATGCCGGCCAATTAGTGTTGGAAAGTGAGCTGAGAAACTCATGGCAATGTACAAAGAGTCTGACTGATGTCTCAGGGCATGACACTATCATGTGTTTTCACTAATCAGAAATCATTGATAGCTCAGCCAAGTTCTAAACTGATGAAAGTGTTCACTGTAGGTGGCCCATGAGCCAACTAGAGTTACTAGTGGATCAGGTTTGACTGAAAGATCACCTATGGGCTGGAGAGATGGCTCAGCGGTTAAGAGCACTGGCCACTCTTCCAAAGGTCCTAAGTTCAATTCCCAGCAACCACATGGTGGCTCACAACCATCTGTAATGAGATCTGATGCTGTCTTCTGGTGTGTCTGAAGACAGCATGTACTCATATACATAAAATAAATAAATAATTAAAAAAAAAGAAAAGAAAATCACCTAAGGGGCCAGAGAGATGGTTCAATGGTTAAGAACACCAGCTGCTCTTGTAGAGGACTTGTGTAGGGTTCCCAGCACCTGCATGGCATTTGACAGCCATCCCCTAAATCTAGTTCCAAGAGGATCTGATATTTTCTTCTGACCTCTGAAGACAAATACATGTGGTTCACATACATATGCAAGCAAAACATCTACATACATAAAATTAAATATTTAAGAAGAGAGCGTACCTAAGAGGCTTGCCTACCCCTCAGCTTGCACTGGCTCTCTTGTCATTCCACTCAATTGCAAAGCATTGAGCTTCTCAAAGACAAATATGCACTAAAAAACAAGACACGAGAAGGCTCTCTTCTCCTGCAGCCTTGGCTGTTACTGGCCAGGGTCCTCCCAGGAGCTCAGCGCACACCTCTTCGTTGCTTTGCTAGGGAAACAGGTTGCCCTGTCATACTTTGCCAGGTATGCAGAGAAAATGTTTCAACCTTGCAGATTGCACAGCAAAACAGACTCCCAATGTCTCTTGATAATTTGGAACATCTCAATGTTGGAATTCTAAACACCAGCAGGGTCCAGCAGGGAGCGATTTGATTTGTCCCTTTGGCTGTGCAGTTCTCTGGTGTGACACCAGCATCGCTGCCCTCCTTTAACTTTCCTTTCTGGACAGTTTTTTTCATTTACTCTGCTTTTGCACAGATCATTATGTCTCAGACTTTAATCTGTATATGAAGCATCTGGTAAAACTGGTTGAAATGCTGGTTCTGATTCACTAGAGAGGAGGGTCTAGTGTAGTGCTTCTTACCCTTCCTAATGATGTGACCTTTTAATACAGTTCCTCATGTGTTGGTGACTCCCAAATATAAATTTGTATTCTGTTGCTACTTCATAACTGTAGTTTAACTACTGTTAGGAACCATAATGTAAATATCTATGTTTTCTGATGGTCTTAGGTGATCTCTATGAAAAGGTCTGTAGACCCCACAGGGGTTGTGACCCATAGGTTAAGAACCACTGGCCTAGGGGTTCACTATGTCTACAGCATCCAGGCTGTTAGGTGACTGTGGGTTCAATGACCACATCTTAAATTGTGAACCGAGGACAATTTGAGTCCCCAACCTTTGCAAGTTTTAAAGCTGATGGCTTCTTTGTCATTTGTGGACTCTTATCACTGACAGGAATGCATGACTTGCCATTTGGTGATCTCTGTAGTACTTACCACTCATTTCAATTGTTTTCTTTTAAAAAGCAAGCTGGATGTGATCATATTTTAAACTCAAAGGCCCGGAAAGATAAATGTGGGATTTGTGGTGGCGATAATTCTTCATGCAAAACAGTGGCAGGAACATTTAACACAGTCCATTATGGTAAGAATCTGCTCCTATGAATCGGTGGGAAGGAAACATTTTAACATAAATTGTTAACTTCATATAATACAGAAAAGTATTACCGTGAAGGGCAAATTCAGCCTTGCTGTGGTATATTATTAATCTGGCTATCAGGTGTCTCGTAGAGGTAATTGTCTTTGTTCTTCGTTGCCCGCCTTTTATTCCTCCGTCCTTAGAGGATGTGTAATGTTCAGCAGAATACTGATTTTTCTGCCAAATTCTTTGCAGGTTACAATACTGTGGTCCGAATTCCAGCTGGTGCTACCAGCATTGATGTACGGCAGCACAGCTTCTCAGGGAAGTCTGAGGATGACAACTACCTGGGTAAGAGCACAGGAATCCTGAGTCTCCTTCTGGAGCAGAGGGCACTCACTACTTCTTTCCTCTGTTTCTCACTGCAAGCTTCCTTCCATAAAGAAAATGATCTTGAAGTCCACTATTTTATTCTTTCTCCTGAATTCCCCCTCAGACCACTGACTCAAGGGTTATGTTGCTGTGGTATTCAGGAGCAGGGGATTTGCACCAGAGCTTATGAATACCCTCTGACTCTAGTGCAGATGTCACAGAGCATGTTTTCTAAGAAGCATTATTTGACTTCATTTTTATGTTATCAGCTCTAACCAGGAGCAGACTCTTTTTAGGCCTATTCCATATTTTATTAATCCTGGTATGTACCTCCATTTCTCCTTTCCAGAAGAGTCTATCATGACATGCATTCTTTAAGCCATCATTATAGAAATCAGCCTATGTTATAGGTTTTTCAAATTTTTTTCCCTCACACATGTTATTTTATATATTTTCTTGTAATTGACCACATAATTAGTCCATACATATTCCTCATTTAAAACCACAACACACCAAAGACCTCTGCTGATTTTTTTTAGCAGCCTTCCAACCCAGATCACCTTCTTGCTCTTCAGATCATCTTATGTAATTATGAGATTTGCCCACTGCAAGAAGGGAAGAACAGGAAGAGCAGAGTGACAGAAAGGGATTTGGCAGGTTACCTTGTACAACTAGGCTCCTCGGGCCTCGGGGCTTGACCATAGCTGCTACTTGGCTCTAGAAGAAATCAAAGCTGTCTTGCTGAGTAGTCCTTGTTTTTTTTTTTTAAAAAAAAAAAAAAAAAAAGCGATTTACTGTTTCTCCTAGAATGTGCTGACAGGAATTCTATTTGCCCATCTGAGAGAAGCCTATAGAGGACTGCTCCAAGCATTCAGACATGATAACAAATATTTGTTGAATCAAATTTCTGCATTGTTGAAATGTCTGTAGGCGCTCATATATTCATAGCCAGGCATGCTAGTCATGCTATAGTATGTGTGACTCTGCTGAGGTCTTTTCTGCTGTGTCACCGTCCCGTAGTCTCTTGCTTATCCTGTACCAGCATTGCTTTCAACACAACAAAACAGATTCAAATCACAAAGCTCTTCTTGAAGCCTTCATCTCATGGGTCCAGAAAGACAATAAGCAGAAACCTAATTAGCATGGTCCATACTGGAAGAAGGTGATAAATGATATTGGAAATATAAGCAGCACACAGAAAGAGGATTCCAAGGATAAGGTGGAGACGAAACGTTTACAGCATAGAAACAGACCATAAAAGAAAGTTGTTGTAGGGGGAGGGAGTCTTTGTAAAGGCTTTGGGTAGGTATGTGTGGAGATGGTGGTGGAATGTGTGCGCATGTGCACCAGGGCAGATCATATCACCTACCCCTGCTCTATCTCTCTTATTACTCTTATCAGGACTCTTAATGAACCCAGAGCTAGCCCGAGGGCCAGCAAATGATCCCTTTGCATTTGGCAACCATACCCCCTGGGCTTACAAGCCTATAGAGACACACACACACCTACTTATTTGAGTGGGGGTGGGGTGGTTGTATTTCTTCCCTGAACAGTTGTGCGGTTGTGCAGCCATTGTTCTGACTCATCGTTCCCAGCCCCTCTGTGCAAAGTCTTTGAAGTCGAGCTCTGTAAAGAACAGACAGAGATCTGTGTGCCTGCTGCCGAATACAAGGGCAGAATCTTAGAGCTAAATGGTTTTACGAAGACATCATTTTGAACCATGTTACTATTGTAAGGACCTTGTTGTAAACTCTGAGGGACACAGGAAGCTGTTGGTGGTTTTGAGCTGCTGCTGCTGGATGTTTTCAGAGGAATGTTGTGGTGTTATTTTGAGCACCTCTGGTTAGGAAGTTGTGTCAAGAACTTTTAACATGGTGGTATAGACCTTAACTCCAGTACAGAGAAGGCTAAGGCAGGATGATGTGAATTTGAGGCCATTCTGGGCTACATAGGAAGATATTGTCTCAAAAATTTTTTAAAAAGAGGAATAAAGAATAAAGAGAAAGATGCTCTGAAGAGGAATGAAGCTGGCTTGGCCTCAGTGAGGAGTGTGAAGCCGATGCTGAGTGGAAGGGGCCCATATCCATCTTCAGTTTGGAGCTCTCTTGATTTGTTGATGGATTGAGTGTGGTATAGGAGGGAAAAAGAAAGGCCAGGGGCTGTTGTCCCTGGGTTTAGTCCCTTGCAGTCTATGAACAAAACATGATGGCAGGCACTGTAATTCCAGCAGTCTGGAGGATCAGAAGTTCAAGGTTACTTCAATTACATAGTGAGTTTAAGGCTAGCCTGGGCTACATGAGACGCACTCAGAAAAAAGAAAGAAAAGGAAAGGAGGAGTGGGGAAGGAAAAAGAGGGAGAAAGACAAAGGTCAGAGGTGTGTTAGAGTCAAAGGAGTAAAAAATTCTCAGGTTTGGATCTAAGCCACGGGAAGAAGGCCGTTACTATCACGGAGATAGGACTTGATACTTAGTCATCCCTACAATCCTTGTTGTTTAAGGTCAGGGCTGTTGCCTGCATCTTTAGCTCCTGATGCAATGTGCATATGAGAAACCCTAAGTACTCGCTGGATTGCTAAACAGCCATTGCTAGTGCTTCATAGAAACTGAAATTCCCCTGGAGATAAAGGTTCATCTTTTTCAAAAGACTATAAAGCCTTATTTGTAACTAATTACTGAACAGCTGCATCTGCTTTTTACCACCAAGTATCAAATTGAGCGGTAGCTTTACAAGAAAACGAACAGGACTGGATTGTAGCTCAATTGTGAACCATGTGTTTACAATTGAACATTTATTGGGCCTAGGTTCTGAGACACACAGACAGACACGCAAACATGCATATGCACAGGAACATGCACATACTCACACATGCATGAGTTAAAATAAGATAATTAACAGGCTTCTGGAAAGCACCTTCAAGTTACTTTTGGGGAATCCCATCCTACAACTGCTCAAAATATGTCAGGCATTTCCCCCCCACACACATACTTAGTTATAAATCTGAGCTTGTAGTAGTTTTTATGTTCTGAGTTCATCCTAATTAAGTTAAAGAGCATGGCATGAAGTATCCCTTATAAATTCATTTCTTGAGAGCCAAAAACCAGGTTGAATTGTTCTGTCCCTCTGTTCCAAAGGAGGAAAGTTCTCTTCTATTTTCCTTGGGAAAATAACCTCTGTCCAAGTACTGTCCGCCTCGGTTCCGTTGATTGTAATCAGCACGTGTGAGGTGGCTGACCTCAAGCGGAGTCTGCTGACAATCTTTTCTTCTCTCCTGGGCATTTCTTAATCTCCCCGTGAAAGAATGAGTAGAAAGTTAAAGGGGACTGGTCATCAGGAACGGGCAGTATGGGGAAGCCACTGCTCCACCCAAGGGAAGCCTCTCTGAAAGCAATGTGGAGTGTGCAAGCATTGATGACAAGTCACAGCCCACTGAGTGTGAAAACAGACCTCTGAGTGAGCCTCACAATGGTTCAAGAAGATCTGGTTTGTAAGGAGGATCTGGTGTCACCCAGGCTGGAGTGTGTGCATATTTACCCTTAGCTTGAAGCAAGGTGCTGTTAGCATCCCTTTAGGTACTTTACAGCCCACCACCCTGTTTTTCTAAGCTCAGTCATTGCATTCTGTTGCTAAGCAACCTTCATCCTTATTCCCAATAGCTATGTAAAGATTGGTCAAGTCTCGCACTCTCCTTGTGTGTTTTGAGGAGGAATTCTTTTCTAGTGGAACCTCTGCAGTATCCTAGTTCTGATGGCAGGAGAGACAGCAACTCAGGAAATTAGCTTCCCTAATCGCATTAGCAGGAAGTGGAGCAGGGGACTCTGGCTTTGGGGAAATGGTTTGTTTCTTGAGGTACTGAAGCAGAAAGCCTGCCAGTCAAAGGTCACCTTCCACGGGGATTCCCTCTTGTTGGGTTAAAACCATGTTGTACGGCCCCTGCCTTGTTCCTCTCTCTTCAGGAGATGTGACCATTTTTGTGATACTTATTTGCCTCTGGGATGCTTAGCCCTGGATTAATTCTGGCTGTGGGAAATCACTCAGCCATGCAGCACAAGAGAAAGCCAGAGTTTCAGTTTAGTGCTACCTTTACAGAAGTTTGCGGGCATACCATTTATAGGAACAAACTGTGAGAAGGGTTTTACATCATTTGAAGTCTTCTCTCATTATGCACTCACTACTAACTGGTATAAGAAACAGGTAGTGAGGAGCGGCCTTCTCCCCCAGTTCTGTTAGAAGCAAGAGAAGCAGCTGAAGCCAAGGGAAAAGACTTGAAGCTTAACACAGAAGAGACCATGTTCTTTGCAAACAAAGCCAGATGGATGTTCGATTTATAACTCCGGCACGTGGCACTTCACCCCTCAACCCCCGTTTGGGGTAGCTAGCATGTGACTTATGATGGTGTTGACAACACATCATGCTATCATGTACAAGTGACCTGCTTTGGAACCACCCTGGGGTGCCAAGGGAACAATCACATTTCTCTGTGACCCATTGGAAACCTGCATCTCACTCGGCTGGCTGGCCGTCAGCATTCAGAGCTAAGAGTGAGTAAGATGGGGTTTTCTGAGGCTCGCACCAGATATGGAAGTAAGCATCAGGATGAACCTGTTCTGTTCTCCTCTCTGGGTGTCAGCTTCAGTCACCTTTTCATTTTAGCAGCATCTGTCGCTGGCCGACTAAAGGTTGGGATCTTAGGGTTTATAGGAGTGAGCTGTGAAGTAGTTTTAACTGTATGGAAAGGTTCCTGCAGGCTAACAAAACGTGCCACGCTGTTAAAGAGCTTAGCCTAGGCATATCTCGGTTCTATGTGTAAACAAGAGAAAGAATGAATGAGTGAGTGAATTTGCCTACTTGACAAATGTTTGCTGTCTCTCTTCTTGGACAATTTTCCTGTCTCCCAAGCTGTGGAGACAGATTAGAAGCTGGTTAGAAGCTGGCCGGCCTTGGTAAATGAAGTTACTGATTGGTAAATCATACTTTTCTTGTTTGTACATCTGTATCTACAAATGTGTGACATGTGTGACAGAGCAGTCTCACAGAGGTGTGGTAAACAGTACATTACAAGCTGCTTGTTACAAGTGGAATGGCTGGCCATGTGGGAATGGGATGCAGGGTAGAAGACGGGCCAAAATTGTATGACAAGTGCTAAAGAAAATTGATCTCATCAGGTTTAATATATATATATATATATATATATATATATATATATATATATTTTTAACATTTTATTTATTTGATTGAAGTGATATGCATGTGCCACTGTGTATATAAGGAAGGTCAGAGGACAACTTGAGGGAACAAGTTTTCTCCTTCTATGTGGGTCCTGGGGATTGAATTCAGTTTGTAAGGCTTGGCAGTAAGTGTCTTTACCTACTGAGCCACCTTGCTAGCCCACACTGAGATTTTCAGCTTTAGAAAATTAATCTAAAAACATGAAAGTATCTCCCTCCTATCTTATATCTAACCAAATTATGTTTTAATGTCGATCGTGCCCTGGCTGTTGTAATGGAAAGTAACGGGATCCACAGAGCTATTGTGACATAAGCTGCCCAGTCACATCAGGTGGTTGGAGGTTTTGTGTTCTTAGGACTCAGTTCAATGGCAAATTGAAATACAGTCATTTTAGAGAGAATTTCTGGTTATACCAGGTATTGTGGCTACTGCTTTGATCCCCACCACTCAGGAGGCAGAGGCTGGGGCGATGTTGCAAGTTTGAGGCCAGAGTGAGAAACAGGGAATTTAGCCCACTAAAATACAAGGTTTTTCTTCGGTTGCTGTTGTCTGATATAGTGGCTTATGTGTATATCAGATATTAATACTTCAGCCTCCATCTATAATCCTGCAACTGTTGCTGTTGTATGGTTAACTTCAGGCTACTGAGGACTTCTATATCATATTTCTCTTAGTTTAACATAGAAACCATAGTAGGTAGGTGGTTTTCTTTATCTCTATAAGTAAAGAAACCGAGTCCAAGAAAGATTGATAGCCCAAGGTCACATGGAAACTAAGACTGTGGAATCATGGCCTGGCTGAAAAGCATCAAGTCTTCTGCCAGACCCTGCCTGCCAGGCAGGGTGTTCTTTCTTTCATATATTTCATATATATATATATATATATATATATATATATATATATATATAATTTATTTTCAACACAGCTGGTCACTGGCAGCACCTCACCCAATTCTCTTTTCCCATCTGCAGCTTTATCAAACAGTAAAGGTGAATTCCTGCTAAATGGAGACTTCGTTGTCTCCATGTCCAAAAGGGAGGTCAGAGTGGGAAGCGCCGTCATTGAGTACAGCGGATCTGACAATGTGGTAGAAAGACTGAACTGTTCGGACAGGATCGAGGAAGAACTTCTCCTTCAGGTAAACACTCGGCTGATGGCCAGTGGCTCTCTCTCTCTCCTCTCGGCACTGCAGGCCAGCAGACTTCTCCCCAACCTCTCCACACATTGCAGGTGCTGTCCGTGGGAAAGTTGTATAACCCAGATGTGCGGTACTCATTCAATATTCCAATTGAGGACAAACCTCAACAATTTTACTGGAACAGTCACGGGCCGTGGCAAGCATGCAGCAAGCCCTGCCAAGGTATCTGCTCAAGAGTTTCTGCCTCTATGGGTTTGAGGATGAGGGTTGGAGAGTGAGGGGCTCTGTTTCATTTATTTACTGATTTACTGATTTTTTTTTTTAAAGAACAGCTACGTACGTGCAATCTGCAAACCTTCTAACTGCATGCATCTTCTCACCTCTTTTACTCAGACCTTTCTGGTTGTTGCAGTTGTTAAGTTGAACTTTATAAGATTCAAGTCATGTCAGGTCACGCTGCATTTTCTCCTAAGAAGTTTGAATGTATGTGTGAAGCCACGCAGAATCAATACTCTCACTTTAATTTTCTATCATGTAGCTTTACTGGCCATAATTTGTATTCGTTTTGTTTCCTTTTGTTAAACTAGGGTCAGCCAACTATAGCAACAGGATCAAATTCACCCTCCCACCCTCTTTTTATTAATACAGTTTTATTAGAGGCTGGACACATCAATTTGTTAACAATCTGTCTATGGGACAGGTTTTGTCCTGTCCTGAGAATTAAGAAGTGTGGCAGAGATCATATGGCCAAGGAAATTGAAAATACTTACTGTCTAGCCTTTGGTAGTAAGTGTAAGAGAGTCCTTGATCTCAGTTATTTAGAGCAGGTTATTTCCTCGGCATAATATTCCTACTCTTTGCTTAGGGGAGCGGAGACGAAAACTTGTTTGCACCAGGGAGTCTGATCAGCTAACCGTTTCTGATCAAAGATGTGACCGGCTGCCCCAGCCAGGACCCGTCACTGAAGCGTGCGGCACAGACTGTGACTTGAGGTGCGGCCTCTGTTTTCCTTGTATCTTTCAAGTGGGCTTGAGGGGAGTTTTTGTGGGGGATGTGATGGAGACAAGAGTTGCCAGTCTTTTTCTAGCCTTCCAGTGTTTTCCTCACACAAGCTCCAGCCAGTTCTAAAACCATTTAGTCAAGATCTATAACTCTGGATTTCTTGTTCTCCTAAGAATTAAAAATAGTTAACAGAGAAGAGCACTTGTCAGAAAACAACTTGATCTTCACAACCCATTGATTAGGTTTTGGCCATACCACTAAGTCAGACATTATGTAAGAATCCTCATGGTGTTCCCTTTCCATCCAGAACAGACACTGTGCAGATTATGTGCACAAAAGTTTCAGTGTGCACATATAACAAACACATACACACATCAGACAGAAAGAGACAGAGGGAAACAGACAGAGAGAGGCAGAGGAAGAGAGAGACAGAGAGAGAGAGAGAGAGACAGAGAGAGAGAGACACAGCCAGACACAGACAGAGAGAATATGTTATGCATTAATGTAGAGGCATGGAGGGAATGAGAAGAAAATCCAAATATAACTATCTAGATATTTACATAATTCTGTGTTTAAGAAAGGTATGGCATCTGATGGAAGAAATATTGAGGGAGTGGAAAATTCAGAGTGTTTCTATTGCCTGAGAGGGTGACTGTGTGTATAAATGTCCAACAGCAGGAGAGCTGTATTGTACAATCTGTATGCTGAGTCTGTGAGATTATTTGCATGGACTAATACAGGAATGCGATAAGGTCTCTCCATTCACAAGGAGCAGAGTACAGACAGAAGCATTTGGAAGTTCCGCATTGCCATGCCAGCCAGGTCTTCATAGTGTTAGCTACCTGGCGCAGGAGTACAGATTATAAGGTCCTCTTATGTGTCTGAGAGGAAAACAGTGCCATGATCAATTAATCATGTTCTATCCTAGGAGTCAGAGGGGCAGCAGTGACATGTGCATCATAGGTCTTCCAGCCCTGACCTGAGGCTCTTTCCACCCTGCCACTCCTTTTCTGAAGCTATTGTCACTGGGTTGTTCAGTAGCTTGCCAATAAGTAGGAACAAAAGTCACTGTAAAAGTAAGATGTTAAAAAGTTAAAAAAAAAAAAAAAAACAAACAAAAAGAAAAAGAAAGGAAACATTTGGCAGTGCTATATTTTAGGTGGTGTCATATAAACCTATTTGCTTCAGTCAATTGAGTTACACTAGTTAAGTTAGAATTAAGTTAAAATTAAGGAGTCCTTTGATGGGAAGTTAAGCTGAAGTGTCACTGAATTCTTGCACAGCTTCCTTGAGATGCAAGGTTAACAAGCTGAGGAAGATGGCATTCTCAGATTGTCTTAAATCTAGCCATTGCTACATCTCCTACCATTCTCCAAGTAATTATGATAGAATAAGCCATCCCTAAGATCCGGGTTTCTGTTTGGCTTTCGTGTTTGTTGTTGCTATTGCTGTCACAGAAGTGGACATGAAACCTAGACAATTATACATGTTAGGCTAGTGTCCTGCCATTGAGTTAACCCCAGCTTTCCCTCTGCATTTTAAGATAGGGTATCACTAAGCCGAGAACTATTTTTGCCAGCTATATATAATATCCCCACAGTAATAGGATAGGTTTTATGATTCTATTAATACAATTAATAGTCTATAAATTTTTTCAGATACTACTACTACTGCCTTAGTCGTTGGGCTATAGCTATTAAGAGAAACCATGACCAAGGCAATTCTTATAAAAGAAAGCTTTTAATTGGGGCTTGCTCACAGTTTCAGAGGCTTAGTCCATTATCTTCACAGCAGGGAGCATGGCTGAAGATAGGCATGGAGCTAAAAGCTATACCATGATCCTTAGGTATATGTGTGTGGTGGGGGCTGGCATGGCCTTTTGAACATCTCAGTGACACCCTTCTTCCAAAAAGGCCACACTCACTCCACCAAGGCCACGCCTCCTAAGCCTTCTCAAGCCATGCTTCTCCTTGATGACATTCAAATAGATGAGCCTATAGGGGCCATTCTTATTCAAACTACAGCATAGATTGTATCATTATTTTATACACAAAAATATTAAACCTGACTGTTGCTAAGCAGATTGCTTCAGATCACACTGGCTAACATAACAGCCGAGGCTTAAATGTGGCCCATCCAATGGAAGAGGCTGTGTACTTCGGCTCTGGAAGACAGCTGCTTCCATTCTTAACTTTGTTAATGCTGTAGTCATGCACCCTATTCTGCAACTCCATATATGAGGAATTAATCTCTACCAGTGTGTGTCCTGCTTCATTCATTCATCCACACTGGGACTCCACTGACTCAGACTGGGGCTAGTCACATCCTGAATGACACATGTAGTTTCTGTAGGTCTGCTACCTCAAACATTAAACCTCCTACTCTTAAGGTGGCAAAGAAAACGAATCTTCACAAGGCATTTCAAGAAACAGAATGTGTAAAAGCAAACTAATAATATTCAATAATCCTATTTCAAGCTTATCCAGCAAATATCCTTTTCAAAGAGGAATTGATGTTTGTACTGTTAGTTCAAGAACCAAATACTTTTCTCTTTGAGCAATCTCAAGACGTAATTCAGGATGCCACAGTTCTGGTTTCTCCTGCAGTAGACACTGTTAAGCATAATGTTCACACAGATGCTAAAAGCCAAAGCCAGTGCAGCAGAACATAGATTCAACTCAGAAAAGTGTCACCTTACGTTGCACAGAGTATCACAAGGATACTGCCTCCTCATTGGCTGATTTTTAAAGTGAGCTAAAACTCAGCACAGTGACTTAATGGTCTGTGAGGAAAGTAGGGAAATAGGGGCAGGAAGATTGAGAGTTTGAAGCCTGCCTAAGATACAATGTAAGACCTTGTCTCTCAATAACCAAAGGCCTAGGATGCAGCCTGGACATGCATGGGCAAGGCCTGGGGTCTGCTCTCCAGCACTGCAAAAAATTAAGGGAAGGAGGCAAAAATAGAAGTTGCCTAGAGACTCAAATACCAAGGATAGCATAGTTGTAATAATAATAATAATAATAATAATAATAATAATAATAATAATAATTTATTGCATATCCTCCACAGGTGTTAAGTGCTACTCTCTACCTTGTCTCATTTGATCTCCCACCTAGTGATCGACTCAGGCTGTCTCTGCTAATAAGCATGAGAGCTTCCATTCATACCCAATATTTGCTGATTAAATAGTACATACTCTAATTTTTGTTTATATTCTTGTCATAATACCAGATAAAACTTTGGCCTGATTTTTTTTATTCAGATCAATAGTGAGGTCAGTGTGTTATTATTCTCTAAATTCCCTGTTTAGAGTCAACTTTTAAAAACATTTTGTTTTTTTGGAAACTCTGCAGAGGCCAAGTGGGGACAAGAGCCGGAAGCACAGAGCTGAATGACCAAAGCAGTTCTGATTGCAGATAAGAAGGAGAGGGGACTTCATCCCTGTCTTCTCATAGAGGTAGCAGATCAGAGTGTGGAGGAAGTCAAAAGCAGAAGGCAGAAAGAGTTCAGGATTAGCTTTAGAGCCAAAAATAAAAGGGGGGAGGGGGCAAGCTTATGGCTTGTGCCTATACTCAGCTAAAAACTTTGGCTTTCAGTCAAGTGCTCAGATGCATCTCTCACTACTGGCTTTTTACTGACCGTTTGGAAAATTAAAGGGCCCTGCTAAAATATGCAGAGTCACAAACCAAGCCTAAGAAAGATGCACTGTCCGTTTTGCCCATCTGACAGTTCCATCTAATCAAAACTCATGCTGAAATCTGGCCAATCAGCTGTGAGCTCAACTGAGCAAACAGAGAGGGAACGGTAACTGGTTGGTCAGACTCCAAAGTAGTTTCTCCCAGGCATGTTCATGGGATCACTAGTCAGATGAAGCAACTCTTAGCCTGTGTATTTGAGAAGCCCTCCAAAACGGGTCTTCTTCATATGGAAGTTCATGATACTGATGAACATTGTGAAGCTCTAAAGATATACAGTATAGAAATCCAGTTCTTCTGGTAGTTCTCAAAATCATTTAATCCAGCCCCCATATCTACCCTACATGTGTGTAACACATTTATCTTATTCTCACTTATTAACATATTAAAACACAGGTTTTATTTTACCTTTTCAGTGTTGGTGGCTGAACACAGCACTTTTTGCCTACTGGGCAGGGCTTTACCATTATATCCCCAGTTTTCAGATTTCTGAGGCAGGAGCTCTCTATGTAGCTCAAGCTGGCTTTAAGCTCACAGCTCTCCAGCTCCCACCTCCCAAGAACTGAGATACACATATACACCTGACTAGAAGATACTATCCTGAAATATAATAGTTAAATATAATAATAGCATTTTATTTCCCGTAAAATGAATTATAAGCACACCATACTGAAGAACAGACCACTGTCCAGAAAGAATATAGGACAAATTAGTTATCATTTAGAGTTCAGTTGTTTTTATAGATTCTTCTTGGAGATCTCTGCTTAGCCCCTGGGGATTATGGGATGACAGGGAAGTGACTTTGGCAGCCTGGACTGCAAAGTGCTTTCTTGTCAGAATATCTCCCTCCTTTTCCCCAGATGGTAAGGGAAGTGACCATGGAGGCTTGAGAAGGTAGCCAAAAATCAAAGTGCAGATGAAAGTTCCAGATGCCTCTGTGGAACGAGTTCACTTTTTTTTTTTTTTTTTTTTTTTTTTTTTTTTTTTTTTTTTTTTTTTTTTTTGCCTCACTTCCTGTAGGAAGTGACAGTTTGCCCCAACTGGCCTGTGACAGGATGAGATAAAGTGTGAGTTTATAAGCCCTCGTTTATTGTGTTAGAACAAAATCTCCCTGACGCTATTTCAGTGTAATGGAAAATCACAGCCCACTTTCCCTGCCAGTGGTCAACTCTGACCTACTTTTGGACATTACTTAGAAATTCCTTGATAAGGGTGTTGGCTTGAGTTCCTCTTCTTTCCCAACTCCTTTCCTAGACAGGTGTGTATGAGTGAACTGTTAGAACACTGAGAAATGGCACACCACCCAATTGCTGAAATGAAGGGAATTAACAATGGGAAATAAAATCCCCTAGAGGTTAGAAGAAAATTGTCTTTTTCTAGATTTCTGAATACATTTCAAGATCACTAACTTAAAATTTTGAATTAAACACTTTTTATTTATGTTTTAAATTCAAACGCTTCAGACTCTGTTCCTGCTGCATTATAAAAAATAAGATTAGTCATTAATATATACTGTGCACCTGCTGTGTGTCAGAAGGCTTAGCTTTGAATATCAGGGATATAAAGGTGGCAAAGTCTTATGGATTCAAATCTAATTTTAAAAGTGTATAATGAGAGTTTGGGAGACAGCTAATTTGTAAACTGCTTCTGCAAGCACGGGGCCCTGAGTTCAGTCTCCAGAGCCCACATTTAAAATGTCAAGTGCAATAGTGCAGCTGTGTAACCCCAAAGCTGGGGATAGAGTGGAACCCACGGGGTGGAGGAAGGTTCTAGCAAAATCTGAGATTCCCAGGTCTCAGTGACAGAGCCTGTCTGAGTTGGATCCCTGGACCCACATAGTGGAAGGTGAGAACTGTACTCTGCCCTCCACACCTGGTACACACACACACACACACACACTGTGTTTAATGCAACAGGTAGAAGGCACCAGAGAAACAATACCTTTAGTAGCTTCCACATGTGTCATGCACATCTACACACATGCACACACACGGATACACAGGTTCATACATATAAACACAAACACACACACTGACACACATGTTCACACAGTCACATATACACTGACACACACAATCAGACACACACATATACACAAGCACACACACATACATAATGTCTGCTGTCTTTAAGAAATTTCCAGCCGTGTGTGTGTGTGTGTGTGTGTGTGTGTGTATAGTATATGCAGTGTAGAGTGTATGAACACATGTGCAAAAATGTACACCTGCTTCCCAGAAGCTGGAGGAGGTCAGGCATTCTGTTCCATCACTCTCTGCTTTATTCCTTTGAGACAGGGTCTCTTACTGATCCTGAAGCTGAACTGATGTCCCACTCCCCAAAATGTAATCTTTATTCCAAAATAACAACAACAATAATGTACATAGTGTATAATAAGTACACTTCAATTTTTTAAATTATACTCCATATTATCATATTATCATCAGAATAGTCACTGACCACTTGCAAGCACAGACAAATAAAAAAGGAGCATTCCCACAGATGAGTTTTCAAAGAGCAGGCCTAAGGAGCCAAGTGAAATGCTTCATATAAAAATTGCTGTCCTTGCTTTGCTGAGTTTGTTTGTTTGTTTGTTTGTTTGTTTGTTTTTCTGTCTGCTGTTTGAATTTCAGACTAACTGTACCGAGAGATTCTTCACAGAGGTAGCATTTCTGGCTATGGGTCTGTGACTTCCATCAACATTGGCAGCCATGAAAATTACATGGATACATTGGCTTGAAGTTGGATTGTATCTGGCTGTGCATTTGAGCTTTCATCATATTTGATTAAGAAGGAAAGAACTCAGCTTTCCTACTAGTTGGATGTGACCCTTGTATTTAACACAAATGTTGTTTTCCACCATTATTTACCTTTAGGTGGCACGTCGCCAGCAAGAGCGAATGCAGTGCCCAGTGTGGTTTGGGTTACCGAACTTTAGACATCCACTGTGTCAAATACAGCAGGGTGGACGGGAAGACGGAGAAGGTGGATGACAGTTTTTGTAGCAGTCAACCCAGACCAAGCAACCAGGAGAAATGCTCAGGAGAGTGCAGCACAGGTGGATGGCGCTATTCAGCCTGGACCGATGTAAGTTACTTCTCATCTGATTCTTGTATCATCAAATGATACTTGGTATCATTTGGTCTTGGATACCAAGTCTGATGAGCTGATCGTGGCTCATTCTGGGATTGTGTTAGGAAAACCCATTTAAACAGCATGGAGAAGAGATCTGTGACTGATTTACACTGCCTAGCTAAGTCAAGCTCTGAAAGGAAGGTTCCCAAGGTTAATTTGTATTGTCTGACTTGAATATAATATGCAGAAAACTGTTAATGCTACAACTAACCAGCCAACCTTTTTTTTTTAGATTCCAATTTTAGTCTCAATTTGCCAGTGAGATAATATTGACTTCAGTATAAACCTAATAATTAGCATTGAAAATAAAATCGCTAAATAAAAACTAGAATTGGCTATGATAGGGCATGTATTTCTTAAGGGTTGAAAGAAACAGCATAGCCATGATTTTAAGCATTTTCTATAAGGAATTCAGAAATACCCTATGTTCTTTTCTCTTTCTTTCTTTTTTTTAAATGATCATAGTGTTCTAAGAGCTGTGATGGTGGTACCCAGAGAAGAAGAGCCATCTGCGTCAACGCCCGCAACGATGTCCTGGATGACAGCAAATGCACACACCAGGAGAAAGTTGTCGTACAGAGATGCAATGAGTTCTCCTGTCCTCATTGGAAAACAGGAGACTGGTCAGAGGTGAGAAAGGGAAGCTCTGGTTCCTAGCTCAGCTCAGATGATTCTGGATTTTCTAGCGTCTGGCAGAGGTGTAAAGACTACTGTATGGTTCTTCCATCTCACACCCCCACCCTGAGGAAACAACGACTCTGATTCTCCGTTTTCATTATGATTGAAACCCTTTAGTCTGCCTGGGACCTCGGAGTCACTAGGGGTTTGGCTGGATCTCACAGCCCACTAGCTTCTGCTACTGACTTGGATAGACTGGTTGTCCCCTTCCCCCACTTGGAGCTATAAATCGTTGGCTGGAAATTGAGGCTTAATTAAGTGTGAGGTTAAAATAGTTTAGGCATAAATCCAACAAAGAGGATTTCCATTTTCCTCGTCTTTGAAATAAGAGATTAGACCACCTGGCTTACACATCCAGTCATGCGGGAGCACTTGGTTAGGGGGAAGCCCAGGCTGAGTGTGCCAGAATAATGACTTCTCATCTCTTGCTTTATGAAGCCCAAGGCAATCTCATTTGTGCCCTGTCTTTGGATCTTTGGATAGAGTATCCATCTTTACTAGTAATGTAGCCCAACACTGTAACAGCCCAGTGAGAATCTCGGCAAGAGGGATCCTCACTTCACCTCCTCCAGGGGATGCAAGTGATGAGGAATAGACTTGCCTTATTAACTGGACAAGTCAGAAATGTGGGGAAGCAAAGGTGCTACAACCACAGCTCCTACACACACACACACACACACACACACACACACACACGCCCATGTAAGTGAAATGTTAACAGTGTAGTTCAGGTGTCGAATCTGAACAGAATACCCCTAATGCTGCTGGAATGGTCAAGTATTGGCACGTGTCCTTACTTGTGTCTGATTTGTGGACACGTGATCAACAAACTTGGTGCTTTCCCAGTAGGTTAGGCACTAAATCCTTGCTTTTTAAAAATATGATTGAAGATAGAGGTTTCACATTTAGACATCTAATACTTTAACGTCCAGTTACTAATGAAGCCAGATGTAGTGGTACCTGTCACTATTCCTACTCTTGGGAGACCAGGGATTCAAGACCACCCTTGGCTGTGTGTACTGTAGTGAATTTAAGGCTTAGCCTGAGACACATGAGACCCTTGTCTAAAAAATAAAAAAATGAAGGAGAGGAAACTTTTATAGCAAGCCCTGACTAAACAGGTACTTGAATAAATACTGAAGGTGCAGCTTGAATGTCCCAACACTTAGTTAACACTAAGAGACTGGAAAGGAAAGAGTAGACAGTTGAAAAAAATCGATCATTTTACTTTGTCCTTTGTGCTCTTTACTCATTTTTTAATTTTTCCAAAATGAGCCGAAATACTAATGATGATTATATTTATCTTTTTTTCTTTTTGAGAATGTCATACATGAACACTGTACGTGCATACTTTAGTTTCTCTAGGTCAGAATTATTGTTATCCCTATTTTATAGACGTAAATACTGAGGCACATCGAGACACTGTGACTTGGTTAGAGAGGCGTACAAGTTGATGGGGCTTTTAATTCTTCACACTGAACCTCTGTGATGAAAACTCCTGACTACTGTTTGTTTCTCAGAGCATGGTACTCTGTTTTTCTGTGTTTGAATCTGGCCATAAGACCTCAAATACAAAGGGAATAAAAGAAAATGATTCGGGGGGGCGGGGGGGAGGAGAAGAAGGAGATGGGGAAAAGAGTGGATGGAATAGGGGGCAGCTAGTGGAAGCGAATGTGGGTGAAGCATAATGCTATGTAGGCGTGAGACTTTCATAATGAAATCGAGTAAGAATCCTGGAAGAGGGGGTTGAGAATGTAGCTCAGTTGGAGGAGCACTTGCCTCACACGCACAAAGCCCTGGGTTGAATGTCCAACAGCATATAACTCAGACTTAGTGGGCACGCCTACGAGGACAGGAGTTGGGCAGTAGAGGTGAGAGGATCAGAATGTTCAGTGACCCTCAGCTACTTGGTGGATTGGGGGCCAGCCTGGGCTTCAGGAGGCTGTACCAGGATATAAAGAAAGAGGGAAAGGAGAAAGAGAAAGGGATGAAAGAAAGCGAAGAGCAATGGATGTGTTGGCGCCTTGCTGCTCGGCAGTGGGGAGGGGCCGAAGGTGGGAAAAAGCCACCTGCTCTCATTAGAGAACAGCCCCCACGGGCTCCAGCACATTGATCACAAGCAACCCTGATGGCCTCTGCTTCTCATTCCAGTGCTTGGTCACCTGTGGGAAAGGGCATAAGCACCGCCAGGTCTGGTGTCAGTTTGGCGAAGATCGATTAAGCGATAGAATGTGTGACCCTGAGGCCAAGCCGGAGCCTATGCAGACGTGTCAGCAGCCAGAGTGTGCAGCCTGGCAGGCGGGTCCCTGGGGACAGGTATTTTGAATGATAAGATTCTTAACTGCATTCTTTCCCTCCCTTATCTGGAGAGGGGCATTCCAGTGGTGGGGTTTTACTGCTGTGTGACTTGGCCTGCACTGTACTTCAGCAGCTCCAGGTTCAGCACATGGGACTCCGCCTCCTGCTGTCCTGCACCACTTCCAGGGTTACCTTGCCCTGCTGGAGCTGATTACTCCAGTTACAACTCCACGTGCAGGTTTTCACCATGTTCTAAACTGCGCACAAGTATTTAAACAAATTCACAACAGACGTGGCATCTGGCAGATGTAATCCATCCCTGGAGTGAGTGTCTGTGGGTATGTGATCAGCCTGCCAGCTGATTTGGACCTGGGCTGTGTTTTGGAAGGGATATTTTGGCTGCCACCAAAGAGGGAATCCAACACTCACCTCTCATACATAAGTGAGATTCTTCAAATGTAGTCAGATCAAAGGGGTCCAGCATCATAATCATCGGGTTGAGAATCTTTTCCTCGTCTTCTAGTGTGTAATGGGTTCCACATCTACCATTTCTAAAGGAGAGCGTGCACGTCCCCTGGGCCCAGTTTGCTCTTGGAATCTAGTCTTTCCTAATATAGAAGCAAGAGAGTGCTGTGTACGATTTAAGCAGCACTCCAAGTTCCCAGGAGAAGTGGAACAGCTGTCTGCTGTCACTTATGCAATCTGTTGAAGAATGACTCTCTCCGCCCTGACCAGCCACAGCCACTCTTGTTCCTTAGCCTCTGCCTTCATCTCCAAACTTTAGTGCAATACACAGGCAGCTTTACAACCGTGTCTCGGGCTTCCTTATCCTTACTGATAGTATTTTTAAAATTTGTCTTATTATACTTTTTAACACTTAGTGGGGAGGGAGTGTTAGAGAGAGAGGGGAGAGAGAGAGAGAGAGAGAGAGAGAGAGAGAGAGAGAGAGAGAGAGAGAGAGAGAGAGAGAACTGTCTGCCTGTCGTGTACATGTGGAAGCTAAAGGAGCTGGTTTCTCCCACCACCATGTGGGTCCTAAGGGCTCAACTCAAGTCTTCATCTTGGAAGCAAGCACCTTTACCCACTGAGCCATTTCAGACCCCCATACTGGCACTTTTCTGCTAGAATATTTGGCTCCAGAGAACACCCCAGTGCAGTGCCAAATCATGTCTAAATAAAGAAAGCCCCTTTATCCTTTCAAACAGTGTTTCTTACTTGTCCAAATATCTATAGCATTCCCTGATTAATGAGAGGCTGTAAACATACCTTGGGCTCACTGTCAAGAAGTGACTGGGTATCTACTACAACTGACAGACAGATTCTCATCCATCCTTTGCCCGTCTCTCTTACAAGGGATCTGGCCTTTCTCTAACTGATCATGCAACTTAGGCAAACACTTATATTTAAGATATAAGTTTTATTAAAGAGTCAAAAATACTCATAAAAAATTTCCAAAATATGTGTTAGCAAAGAGAAAAAAAAATCAAACACACTGCTGACTGAGCACAACATACACACAAAAACAACCATTTTTAAACCTTGGATTGGAATTGTAATCTACCTGTATTTTTAATTGAATAGAAACACACAGGACATAAAATTGACTATCTTAAACAAATTGGTGTTATTTAGTGTATCCATGTTTTATGACCTCATGTTTTATGATCTACTTTGAAGCTATTTCCAGCACCCCAAAAGAAACCCTGAACGTATTCAGCTATTATTTCCCATTCCCTTCATCTCTAGTCTCTGGCAACCCCCTAGTTTGCATTTAGGGTCTGCAGATTTGCATAAGCTGGACTTATCATAAGCATGGGCGACTGTGTGTAACAGACATCCTCTGTGGCTGGCTTCATTCACACTACACAAAGCTTCTCACACTCATCTGTGTAGCAGCATGTCTGATACTGCTTCCTGTCAACTTCTGAATCCTATCACATTGTGTGGGTGAGTGTCTAAAATAGATATTTGGGTTCTCCCCACACTTTGACGACTATGAATTTTGCTGGCATAAGTGAACAAATATTTATTTTAGTGCCTAATGACACTTATTTGGAATCTGCTACCCAGGGATAGAATTTCTGGATCCTATAGTAACTCTGTGTTTAGGTTTTTAACTTCCAAGTGGCTTTCCCCAGAGGCTGTACCATTTTCCATCCCTCCAAGAAATATATAAGCAATATACAATTTTTCTTACAACCATGGAAATTATTTTAATCAGCTTTGAATCTATGGCTTCTAGAATTTGGAGTGGTAATATTTCAAAATTTTAATTCACACTCACCATTTGTAATGTCTTAATTTAAGCAATCACTTACTTAAAAACTTTTTATACATATGAAAATGCTACTTTTAAATAAAAAGTAAAAGACAAATGTCAAGATCAAACCAATATCCTCAAGAAATGCAACAGAAATGTGAATCAAATACTTATTTCAATATTCAAGTATCTACTCCACTGATAGAAATTACCAAATAAAATATACTGGTGGAAAATTTCTTTCATATGTCAACAGTTACTATGTTCCATTTGAAACTATAGCCCTTTCACTGAGTGTAAAGTGCTGTCTCCCTATGGTTTCTGCTCATATTTCCCGAATAGAAAAAGATGTTGATCAATCAGCCATGTGTTTGTCACCATTTGAATATCTTCTTTGGAGAAATGTCTAGTCAAACTTCTTGTGCATTTAAAAAGATTAGAATGGACCCTATCTGATCTGGGCTGTGGCTCTGTAGGCAGAGTGTTCTCCTAGCATCAAACAAGTCCTGGGTTCATTCCTAGCACCAGGCATGGTGCATACACATCTCTATCATTTCAGTATTCAGGAGATGGAGGCAGGAGGATCACAAGTTCAGAGTCAATGCTGATGACATAGACAGTGCAAGGCCAGCCTAAGCTACATGGAACTATTCCACTGTCCCCCACCCAAAAAGGAAATGAAACAAACCTATCAACCATTTTAAAATGTACCTTTTCCCACTTTTCCCACGATCTACCCTGTACCATTCCTTTTTCTAGTCTCACCCAGTTGTTTAAAGGTCATGAGACTGTTGATGTTATTTGAGTTCTATACATGTCCTGGGTACCGATTCTTAAAAATCAAATATATCACTTACAAATACTTTCTTCTCTCTCATTTGTTAATTTTTATTTTTATTTTAAACTCTGCTGATCATGTCCTTTGGTGGACAGATGTTTTTCATTCAGGCAGAGTGTAATTTATTTGTTCTTTTGTTGTCCTTGCTTACAGTATCAAACCAATATTGAACAAACCAATGGCAAATCCAATAGCACAAATGCCCTTTTTATTTTTAGAGTTAAAAATAGTTGGAACTATTGGTTTTAGGCAACCAATGCATTGTTAATTTTACACACACACACACACACATATGAGATGGAAATCTGGCTTCATACATGTGGGTAAACAACTATCCCTGTACTATTTGTTGAAGATTCTTTGTTAAGAGTATTGGCATACCTGTCAAAAATCACCAGAGCATAAACGGAAGTTTGTTCCCAGACTCAGAATTCTGCCCTACTAAGTCTGACTACCTGTCCTAATTCCAGCATGAAACCATTTCAATTCCTTTCAAAAGTTTAGAGATTAGAAAATATGAGTCCTCCAACTGTATTCTTCTTTTTCTTTATTTGTGGGTGCTTGGAATCTCTTCCCATTTTGTATAAAAACTCCTTTTGTATTAACCAGTCTGTTTTCACACTTCACAAAGGCTATGTGATTTTTTTTCCACTGGGTTTGAATGGACTCTAGATCTGTTTGAGGAGTATTGATATTTTCTTTTAGCCTTATTTTACAGTAAATAAGTATCTTTCAGTTTATTTAAGCCCTTTAATTTTTTTTTTTTTTTTGCCTTTAGAGATTTTATCATAAAAGTCTTTCACATTTATGGTTACATTTTTCCTGATGATTTTATTCTTTGGGATATTATTATAAATGAACTTTTTTTCTTAATTTCCCTTTTGGTTATTTTTGATGATTTGTAGAAACACATCTAATTCATCATTATCATCATCAACATTTTTTATAATTTTTATTTCATTTGGTGTTCAGAAACTGCTAGTTTTGAGTGTTAACTATGGTGGTTTCCCTGTAGATTCTTTGGGATGTCTGTGTTTGTTGTGATAACACATGTAGATAGGATAGGCTTGGCTTCTCTTTCCAATCTGACTTTTATCTCTCCCTACTTTGTCTCCAGCTATACCTCCGGTGTGCTCAGAATAGTGAAGGTTATAGGAGACATCCTTTTCAGGTTCCTGACATCAGAGGAGAAAGCCTTTCCCCTCTCTGTGGGAAGCATGCAGAGGGGTATTTTTCCATGTAGAGGAAGGGCCTCATCACTTTTTTTTGGATGCATTTGCATGAAAAGGTTTTTTGTTGTTGTTGGTTTTTTTTTTTTTAATTTTGCCAAGTGACTTCTTTTTTTATACTTATGGATCTTTTTAGGAACTTCTTTCTTTCTGTTTTATCTACTTATATGATACATTTCATTAATTGTTTTTTTTTTTTTAATTGCAAGCCAGCCTTGCATTCCTGGGCTAAATCCCACATGACTACAACCCATACTATGTTACAGGGTTTAATTGCTAGCATTTTCTTGAAAGATTTTGTATCTTTATTTACAAGAGATATTTGTCCATATTCCCCCCAACACACACACACTTTTGATATTGATATCACTGGCCCTATGGGATAAATTCTCAAGAAATAACTGAAAGTTGTCTCAATATTCTTGCCTAGAATGCTCTTTGCAATATTTTTAATAAGAGACAAGATATTTGATTCTTGCGTATTTAGGTGGTGACCCTGTGAAAAATGATACCGCCTCAATATTTTGGGAGTGTTTGAAAAGAACTGATATAAACATTTCTTTAAATATTTAGTAGCATTCACTTGAACTTAATTGGAATTCTTTATTATTGAGTCAATTTCTTTATGTAGATATATTCATATATTTATTTCTTCTCTGTCTTTTGGTAGTGGGGATTGAACCTAGGCCCTCAGATATGCCAGTCATGAGCTTTCCCACCAACCCACACCTCCTGACCTCTGGGTTTTTGTTTTATTCTGTAGTTCATTCAAGTCTACTGTGGTATTTATTACTACCTTCTTCTTCCTTGGGGTTTAGCTTGCTCTTCCTTTTGCTCCTTAAGGTAAAAATTTAGGTTTTTTTTATTTCTTTTAATTCATTCTTTGAAAATTTTATGTAGTACATTTTTTCTGATGTTCTTTTCTGTCCCTCACCTTCTCACAAATCTTCCCCACCTTCCTACGTGCCCAAGTTCATGTTTTTTCTTTTAGGGGCCAAAGAGTCACTAAAAACCATCGAGTCTGATTTGTGTTGGTCATCTACTCCTGAGTACAGAGAATGACTCGGAGTGTGATTGGTATACCCAGTGTCACTTCATTGAAGACAACTGAACTTAAAGTCACCACATAATAGGGGACAATATCCCAACTAGCCACCAAATGCTACCAAATTAAAAGCCCCGTACCAGGAATAGGTTACATCTTTTTGAGTCATTGGCCAAAGGGTCCCATAGACATCAGTACCACCACCCAGCACTACAGGCTATTGCTAGTGCTATAGCTTACCCTCCACAACTTGAAGTAAGCTCCTATTGCTAGTAAGTCTACTGTTTTGAAATCTTTCTAATTAATTTATATGTAGCCATCTGCAGTGATCCACTTCCCCGTGTGCCCTGATTTCACTGTGTCTCTCCAGTTCTCTCTGCTTCTTTCATATTTCTCCCCAGAGTATTTTCTAATATCTCAGCGATTTGTTCTCTGACGTACTGCTTGTTTAATTCATCCAGGGAATTGATCAGTTCCCACACATTGGTAAACTTTCCAGGTTTACTTTTGCTACTGCCCCATTTTATTGTGGTCAGAGAAGATACGTCCCACATTATCTTATCGATGTACTGATGCTTGTTGTGTGGCCTCACTGGTGGCCTACCTTGAAACAATGTTTCATGTCCATTGAGATGAATGTACGGTGTGGTTGGAAGAGTAGGAATTGTCATGATCCTTTGTTACCCAATTTTTCAACTTCTTTCTTCATTAAGTACTTGTCTACTTACTGCAAGTTTTAAAGTTATTATCATTAAGACTCCAATTAACAGTTGACTTATATTTATCCTTGCTGGGTTAGTGACTTTTTCAGTGTAGGGATGGATTCTTTCAACATCTTCTGTTGTCTTACCCATAACACCCTCACCCCCATCCCTTTCCTTGGCCTGTAACTGACAGAGTGCCTTGCAGCCACTGTATTGACCTCTGATATATTTACCTAACTTTTGGCTATTGTATATGTAGGTGTTTTCCAGTATCTTGTCTCCTTCTTACTAATAACTCTGCAAAAAGCATCCTATGCAGAAATATTGACACAACTTTCAATTATTTGCTGGGAATTATTTCCCAGAAGTCAAAGATCACAGAAGTGTACGAAATACCTGTGTTAACTAGGACACCGTAGCAGGTAGAGTGTGAAAGATCTGAAAGTTATGGAGACACGCTTCTCTTCCTTCTGGAGCTCAGGATCAAGGAGCTGAACCCGTACAAGTGTAGTTCCAGTAGCAGACAGAAAGAATTCTAAATGTCATAATAATAATCGACCAGTGTAAATTGTGTGAAGCAAGATTACATAGTTTTACCTAATCTCTGGGTGCCAGCCCTGAGGTCCACTGTGACAGGAGGACCTTTCTTTTGTAGAAAAGAACAGTATGGGGTGTATATGTGAAAGAAAGGTTTTGGTGACATTTTGTTTTATTTCATTCCCCTAGTGCAGTGTCACTTGTGGACAAGGATACCAGCTAAGGGCAGTGAAGTGCATCATGGGGACTTATATGTCAGTGGTCGATGACAATGATTGTAATGCAGCAACTAGGCCAACCGACACCCAGGTGAGTCTCCTGTTTCAACTCAGGTACTGGGTTTGGGCTGTAAAGGGCCAAAATCTCACTGGTTCAGACAAAATGGAAATGTTTCTATAGGGAAATCCATAGGCAGAACAGCCGGGATATAACATTATCTGGGAATTACTTCTTATTTTCTTCCCCATTTAGAATCTCACTTCTTTTAATCTGGGTTTGTCTTTTTTTTTTAAGTTCCTTTAAGTATTAGCACTTCATTCTTCTCGAATAGCAACTATTAGTTGGTTTTATTTTGAACGTGGAAATCTTACATACTTTATTTGAAGATTCCTCCAGGAGTTTAGGCTTAAATGCAAGAAGTGTGTGCTGCTCGGCTAGTTGGAAGCAACTCTTAAGATCCCACAGCAAACTTCACAGGGTCTTGTAAGCTAGCGACTGCTCTTAAAACTGCAGAGTACTGTCGAGGGGGACAGCTGATAGATCCTCACCACTCACCACTTAGAAAGTTACTATTTATCGCAGTCACTTGTGCTCTCATGAGGTCACTGACACCTGTATGCAGCTGTGGTGTCTCCTCCGCTCTATTAACAAGGTCAAGTGCATAGCTTGGCAACCAGCGTGGGGAGAGAGCAGGCAACACAGATGCCAGCAGGTGCTATAATTTACAGTTTCATTTACTGTTTTGTCCACTGTTTCTGAATTCAGAAAGTGACAGAGAGACTTTAGCAATCTGTAGTCAGTTCACTATGAACAACACCCGGAGGGGAATATTTGAAAATGGATTATCTGATTCTATAAAGAAGTTTTCTTCAGTAGCATAAGGTCTCAGGCAACCCAGGCTGGCTTCGCTCTTTGTAGCTAAGAACAATTTTGAATTTCTGATTCTCTTACCATCTACTTCTTGAGTCGTGAGCTTCCCAACATGTGTCACCCTAGGTTAAGCAGTCCTATGTATTGAACCTAGGGTTTCATGCATGCTAGCAAGGATTCTACCCACTCAGCTACATCCCTACCCACACTTCACCTCCCAAACACTCACACACTATATATAACTCAGTGACACAATTCAACTATCTTTCTCAGCAATTATGGTCATCCTTTGGCAATAGGTTCAAAAGTTCAACAAAAAAATAATCAATAGAAGTCTATTATTAGAATCAATTGGCTATATGAATGCTGAGATAATTGTAGGTATTAATGTTATTGGTAAAATTTTTGCTATATATCATGTAACTCAGTAAAATGTCTAAATATGGACAGAAATACAAATATCTGTATGTAAATTCTGCTTGTATATACAAACACACACACACACACACACACACACACACACACACAGTTTTTCCCCTCATGAGAATATGGTGCTTCACAAGCTCACTGACCTGTGTGTGAACTGTGTGTGTGTGAACTCTGTGTGATCTTGCTATTATTTACATCAACAGAAGGTTTGAGTTTGCATAACAGATTTGTTAACTACTAAAGATAGATTTAAGCCGGGTCTGTACTCAGAACTCATTAAAAAAAAAAAAAAAAAAAAAAAAAAAAAGCCTTGTGCAGCCGATGGACTGCACCCAAGCTGGGCACCCTCAGGTGGGTGCACTTTACTACCTGTCATTTACCTGTCATTTATGGATAAAGAATCATGAAGGGTGAATTTAATGATGTTCATCATATTATTGCTGCTTATCAATTAACCTAATAAGTAGTATACCTGTATAAACTCTATTTTTATAATTTTATTAAAATATTCAAAATGACATGGGGGAGGGTTGTGGGACAGGGAATTCTCTCAGTTGGGAAATTCTTTTTTTTCGGCACAAGCATGAGAACTTGAGTTCAGTTTCCCAGTACCGGTTTTAAAGCTGGACACAGGGGTATGTTTGTAACCCTAAAGTAGGAGGGAGAAATGGGTGTATCCCCCTGGAACTCATGGACCAGCAAGCTCAGCCAATCAGCGAGCTTCACATTGTGTGAGAGACCCTGTCTCGAAAATTAAGGTACCAAGTGATTAAGAAAGACACCCAATATGAACCTCTGGCCTACACACACATGCACGCACGCACGCACGCACGCACGCGCGCGCGCACACACACACACACACAGTAGTTAGTCCTAAGAAAATGTTTTCTTTACATAAGGTGAAAACTTAGTAATTCCCTTAGCAATTTCAATGGGATTTTTCTCATTCTATAATGTTCATTCATCCATAGGCTCCCACAGTCAAAGCCTATGGACAAATTGTTTACTTTTCGAAAAACTCCCCTGGGACTCTGGAGCACAGGCAAACAGCTAGGCATGGAGCCAGGTAGTAGAATCTTCACACTATGTAAAGTTATACCGTATGTAAAGTTTGAAGGCGAACAAGCAGGCCAAGCATCAGTGACCTTCAGTCTCAGGCCCCAGCACTTCTGCACCGAGTCAGCTGACTCCTAGGTCCTTGATAACTATGTATCAAACCGAGGAGCCTGGCCAGCTCCTGAGGCTGGGAGTGATTATAAACAGGTGTGCTCTTTTGTTTTCCACTCTGTAAATAAGAGACTTGTATCCACCCACAGACGACTGAGTTCACTACAGCAATGTTCTCGCAGTGATTGAGGGGCATTACGTGAATTCCCACCTTTGGCCTACAGAAATTTTTTTTTTTTTTTTTTTAATCAAAGGTTGACCTTCAGGGCCCGGGGTGTTATCTCTAGGTGCCCCCTGGGAAAACCAGTTTAGGATTAGCAGGTTTTGATTAGGAAACTACCTCAAGTGTGAGAACGCAATTTAGCCTTGAGAATATTTAAACATTAACAGTTAATAATTTTTAAATGTTATCCTGTTCTTTCCAGACATAGACACCCCTTCACAGTGTTTGCTCTCCTCCTATAAACAGGTGACTAAACAGGGCTTTACTGATCATTAAGGGGACCCTGCTCTGTGTTAAGGCATCCAGAAAAGGATTCAGATTGTATTCCTCCCTGCCTCTGAAGCCATTGGGGCTGAGAGAGGTCGGGGCTAAGCAAGACTTATAGAAACAGGCAGAAATAAGAGTATTTAGACTTCTTGGTGTGGTGTGCTCTCTGACCATGACTATGTCTCAATGAACATACGCTGCCTGGAAGGTAAATGTTTTCTCCTTTCATGTCCAGGACTGTGAATTATCATCTTGTCACCCTTCCATACTGGCCCTGGAACCAAGGAGGAATGCACATAGTGTACCCAGAACCCAGTGGAGATTTGGGTCTTGGACTCCAGTAAGAAATGGACTGGGGGAAAGTGGGGAGGTGTGACCTGACTATAGAAAGAGGCTTAAGATCTGATAAGAAACTGGGCTAAGTGAAAAAACACTAGGAAGCCATCTCAAATGACATGTCTGTGTCCTTTCACTCCCACACCCAGTGCTCAGCCACTTGTGGAAAAGGTACCCGGATGAGATACGTCAGCTGCCGGGATGAGGATGGTTCTGTGGCTGAGGAGAGTGCCTGTGCTACTTTGCCTAAACCAGTAGCTAAGGAAGAGTGTTCTGTGACACCCTGTGGACAGTGGAAGGCTCTAGACTGGAGCTCTGTAAGCGTGAATTTTGTAGGGTTGGGTGGAATTGGAAGATGGGGAGGGAAGAAGGAGTAGGAGGGTCCATATTATGAATAGATAATATTTCAGAGTTTGGACATGAGACTTAAATGATCCTGTTTCACATACATGTACCTAGCTAAATATGAAGGAAATCTTAGTCAAATGTCCAAGGAATGAATATTTAAAAACAGTATGTGAATCAGTACCTGTCCTGCTGGGCTGATTGCAATCTCAGTCTGCAGAAGCACGTCAGTTGCAACTGACTTACAGAGCCCCAATAGTGGCAAGGAGAGGAAGCAGGCTGGGGGTTCTCTGACTTTGAGTCTGATTGCTCATGCATCCTGAGATCTTTCAAAGGCAGGTGTGTCCCTTGGTTCCCTTCCAGGAGTGCCATGGGACCTCTCACAGTGCTGTGGGCCCTGTCTTCTAGGGAAACAAGCACCATCTGTGTGGACTTTTTAAAAAGCAGATGAACCTTTTCTTCAGGCAACTTCTGATGTCAGCCTTCAACACTCCCACAATCCAGGAAGTAGCTTAGGTTAGGTAAACAGGGGGGCTGTGGAAAAATAAGATTAGAATTGCAAGACATTTCAAAATATATGTGTGAGACAGTGATTCCCAGACCTAGTCGTTTATTGATTACCTGATTCAGAGCAATTGGAACTCTTTGAGCCACAGTTTTTCCTCTGCTCTTAAAAGAAGAATGGGCCTAGGATATGGTTCAATGGGTAAGAGCTCTCTCGGTGCCAGCAGGATGTGAGTTTACACTCCTGGCACTCACATAAAGCCTGGGCATGGCGGGCATGCTGGTAACTCAGTGCCGGGGAGCAGAGATAAACAGATTTCAAAGGATTCCCAGAGCTTGCTGGCTAGCCAGCCTAGCTGCAAACCAAGAGTCTATGGTTTAGTGAGACACTGTCCCGAGGGAAAGAAACAAGAAATTATAGAAGGACAATGCTGGTCATTCTCCTCAGGCCTGCACAAACACACACACACACACACACACACACACACGCACGCACGCACGCACACACACACACACACACACACACACACACGCACGCACACACACGCACGCACGCGCACATGCACACGCACACACAAAACCGAATAAGCAAATAAAGTTAAATTTAAAAAATGACCAGGATGAATACCTATTTTAAGACATTGTTGGTGTGATTGAGATTATACATTGCATGCTTAACAGAAAATAGGTATTCAACAAATGACAAATAATCTCACTTTAATGCATGAAGCATGGGTTGGGGGGGTGGGGGGGAGAAGAGTTCGAAGCTGTCTGGTGCCACAGCAATTGCATAACTGCATTCACAGAATGGCCCTGAGATGAGTGGTTCTTGGCTTGATCAAGAACCTTTAAGTACAGTATATCAAGAACGAAAGAGCAGCCAAGGCAGGAGCCGGAGGCTCTGCAATGAAAAGGCCTAGCAAATCAACAAGGAGTTTGGATATTATTTTAAGTGAGCTGGGAAGTCACCAGATGGGTACATGAATTAAGTGGTAATGGGTGGCATTTTGTCACTGCTAAACAACACGTATGTTAGGTGTGTTAAGTCCTAAGCAGAAGAGCCTAGCTGAGAACTATGACCTTAATCCTGTCGAGAGATATCAGATGGAAACAGAAGAAAGCAATCAAGGCTGATTCTAAGACTTTTAGCTGGGCACCTGGGAAAATATTCAGCCACCTGAAGAAACATATACTCAAAAACATAATTCTGACTCCCAAATGATGGCCCCCTCTTTCTTTCTAAATATTCAACATAGTGTTCCGTGACTTGTGGGCAAGGTAAGGCAACCCGACAAGTGGTGTGTGTCAACTACAGCGACCATGTGATTGATCGGAGTGAGTGTGACCCAGATTATATCCCAGAGACTGAGCAGGACTGCTCCATGTTGCCGTGCCCTCAATGGACTGGCTTGGCTCACCCATTTCAAAATGAGGACTTCCGTCCCAGGAGTGACAGCCCTAGCCGCACCCACGTGCTTGGAGGAAACCAGTGGAGAACAGGCCCCTGGGGAGCAGTGAGTACTCACTCTGCTTACTTATCTCCGACTTGAGTAGTGTCTGGGGGAGGGGGGGAAACAAACTGGAATTGGTTCTGAAGCAGTTTTCCTTTGAAAGATTATTGACACATTTGCAGTCAAGTGTGGTGAGTACTGATGGGTTCGTTGCTGTCCCAGGGAAGAGACCCTTTGGAGGAGGGGATTTCACTCCTGGGTGATGAGACATCATGGTTGAACCATGAAGGCCAGGAGGAGAGAGAGCAGAGAGACTTCTGAAGAGGCATTTTTTTTTTCTTTTCTCCTTAAATGTTCATTTGTACATATAAATGCCTGCCACTGCATGATTGTGCGAACCAGATCATGGATAGCTGCAGTGGGTTCTCTCCTTCCACTGTGTGGGTCCAAGGATTGAAGTCAGGTTACCAGGCTTGGCAGCAAGCGAGTTCACATAAGGAGCTATCCTCTAGGCTGAAGGGAAGTTCTTAATGGAGGCAGGCAACCTTTCCTAGGTAAACCTCAATTTCCTCATCCACGATAGGATAACAATGTTAAGTCCTTTCTGTCATTTCATGGGTTACGTGAGATGATTATGTAAAGGGCTTTTGTGTCTCACCTGCTTCAGGATGAAGCCAAGCAACTGCTGAGTTATCTTCATCATGCTCGTTATTACTGGCCTTCCCGCCACCAAGGCCTTGAAAAATACTTAATGTCAAAAGAGAAGAAATTGCATTCGGATGGTTTTAAACTATCATGCTGGATGATTTTTCAAAAATACGTTGTAGAATGCTGAAACATTTCATGGCATTCCAAAGGAAAGGATGACAACAGCCTCTGCAGGCCGAGTAATTAGAGAGTGGGCATGCTGATCCCTGGGAGTCTTGTTAGTTTTTTTTGTGTCTAGTTTCCCTCTAGTACCGCTAATTGTGTTAAATTATTTCTGGGCTGAAAGGATTAGAGTCTGCCACTCCCCCATGGGGAGTGTGAATGCAGTGGGAACACTGGCCTGTGGGTGCTGATTGGAGTCTGTGTATAGACTCCTGAGTGGCTTTCTAACCCAGCACCCTCACCTGCTGTCCACCTCCTCCTCCTCCTCCTCCCCCTCCTCCTCTCCCTCCTCCTCTCCTTCCTCCGCTTCCTCTCCCATTTCCTGCAAGTCTCCTTCCCCTACTTAGGAAAGTTTTCAGGTTTTCAATTCTAAAAAACTGACCAGTGATCAGAGCCATTGATTACTGAGTGCATCATGGTTTTTCCTGGCTTGGGAAAAAAAAAAAAAAAAGATTCAGAAGTCACATGTGTATGTTTTGATGATGCTATGAAAGGGGTTTTTGTTGGTGGTGGTGGTGGTTTGGTTTTTGTTGGTTTGTTTTTTGTTGTTGATGATGTGTGGTGTGGGGAGGGGTTTGTTTTGTTGTTTAGTACTATTTTTATTTGAATCCATTTGTAGGGAAGATGTGTTTGTTTCAAGTTGAAGGATTCTTCCCTGAGGCCAAGTCCCCAACCTAGAAGGATTAGATCAGGAAAGAATATTATTTTCCTTATGGTGCTTTTGGTTTTCTCGTGTTTATTTTTATTTTTCTCTTTTTTCTAAGTGAGGCTTCAGCTGTACAGTATAATTTTTATCTTCATTTTTTTAATTTTTTGCCTCATGTTGTCATGTCTCATCTCTCCCTGGGGAGTGAAATTTGCTCCGGAATCTTTGCATTTAACATAGCGACTGGGTGAGCATGGCATGTAACACTGAGTGCTCCTTATGGTAGGGTGACAAGACTCATAGATGACAACATAAAGGAAGGGATACAAAACTGTATCCATCGGGTGGAAAGCTCAAGGGATATTGCAAGTCCATTTATAACACACAGGCCTTTCCTAGCATTTTAAATGCTGTTCCTCAAAGCTAATTAAAATAATTGTTCTCTGTGTCATTATTATATATTAACTTGAAACTAAAACAAAGGAAAAACCAACTAGGCTTAGAGTAAGTGTACCAGAACCTTCAGAGAAAAGAATATAAATTTGTATGACAAAATACTCTTAAATAGTTCTCAGATATTACCAATCAATCTATTGTTCCACTCTATGATTGAAAAGTGGTAGTTCTGCATAGGGTGTGTTTTTACCTTTTTTATTTTTAATGGTGTGTGTGTGTGTGTGTGTGTGTTCACACATGAGAGGAGATCAAAGGATAACTCCCCAGAGTCAATTTTCTCTTTCCACCAAATGAGTCCTAGGAATCAAACCAAGGGCATCAGCTTTAGAGGCAAAAGCCTTCACCTATGACTGTGCCATATGCTCTGAAAGGTTTTTAACTCTTTAAATCACTTATCAATTGACCAAGATAGGTGAGCAACCGTTATTTCCCAGCACAGAAACTGAGCTGTAGTCAAATGCACTCTGAAACATTGTTTCTTTCTTTACATCTTGAGATGACACCGGCTGGTGGAAGCACAGTCGGAGAGTAGTTTTAAATGACACTGGCTTTGAGAACCAGTGAGTGGTGGGATGGATTTGGTGGCCCCCATGCCTGCAATCCTAGCACTCTAGAGACCAGGGCAGGAGAATCACACATCGGTTTGAGACTAGCCTAGGCTACTCAGTAAGAAACTTTCTCTGAAAATCGGAATCTACAAGTAAAACCAAACCACTCGGCTTATTAGTGGAGAAAATTGCATGGCTTCAAAGATTCAATGAGTGTAGGCAGTCCAGCCTTTCCTGGTCATCATAGTGGAGGGTGCTAGAAAGTACACTAGGTTAAAGAGGTAAGGAATTTCTGGAAAGAGAAACACTTCAGCTGAAAGTTCATAGGAGAGCTATGAGAAGGGTGTGTGGGAAACACCAAAATGCAAACAACAAGGGCCATTCAGGAACATTCCACTGAAATGGATTGAGAGGTTTTTCAAGATGGAATTCAATTGAGTTCACTGAGGAAGGGGAACACAAATAAAGCATGCTTTACTATCATCGGCCGCTGAAGTGTAAGAAAGTGGGGGTCGGGGCGGATAGTCACCTACTGTCTATGTCTAAATGACATTCTGTAGTACCATTACAGAGTCACTGAAGGAGTTCACATGCAAGTTTAATTTCCATAATTGACAATTTATTAAGTATGAGTGGACCTCTGTGTCGAAAGAGACTCAAACATTGGTTCTAGAAGTTCTTGACATTTTGAAAAATGTCCACACATTGTGACACTTCTGTCCCTCTCAGAAACGAGGACAACAGACACGGGTGGACAATGAACAGAGCTGCACAGAGAACTCTAACCGTAATCACTCAGTGCAGCCAAACCCCTGCTGACAGCCTGAGGAATGTGAAGGGAAGCCCCCCTCTACTATCCAGGCATTTGCATACGTGTACAAAGTGAACAACCCCACCTTGGGGAAGTACCCAATCTCTCTACTAAATTTCTCCAATGTCTATAAAGACTGTCTATGGAATCTGACTTGATGGTTTATATGTGGGTCGGAGGCAGGTGGTGCTGAGGATAAATCTGCTGCTCTGTGTGCTTAGTGTTCTAGTACCTGCGCCGGAGGCTCCCAGAGGCGAGTTGTGGTGTGTCAGGATGAAAACGGATACACAGCCAATGACTGTGTAGAAAGAATCAAACCCGATGAGCAAAGAGCCTGTGAGTCTGGCCCATGTCCCCAATGGGCTTACGGCAGCTGGGGAGAGGTAAGAGAGAACCATTTGTCTGTCTGTTCTTTGTTGCCTGGCTGCTATTGTTTAAGATTTCATTGTTCAGAACAAGATCTAGGAGAAGCTTCTCTATCTGCTCTGCAATTCCCTAGGAGATCTCTGTAGGTTCCATCCTGCTGTTTAAATGCACTTACTGCTAATGAGAGAAAACTTGAATATATAAGGGGTGGGTAGTGAGGAAAGATTGTGCATAAAAAAAAGAATGCTTATAAGGGGTGGAAATCACGTGTTAAAGTAGCCATGGGAGTCTTGCCATTATTCTTATAGTTTTGGGGGCACTCGTCCCCATAGCAGAGTGCCTTTCAAAGTTTCAAATTTCTTACAAAAACAAAATGGGTGTTATTCTTATCACAGATGACACTAAGTAAATGATGAGCTGTATATTCTCCATGCTCCAATAAAGACTGTTAGCGTTGCAGAATTGCCTACTTTTCCCTATAAAGGCTAATATGGTGTTTGGGGTGTGTAAAAAAGTCACTTCCTGACTGTGATTCTCTCTCTTTCTAACTAAGATATAATTAATATATATATATATATATATATATATATATATATATATATATATATATGTGTGTGTGTGTGTATATATACATATATATACATATATTTGTATATATATACATATTCATATATATATATATTCCTAAATAGGAGCCAAGCAATGGTGGCACATGTCTTTTACCCCAGCACTCAGGAGGCAGAGACAGTTGTATCTCTGAATTCAAAGACAAAGTGAGTTCTAGGGCAGCCAGGGTTATATAGAGAGTCCCTGTCTGGAAAAACAAAACAAAGCAAACAAACAACAATAATAGTAACCCTAAATATGTATATTCAACTTGTTTGTTCCATATATTGTTACTTCTATGTATAAGATTCCAGGGATGACCACTTGCTATTGGATAAGTAATCTGGGTGCTCTTCCCTGGGGAAGACTCTTTCTCTCACTTTTAATATTCATAATTAATATTCATAATTGATATAATAATATTCATAAGTGTCTATAGTTCTTTGTCTAGGGTTGGAGTCTGATGACATTTCCCTTGCATGGTAGAATATCTATTAATGCCATCCTTGTTTAGGATTTGTTTAGGCAGCTATGTTTATGAGACTTCGTAAGTGTAGCTTCTCTGGCATTTCAAGACATGACATCTCACAGCAAACATCCTGTTCTAGCTGCTGCAATCTTTTCATAGCTCTCTACTCTGATTCCCTGGCGCCTGAGGTGCATGAGTTGTGTTAATAGCTGGATTGTTTTATATATATGCATGCATATGTGCCCTATAGCTCATTTGGGGCTAGGTATCATATGGCCACTTGTTCTCTGCATTTTGAACAACTGTGGTTTTCTGTGGTGGTTGCAAAGAGATATTTCTTTGATGGTGGGTATAAGGATAAATATTTAAAATGAATTTTGGAAATACGCAGTCTCAGTAAAGTGGTGGCTGTAGGAGCTCCTCCAAGACCACAGGTTCATTAGCCTCAGGTAGCCATAGTTAGCTATGTTTTCAGTACCATGTATGATTTCCCTTTTGTTGAGTCCAAGTATACAGCTGTTGGTTATCACCAAGGTATGCATGCCACTACTGCTCCTTTGGGGATATTGTCATGTTGGATGTCTTTTAATACATAGGCATCATAGCTGGGAAGGACTATTTGTTTCTTGGAAGCTTGCGTGGCACCTTCTGGTACCATGAAAGATAGTCCTCAGAGAGGAGGCTTTGAGGCCAGAACTAGCTCTGGATCCTGTTTCTGAAATACTTAGTGTATTTGGCAATAGTAACTTACCTTCCATCTCAGGGAGGCACCAAGGGCAACAGCATTAGCCTATGTTTTGGAGTCTCTTAGATAACTCTGACCAGCAACTCAGAAGAAAGCTTCTCAGGCCAGCACTCGGGAGGCAGAGACAGGTGGATCTCTATGAGTTTGAGGCAAGCCTGATCTACAAAGTGAGCCCAGGACAGTCAGGACTATTACACAGAGAAACTGTGTAACTATACCTCACCCTACCAAAAAAAAAAAAAAAAAAAAAAGAAAGAAAGAAAGAAAGAAAAAAAAAGCTTTTCAGCCCAGACAATATATGTAACTATATATGTATACACAGACTTGTCAATATTATATGTAATGTTAGATAGATAAATAATGATTCCTATGATTTTTCCATACATCTTTACTATCTTACTCTCCTCTCCACTTCCTCTTCACCTCCTTCTTTTCTCCCTAATGAAAGAGCCTCCGTTTTCCCATCTCTCCTTTCAAATCATTTGTACACTGCTACTTCTGTCTTTACTGCTCCCCTGAACTCTACTGTCTCTTTTTAGGAAACTCAGATTAGACAGAAAACAAGTGACATTTGTCTCTCTGGGTCTGGGTTACCTCATTCGATGTGTTCTTTTCTAGTTCCATCCTATCTACCTGAAAATTTCACAGTTTCATTTTCCTCTCTGATATTTCATAGTGTGTATGTGCCATATTTTCATTTTGTCTATTGACAGTTGAAGGACACTTGGGTTATTTCCATTTCTTAGCTATCACAAATAGAGCCACAGTGACCATGGCTGAGGAAGTATCTGCAGAGTAGGATGTCCAATCCTTTGGGCATATGCCAAGGAGAAGTATAGCTGGATCAGCTTTAGCTTTATTTTTAGCTTTTTGAGTATTTCCCACACTGATTTCCACAGTGGCTGGACCACTTTGGAGTCCTATCAGAGGTGAATGAGGGCTTCCTTTCCCTCAAATTCCTCCAGTATTTGTTGGCGGTTGTCTAGTTGGTCTTTGCCGTTCTCATTTGGGATAAATGAAATCTCAACATTGTTTTGATATTCACTCTCTAATTGTTATTGGATAATGAACATTTTTGAGATATGTCCTAGCCATTTCTTTTTTCTTTAAGAACTCTCTGTTCAGATCCCAATCCTAGTTGTTTTATTTTTAATGAGCCACTGTACTTTAGCTTTTTTTTTAGTACTCTTGAGTTCTTTATGTACTAGGGATCTTAATTCTCTGTCTTATTATATAGCTGGCAAGGAGTCTTTCCCATTCTGTGAGATCCCTCTTCACTTCAGACTGATTCCTTTGCTGTACAGAGCTTTTTTGTTTTGTGAAGTCTCACTTGACAGTTGTTGCCCTCAAGACCTGGGCAAATTGGGTCCTGCTAAGAAAGTCCCTCCCTACACCTATATCCTATATCCTATGTCCTATGTCCTATGTCCTATGTCCTATGTCCTATGTCCTATGTCCTATGTCCTATATCCTATATCCTATATCCATCTGTGTTTTAAGTTTTGCAATGAGCTCTTTGATCCATTTGGACTTAGTTTTTGTGCCAGGTGATACATATGGGTCTAATTTCATTTTTCTTCATATGAACATCTAGTTTCCCCAGCTCAATTTGTTAAGGATGCTTTCTTTTCTACAGTATATGTGTTTGGGATCTTTGTCAGGTATTAGCTGACTGTAATTAAGTGTGCCCATATTTGGATTTTCAGTTCTGTTCCATTGGTCTATATGTCTGTGTTTGCACCAGCACTTTGGTCCTTGCTGGGTTTTTTTTTTTTTCTTGTCAATTTAACACAAGCTAGAGTTATCTATAAAAAGAGAAGCACAATTAAAAATATGCCTCAAAAAAAAAAAAAAAAAAAACCTGGGTGTTAGGCAAGTGTGTGAGGCATTTTCTTATTCAGTAATTGATGTTGGAGGTCCCAGACCCTTGTAAGTAGTACCATTCCTGGGAAGGTGGTCCTGGGCTATAAAAGAAAGGAAGTTGAGTAAGCCATTGAGAGCAAGCCATGGTTTGTGCCCTCAGTTCTTGCCTCCAAGTTCTTGCCCTCCTTGAGTTCCCGTCCTGACTTTCCTCAGTGATGAGCTGTTACCTGGAAGCATAAGATGAAATTAACCCTTGTTTGCTTTGAGTCGTGGTGTTTTATCATAGCGATAGAAAAACCTAACTAAGGCAAGTGTCTTATTGTTCTAATTACTATGGGTCTGTAATGTGTCTTGAGGTCTAGAATGGTAATCTCTCCTGCATTGTTCTTTTTGTTCAAGACTGTTTTTGCTATTCAGGCTTTTTTTTTGGTAACATATTTTTGTTGGTGGTGATGATTTTTAATTTCTGTGATTTTGATTGGGATTGTACTGAATCTATAAATAACTTTTGACAAAGTGATCATTTTGACAATACTAATTCTATCAACCCATGAGCATGGTAATGGTTTGTCTTTCCACTTTCCCAGTGTTTTCTCTATCTTTTCCTTCAAGAGACTTAAACTTTTCATTGTAGAAGTCATTTACCTCCTTGATTAAGTTTATGCCTAGATATTTTATTTTCTTTGAGGCTATTGTGAATGGGAGTGTGTCCATGATTTCTTTCTCTATATGCCTGGAGGTTGAAGGCCACACAAGCTGGGGTGCCGGACTTTTCCAGGGCACTGGTTGTAGAACTTTGACTAGAGCTGGGGAGTTGAGGAAAGTGCATGGAGGAAAGCATCAGACAGTCTCATCTCTCTAGACCCTGGTTCAGGATGTGTGGAATCTGGCTGGACCTAGCTGTGACCTTTATCAGTTTTGCGATAGTAACAAGTAATAACTTACTCTAATTTTCACATCATTATCCATAAACTGAAATAGTAATAGCACCACCTACATAATACTTATGACTATTATATGAGACAGCATCAATTACTGCTTAACATGTAGACTTCAATCGATCAAGTGATACTGTAATAATGCAATAATAACTTACCTTATTAATAGTAAGAGTGAGAGGCATTAGTAGTAGTATTGTTGGGAGTTTCGAGCTCCTGTGATAGTTTATAGTGGGACTTATATACATATTTTTGTTAATCAAAATCTTTATTGTTGTTGAATCTGTAAGAAAAGCACATACTTAAGGTTCGTTGAGTTGTTCTGTCGTGACTGTTTACCAATTAAAGCCTGAAAATTAGCGCCTGGGAGACCCCAGCACTAGAAAAAAGAAAAAAAAAAAAAAAAACAGGAGATGATGGTCACAATAGCCCACACTCTTGTGTCTCATCAGTTCATACACAGAACCTAGAAGTCCCAGGCAGTTGTTCTGGGCATTTTTGTTGCCTCTCACTGAGGTCATTCTGTGTGGTGCTGCTGAAGAAGGAAGGGAGGGAAGGAAAGAGGAGGAGGGAAGGTTTGATGTGAGTCTTCCCAACACTCTGTGCGGTCTGTCCTGTGGGATCCATAATTAGGCTTCTGTAGTTGGATCCAAGCCAGGTGAGTGTGTGCCTTTGCGGTGATGCTTTCATCAGCATGGGCTGACCCTTCCACATGTTGTGGGAGAACTGGCCTTGACGCAGCAGGGACACTGGATGTCTGTGTTCCTGGATATGAACACAACAGCGCTGTCCAAGAAATACAACTTGTTCCTGTCTCACAACTGTGAATCCTGCCAGCACTGGGAACTTCAGCTAGCATTCACTGCTGCCATGCTGATGCCCACACTAAGGGAAACCTGTACTTGTCCTGAGGTTTGAAACAGAGTTAAACAGTTGAGCATTAGAATTGGAATAAGAGAATCAGCAAAGGTTCATCCATGACAGCCTCATAGAAGTTGCTGGAACATGTGGGTTTGTGTAAAACTCAGTCCTTGGATTAAATACCCAGCAACATTTAAAAAATGAAACTTGAATTTGGGCCTGGTTGCTCATGTCTGTAATCTCAGCCCACAGGAGGCTGAGGCAAGAGGCCAGTCTGGATTACAGTGAGTTCCAGACCAGCCTGGACTGTACGGTGAGACTTTGTCTCAAAACAAAAACTAAAGAAAGAAATTATCAACTGCCATCAACTAAAATAAAACTGACCAAGCCATCATCACTTTATTTAATATTGAGTTGTTTCTAGTTACTTATTTATTTACTGGGCTTTGTATACCTCAAAGAGTTTTATTTTAGCTACTGGTTTATGGATTGAGATTGATTAACTTCCCAACCTTCAGCTTATTATATATGAGGCAAGTTAACTGTGTTTTCAACCTCATGAGATAAGTGATATAAAAGTCCTTATTACAGATGAAAGGAAGCCCTCACTGAGGGATATGTAATGTTCGCAGGAGGAACCATGGTCCATTGGCTGTATCATGGGTGGCAATTTGCCTTGGCTCTCCCTGTCAGACTTAGGCTGCCCCAATGCTAGAATACAGTGTAGACAAGAAAAGTTTCCTGTGGGGAAATAGAATTTGTCATGTGCTGTTCACACAAAATAACTGTAGCATTCTTTGTTCCTCTTCCAGTGTACCAAGCTGTGTGGCGGAGGCATGCGGACAAGACTGGTAGTCTGTCAGCGGGCCAACGGTGACCGCTTCCCAGATTTGAGTTGTGAAGTCCTCGACAAACCTCCTGACCGTGAGCAGTGCAACACACACGCTTGCCCACAAGATGCTGCGTGGAGTACTGGCCCATGGAGCTCGGTACGGCCCTAATGCTTCATGTTTGTTCCCCAAGCTCTGAGACAATTGTTAGGAGTATCCTGAGGCATGCCTTCAAAGCCAAGAACTGTTGTGCCCATGAAGGCACACTAGATACTGTGCTGTGAGTGCCCTGTTAGGTTCTCCCTGGTATAGCACAATAGAATTGACACTGCCAAAGTGACTTTATAGAAAACATATACCTCATGCAGAAATGGCACCAAGACTTAGTTTCCTGTGCCTAAAAGAGCTGTATTATGTGCATATTGCTAATGATTTAGAGAAACAGCTAGTAGCAGTCAATCTTCACTTTCTAAGTTGTGGTAGTTCTGACTATTGGAGTAAGGTTCCTACTTGTTGAGAGCCAGGCAATTTTTTCTTTTTTTCTTCTGGGACTATCATTTGCTTTTGTGAAACTTGGATACACCTTAGCAAAAATCAACAGGAAGTCTATACCCACCAATAGACTAGTCATTTTGGAAATACAGGAGATTAATTATTATTGTTATCTTTATTATTATTCTCCAGTGTAATAATCAGTGACCCAATGTCTTCCGAGGTATCTGGAGTCTCCTCCCTGCCCCCAGACAGGAAGTCCATCTGAGACCATTTTTCACTTTGCTCCTATTTTTCTGTAGCCAGTAGCTGACATGGTAAGGCAGGTCTGCCACTGTAAATACTATACAAGCTTCTGAGGCAGTTCTAAGCAAACAAAAGGATTAACCATGTCAACACAATACCTTAGCTAAGCTGTGGCAAAAATTATGGAGCCAGTAGGTCTGATGCATGTAAGTATAGTAAATATTCCTATAAGCACATTAATTGCAGTGAAGCTCAAATCAGCTATTATATAAAGTCATTTCCAGGAGCCCTTTTTATTCAGTGGGGTCCTGGGAAGCTCTTACTCATTCCTAGTGCCAGGTGAAGAGCAGATTAACTGTAGTAGTGTGATTGACACCCACTGATGCCTCTCCAAGTCAAGGGTTTCAGCATCTGTGGCTGCACCTTCGGAGGCTGGTTCTATAACCTAGTTGCAAGGCCCTGTATTTGACTGAGCTAGAAGTCGAAGCTGGAGCTGGACTGTGCTCTTTGGCTGGGCTGTGGGATTTTATTCCAGAGTTTAAGAAAAGTTACAGTGTCTTGTCTATGGTTCTCTAGGGATATTTTGTCTACCACACTGGTACCTTTTCCAGGTGTATACTTTGAAGGAGCTTGAGGTAACCTTAAGATAGGCAGGATGTTCTTTGAAAGCCCCAACTTCTCTCTGTCACTGCCACATACTACTGTCCATGAAATGTTCCTTCTCAAGCCTGTGGCATGTTCACTCACCCAGAGCTAATTCTTCCAAGTCTATTCACACTCTCAAAGAAAGTATGTCACTAGTTCTAAAGTCATTTAGTGAGGCGCCTGTGAGAACCTTACAGGCCTCCTTATTACATAGTCTTGTGGTTTGATAAAGAAAAGAAATCTGTGTTTTCCTTCTCTAGATTTTAACCCTTAGATTATCTCATATTTTTCTAAAATAGTTTAGGAAAATGGAAAAAAATATATTCATAGTGAGTTATAAAATATAATGTTGGGGATATATCTGCTTGTATATATATGTATATCTATGTATGAATATATATGTATGTGTGCATACATATATATGCTGGTTTCTCTTCTCTTCCTTGAATATAGTATATCCCCTATTGATAATTTAATAGCTTAAAATTTTAAGTATAAGCTGCTGATTGTTTGAACTGAAAAGTATATTTAATATTGCTGTTCTCCTTGGGGCTGCATACAATCATCTAAACTATAAGAGAAGAAGAAAGGAGATTAAAATTTCTGTGCTCTAGCATATGTAGGTTATGGATTTTAAAGCTAGTTTCACTGCCTATGTAATCTCATAAAGCTACTGTTTGTTTGATTTAGATTTCAATTCTACTGTCTTAAGAGAGAGGCCACTTTTATAAGACTTTTAAACTGTGATTTTTTTTTTTAAAGAATTAAATCAAAAGTCCTTTGTTTAAGTAGATAGATAACTTAAATATATTAATTTTATGTACATGTGAGAGAGCAATCATTCAGACTCTTGCCGTAGGATTTTGATTTCTGATTTTATGTTTATTTACATGGATGCTCTGGTATAATGCCTTAGGAATTTACATTTTGGCATACCTCAGTGACTCCCATTTCTAGCCATAAAGTCTTTTTTAATGGTGCTTTACCATTGTAACTACAGTAAAGTTAACGAGACTACAAAAGAAAAATATAATGCTTTTGAGGTGCTAACATCTTGCTTCAACAGAAAGCAGCTTAAACTGACAAGAGACCAGAGTGGTAACAGACTCCTCCAACGGGTTGCTTTTGCTCCCAGGGAACTCCCACACATAGACACTGCTGTATCACAAAGTAACTACTGCTCTGTGACACAGCCAAGGTCAAGTGGAGACAGCTTACATCAGCACTGCCTGGGAAGGAGCCGTATTTGAGAAAGAAACCCCCAGGTTATTGTTGCTACAAGTTTCAGTATCTGTACAATGAAGCCTCTTTGAATTTAAGATTCAAACGACCCTTTTAGAGAGACCACAGGTTCTGAGAGACCACAGGTTCTGGCTCAGATCTATGAATCATGGTTGTAACACTAGTTGCAGTGTCTCAGTCAGGGGTATCACCTCTAGTTTGAGACCATAGTAAGTTTCCAGCCAGCCAGAGCTACAGAGTAACACAACCCTGTCTCAAAAACAAAACAAACAACAAGAAAAAAGAACATGATTGAGAAAAATATTCCACAAAAATGTCTTTACTGGCTACTTAAAAATAATGTCCTTGGATTCTTGGTATTGTTTTATTTGGGAAACAGTGTTCTTCAGCTCTGTTGAGCTATTGAGCCAGTCCTAGAGCACACTGGGTAGCAAATAAGTATCCCATGGCAAATGGGACAAACTGGAAAGAGACCTCTTTATTGTCAAGGTGAAGTAAGAAATGTCTTACAAGACAGGAGCATTCTAGACTGAGCTAATCCACCTAGAAGAAAGTGGTGTCACTGCCAATGTCACACTCGCAGGACAGTTTGGTGACATTTCATTTTGCAATGCCCCGTATTTCTGTTTGCTGATCATCCTGGAGATGGTTCTTCCTTGCAGAAATTGCTTGTTTGGGCGTTTCCATGACAACTCTATATGCATTCTCGGAGCCTTTGAGGCCTGTGCTTTCCAACCTGAAGAATGAGAGTTTATAAGCTTGCAAGGGAGCTATGCTTTTGTTTCAGCCTGGCAAACTTAAGTACTTGTGTCTACCTCATTTTCATATCACAACGTGCAGTCCCTATAGGTAGAAAGAGAAGATGTTTGATATCAGTGTTTTACAACCTCATTATATCACTAGGAAAAAAGATTATAAGTATCACAACCATATTGCTAAAGAATAGTTTTAAGCAGCCACATCTACATATTTCTGAATGTTTTGAGTGGTACAGAGTTCTATGTGTTTATATAATAAAGTATATTTATTTTTTCATGTTATTTAATTTCATAAGCAATGTTTAAACCTGGTATGTATGAGCTGACTATGAAGGCAAATAGGCTATATGAATTAGAAATGAATGTATGTTTCTTTTGATTAAAAATATACATATATATATATTAATTTTGTAAACTCTGTCCTGTCGCCCTCCCCCAAACTCTGAGCAGCCATGTATTAAACTTCATGTCATTGGCTAGGCTAAAGTGTGCATTTTGAAAGGTTACTTTAAAAGAATTCTGGGGTGGGCGGTGGCGGCGCACACCTTTAATCCCAGCACTTGGGAGGCAGAGGCAGGCGGATTTCTGAGTTCAAGGCCAGCCTGGTCTACAGAGTGAGTTCCAGGACAGCCAGGGCTACACAGAGAAACCCTGTCTCAAAAAACCAAAAAAAAAAAAAAATCTGAATCAGAAGTGATGTGAGTTTGATGAACAAAAACTTGTAAGGCTTAACATTGTGTTGGGTAGCTCTCTATTTTTTAATAATGTCTTGACTTATTGAGTTTCAAGTAAGAAATTGGAATGCTCTGTTTACTGAATTTGAAAATAATGGTATAACATACCCAGAAGACCAAAAAAAAAAAAAAAAATGACTAGAAGAGATGATTCTGAGATAAACCACTAATGTGTACACACAGGATTACACCTGGGTCTCTGCCCAGACAGCTGCAGAACGCTTCTGTTTGCCACTTTTTTTGTTTGCTTACCTTCAATCTGCTTCAGAAAGTACTTATTATTAAAGAAAAGTAAATATAATAGCAATGAAGGTGGAAGTTCCAAGATAGCCTTCCCTTTGAAAACATGTACATCCAGATGATTATGCCTCATCCCATCCTCCATCTCATCCTTTCGTTTATAGTGGTCCTTACGAACAACACATCCAAAATAAAGGAGAGGAGAGCCTTGTATGAGTTAGAGGTTTATAAGGATGTGACATGAAATAGCATTGCAAAGAAGATGATGATGACCATAGCTAACCTTATTGAGCATTCTGTGTGGATGCCAGCCTTTTTGCTATCCTATGAGGAGGACCACTGTCAAACCACATTGCATGCTGCCATAATCTGCTTTAGTGGCAAGACCTCCCATAGCATGTGCCCACTCTGTTAATCCCATTTTGAGAGACATAAAGCAGGTTACGTTCAATGAATTATGAGACTTTTGGTAGGAGATTCCTAATGTTCAAATATTTTTCAACCTGAACGAAACTGAGCTGATTCTGGCATTGTGTATTTGAGCCTAACAGCAGAAAATCCTAAATATTGGTCCTATTGGTAGTTTCCCATAACCAGCAGTTACAGAAGTGTCATGTAACTACCTTAAGGTAGCCATTTTCAAACAACCCTCTCTTTTATGTTAAAGATGTATTTTTGGCCAAAGTTGTATGATCACATAAGATTTCAACTTTGGGGAAAAAAAAAATATATATATATATAATAAAAATTTAAGTGATATGCTTACTAAAATAAGCATGTTGCTAGCCCTTTTAAAAATACAATATTCATACTACCCATTTTGTTTTGAGGCAACATCTTGCTATAGCCTAGGTTGGTCTTGAACTTCTGATTGTCTTGCTCAACCTGAGCTAGATACATTGTTTTGGATTTCTTTTTATCAGGATACCATGACATATGAAATCACATATTCACTAAATTCAATATAGATTAAGACTATTTATAAAACACCCCTGTTTGGGGTGTTTGGAGCCATCAGAATGCATGTCTGCATTTACTTATTGAAGAGAAAACAACTGACTAAATTTGTTTTATGTTTATGGTGACTGTATGCCTATGTCTTTTTTGAGCTATTTCATCTTTTGTCAGCTAGTTCAGGGTGGCTTAGCAGATTTCTATTCTGTGTATTTAGGTCTGAAGATAGGAGGTTGAGCACAAATAGGAGAAGAGATATTCTGCTCTCAGGGGAAACTACTTCCTTTGCCTGACTCAGGAGTTGTACCTCTGTTGAGGAGAGGGATGAAAACCCTGGAATGTGGAGGGGGCAGCAGGGTTGTACCCAAGAGTAATTAGCTAGGAGGGGATCCTGGACATTAGCAAGGACTTATCCAGATGTCCCTTGGAGGAGAATGTAAAGGAGTAAACGATTTGACCTTGTTCCCTTCCGAATAAAAGCCATCAATTCCCAACAAATACATCCAAGGTGTCTACTGTGGGCTGGGTTCTGTTATAGGTACAACAGACACAGCACGGAGCAAATCAGAGCTGTGCATTGCAGATGACAAAGGGAAATTTTAGCACGAAATGTTGAGAGCCAAACTCATGTAATCAAAGACGGGACACACCTTTTGCTGGCAGCTCCACCAGTTAAAACTAATAGAACAATCTGCTACTAGAACCCACCGGCCTCGCTGGTCCTGATGATGGATGACTCAATAAATAAAAATCAGCAATCCGAGTACATGTGAAGTTGTCCAATCATTTTTAAAGACACCTGGCACAGTGGGAACAGAAACTTTAAAAATGTTTTTATTTGTTCATTTCCTTGTTTGTTTTTAAAGCCCTGTCCTAGAATCTATACACATTTTATCCCAAATATGGTTGATTGGTCTGAGGCCCACAGTCAATGGAGGACCAGACTTTCTGCCTCCTCCTTGCTGGGACCCAGAGGCTCCTCCTGGGGAAATTGTGATCTAAGGGCACATTTCTCCTTTGTTATTTAATAGAGGCCAATAAAAAGACCTGGAATGTGTGGATCAAGCACTGTCTTCTCTGCAGTCTTACAGTTCCCTTGAAGTGGGATTATTGTTGTGAACAGCTTTAAAACCAAAACTTCCCTTTCTAGAAGTTTATAAAATAGAAAGTTGGCAGCTAAAATAAACACGTGCAGTTGGTAGTCAGCAAGATAACACACATCCACCATTCCTGTCTAGATCTGGATCCCATGGCTCCTCTGGGAAAGAATGTACCCCTTGGCCCACATCCTGACAACATCCTACAGTGAGGGAAATACTCTGTACTCCTGTTTTCCAATATGGAAGTCACTAGTAACATGTTACCAACACCGGACACATAAAGTGGACTTGGTGGCACAGACCTATGATCCTGGCAACGAGGCCTGTTTGAGGAAGTAGAAGCCCAAGCCTTGGCCTGGCTACCAAGTAAATCAGCCTGAGCAGCCTTGCCACACCCTGTCCCAAAAGGTTTTTTCAAAGGGTTAAAAAGCAGTTGGAGGTGTATACAGCTCAGTGGTAAGGCATCACTAGCAGGGACCAGACCTGAAACTCTATCCCCATACCACTCAAAACAAAACCTAAACACTTATAATACAAATAAGGGGCAAGAAGCTACAATTTTAAAGGTATTAATTTATAAACCTATTAACCATAGTCACCCTACATGTTACGCAACTTTTTGTAGCTGGTTACTACCAGATGGACAGCCTGGCAGCAGTATATATTTAACAATTATAGTAACAGATCGAGTTATAAACTGGCCAAAAATCAAATTTAACAAAGTAAATGTGGAGACAACTCCTGTGTCAGAACTGAGAGGTCGCTTTGTAGCACATCCCCAGCGAATAGCATTCTTTTGACCTTCTGGTGGTTTGTGCTTTGTTTTACAAAATGTCAGCGGGCCACAGCTGGGCATGAGAGAAAAGCAGGATAGTGTAAAGACGGACTATCAGAACCAGCTGTCCTGGGAAGACTAACTCCAGCCTCTCATTGTAAAAGCAGCTGTTAAAACAAACTCCTCTCCTTCATCTCAGAGTTCAAGTTCATAGTGGCAGTAAGTTCACTTAAGGAGAGAGATGTTTGCGTGTGCAGTGGGTTGGAAGTGCAAGACCTGATTAGAGAGAGGGCAAAAATGGATAGCCACCTTGTAGAATATGGAATTCCAAGAGATCATTGTCTCTCTGAAGGGAAAGCTTTAGGGAGACAGCTTTTCATATTCACTGAACCCAGTAGGTGACACTGAGCAGATTAGCTTTGCAGGACTCCATTTCAAAGACTCTTCAGAAGACTCCAGAGCTTCTGGTGACCTCTCCTTCACCTTCATTGTTGTCCTTGTCCTTTGCAAACCCCATCATCCTCTGCAGAGTTAAGAAAACCTGGATGGGTCCATTCAGTCATGCCTCAAACTAAAGAACCCCTGCCCTCTCCCCTCCCCCTCCGCCCCAAAGAATGCCTGCATGCACACTTACATACACACACACACACACACACACACACACACACACACACACACACACACACACACACAGTTGAAATAGATGCAAAAGTATTCCCTGCAAATTGACCCATGAAGCTACCAATTCTCTTTCTGAATGTGGGCTATGATCAAGAATACTTACCAGTCTTACACTCCTCAGATCATTTAAGCTTTAGAACAAGATTCAAGTAATTAACCCCCTAAGCCACTTCCAAAACATCTCAGACCTAAATAAATAAATCAAATAATAATAATAAAAAACAATCAAACTCTTAGTCATTCAGAAAGGACATGCTATCTTGATTAATCAGAAAAAGATGAAATGATCCTGCTCTGTGTCTAGGCAAGGAGAAGTTGACGGTGGTGGTTGGGATGCTCTGAATGAAGAGATGAGGGGGTGTTAATATTGGTGGTTTGAGCATTCTAGATGAGGAGGTAATGGGGATTGCGCAATTTTTACGTATATTTGAAATTTTACAAAATATGTTATTCTTAAACACTTATTTAAATAAATATGTTCAGATTGCATTTTCTTTCACTGGGGAGAAAAGAGTAGATCTGTATTTATTTGAATCCTTTGAAATTTTGGATAAGCTTTAGGAAGCTGTTTGTAATCCCACTTTGGCCCTGTAATGACAGCAATAGGGGGTGTTGCCCCCTCCTACCCAGGATAGAATCTGCCCATCTTACTTAGTTTTCTCTTTTCTATTCTCTCTCTTCCTGCATGGTTCCCCCTGCCCTGTGTAACTGAAATAAAAAGCCTCTGGGTGTCTGAAAATTGTGCCTTTTATGCCTCCCTTCCCCAAGGAAATCCCAGCTTCCTTTCAGTACACTCCCTGCTCTCAAATTCTAATAAATAACATGGCCCTGCCTTTAACCCACCCGGACCCAAAGTCTAAACTTGGAAAACAAAAGACTTTTTCCAAAACTGTGTGCTGTTTGTTTTCTTTGAAATTAGTCAAAACCCCTCACCCAGCCAGCTTACCTATTTCTGCAGTTCTGTTTGCAGGACACTGATGAAGCCATGTTCCCTTCTTCATGGTTGTCTTTGAATCAGCTCTGACCTAAGAACCCCTGATGTGGCCAGTGACCAGCTGGTGTCAGGGAGGAGCATTGTCCCCTAGAGCTTGTTGCTGTAATTGAAATCCTGTAAAATGTGGTGCAAGGGATTTCATGCCCCACATGACACACTTTTTATAGAGCAAGGCTCTCCAACTTATCAATCCAAATCCCTAACTTTGCAAAAGTGAAATCCACATGAGTCTACAACTTAGCATTTATCAGGAAGGTTGTGTGCCCCGCCTCCATTCAGATCAAGCCAGTTCCAGGAACTGAAGGACTTTCCTGGAACCTTAGGATAAATTAGTGATTCTCACTTGTGGGCAATTTCATCCCGTTGCTAAACCTTTAATCACTCTGGAGATACTTCCAGTAGTGACTTATGTGAGTGAAGGTGGGTGGGCGTGGAGGTTCTCTAGGCATCAAACAGTTAAAAGGGGGGATGCTATTAGTCATCTAGCAAAGACAGGATAGCCCAGCAGAATTTTACCTTACCCAGTGACTCAAAAGATGCTAAGGTTGAAAGGTCTAGTTAAAATGGAGTCATTCCCATTGAAAGGGTGTGACTTTACTGACAAATACAATTCTGAGACCCTAGGATGCCTTCCGTATCTGTCAGCTCCCAGCAAGTTCTGCAAAGATAAGCTGAAATCAGACAGCTCCAGAAAATAGATTGTCTAGCCAGGCTGTGAATTCTCAAACCAACAAGGAGTGTCACTTATCCCAGAGGTTGGGTGCACTGGGTGGGAGTGGGGTAGTGAAAATGTGTACTGACGGGGCCCAGTATGCCAAGATGAATTTCACACAGACATTCTGACTTGAGTGGTGACCTTTATCAACAAAATAGTGATGGTGTAGACAGGAATATTCCTGGACATTTCAGGACATTGGATATAGTTCCTATTTGATTCTTGTTCATGAGATGTTTCATCAAAGGTAGAACTCTGCCCCTGTGTAAGAGTCCAATAATAGTCCCTAGCAACTGGTGGATCTGAGTGTCACGTTTGAATATACAGGTTGCTTTGTGGGAAGTTTATTCAAAAGTAAAATGAATTCTGGTGAGCATTTGTCTGGGAAATGAGGAGCACAATTCTGATTAGGAACTAGGATAGTAGTACGATCTTTGTATCATAAGTAAGTACGAATCAGACTCTCCGAAACATGACACTTGTGACCACAGAACTCCATTCTGCATAGCATTTTTCTGGGCATTGTAGAACGTTTCTCCGCTTCCTTGGCCTCTACCTACCCAGTGCCTATAGCATAACCTTACACTGTGATAACTGAAAATGTCTTCAGACGTCACCAAATGATGGGCTGGATGAGGACGATGAAATAAGATGCCCTTTAAGTTTATTGATTTCTCCCTGAAGAATTTGGCTTTTCATATTTTTATAAGCATGGGGTCAGTGACCCTCAACATTTCCAAAATACATTTGATACCAAATTTTTACTTTAAGGTTAATAAAGTCTTTGAAGTTATACAATTATTCTCTTTCTTTTCTCTGGGAAGAGAAGGGTTGTTTTTTGTAGTTTTTACTGATTTGTGACCTTGGGACATTGGTTATTTCTCTGCTCTTTTTGTTAACCCATTGAAGAAAACTATTCATAGAGCCTGCTCTTCTGTATGTATTGACTTGGCTCTCCTGTACATGAATTTCTGGGAAATAAAGCTTCTGAGTTCCACTCCTCCAGAATAACATATTTTTTTCTCTTTGCAAATCATCACTGCCCTAGTAGATGACAGATTGTATATCTATCTAACAGTCCCAGCCTTCATACCACAAATACTGACAAATATACTCAGAATGAAAGGTCTGAGATCATACAGGCAGAGAACATTGTAGATGATATATTTCTTGAATCCAAAAGGGGAAAAATTAATCTTATTTATTCTCTTTTAATAAACTCATAAACATGACCAAAACTCTAGACTCTCAAATGCCTACAGTTCAACACTGTATCTTGACATCGTTAACTGCATAGTTCATACTTAAGAACTGTAAAAATGCATTACAAAATATCAGAGGGGATGGAGAGATGGCTCTGTGGTTAAAAGCACTCGCAGCCTTCAAAGAACCTGAGTTTGGTTTCCAGCACCCAAGTCAAGCAGCTCACAACTTCCTGTAACTCCAGCCTTGGGGGATCCAACACCCATGTAGTCTCCATAGTCACCTGCAAACAAGTGACACACATTTACATAAACACACATATACATAAACAAACATCTAAAAATAAATCTTTATGAAAATAGTCACACACACTTCCCTATGTTTTAAGTTAATTTGTACTTTTGTGTTGGGCCACCATTCACCTCCGTTCTCAGCCACATGGGGCCCAAGGTCTGTGTATGAAATCCCTGCCCAAGTGACTGTAATGCTTGAGTACTCTGTTGGTAGGGAAAACAAATGAAATAAACCCAAGACACTGCCATTAGCCTAAGAAATAGCATAGTGGGATTTACCATGTACAGTGTAGTGAAACAATGCACCTTCCCCTACCCCCAGATTTAAACTTGGTGCTGGAAGACTGCAAAAAACCTTACTGAAAGCAGGACATTCTCACTTGGCTCTCAATGAGATAACAGGTGCCATTTTCTATAATCAGATTGAACCTTACATTATTAACCGACTAACTAGCTCAAAAGCTCTTTAAATTAAAGCTAGAGGGTCTTCGGAGACAGCTCAGAGGGTAAAATGCCTAACATATATAGAGCCCTGTGCTCCAATCATGATATACATGAACTGGCCAGAGTGGCACATTCCTACAATCTCAACAGTCACAAGGTAGACACAGGAGGATCAACAGCTCAAGGTTATTATCGTCAGCTACATAGGAAGTTAAAGGCCAGTTTAGGGGATGGGTGCATGTAATCATGTCTAAAATGAATAAATAGATAAATAAATAAATAAATAAATAAATAAATAAATTTTGTTTTAAACATTAGAATTTTGACCTTTGAATACATATAAACATGCCAATAATTCTAGGTTAAGGATCTAACATGTGCAGATTTGCCCTAAATACCATGAGCCACTACTGAAAATCACACCTGCTTGACCCACTGCAGTCCTGAACAGTCTCCAGTTGGTGTCTCATCGACCATCTTAAACTTCTGAACTTGACACACTAGGTATCCATCTATAGTTGACCAGATGGTTTGGACTGAGATGGAGAAATTATAGCTAAGACACCCAATTTTTTGGCCCTGTGCTATGGGCCATGGTCCAGATCATGTGTATTATATACACTACTGATAATCCTCATGTAATCCTGCATTTTGTTATGTCCATTGTGCAGGTAGGGAAACTGAGACATCAGAAAGTTAATGAAGTTTTACAGTTTCATGTGTCAGAACACTTTGATGCACATCTGATAGAGTCCAAAGCTCCAAGTTTTGAGCTGACTCCAATCTTCTGAAGGTTCCCTGGAAAAGAATACCACCACTTGCTTAGGTGAAATGGTTCAGCCCTACCTCTGCTTTTGAAAATTCCCTAAGGCTGAGCCCCTCAGATCTGAATGTTCCCCAAGAGTGTTTTAGCTAGGACTTACTTGTCTTCACACGTCTCTCTAGCTGGGGGAACTGAACCTTTGCATTGTTTGAACTAGATTTTTTTTTTACACTGCACTAGATTTGATAAAGCTATCTAGGCACCTTGGAAATTGGATTTGGTCACCCAGCACTCTCTGAGCACTGAGTTTGAAATGGCTTGGTTTCCCCCTGGCTGTTTGCAGCACCTGTGGGGTGGAGTTTCTGTCAGGAAAGGTCCTGTGAACTAAGAAGGCCTGTCTTTCTGGACTTGGCCTGATTCTAACATCTGGAGAGGTAGGACCTTGACAAATAGATAGCCCACACTGGTGGCGGCTTATCAGGAGCTGGTAGACACAAACTTCAGATTCACACCACACAATTCAGTTACAAAATCTTGGGCTCCCCATTGGCTTCCCAGTCTCTCGTAAGCCTCTATCTGTTTACAATGAAAGGTGTTTTTTAAAAGGTCAGTATTAAATAGGGACATAGTGTCTTAGGATCCATATGGGAGTTTGCAGATCTTTTTCAAATAGGTTTTTAGTCAGAATGGAAATAGAAATTACCTGGCTCCGATAGACTTCCTTGCCTGATAGACTGACTTCCTTCCTTCTCTTCCTCCTTATCCTCCTTGTCCTTCTTTCCCTCCTCCTTCTCATGAAGACAGTCTCACACATCCCAGGCAGGCCTTGAGCTCTCTCTGTACCCAAAGTCCCATTACCATAATGCTTTTTTTTTTTTTTTTTTTTTTTTTTTTTTTTTTTTTTTTTTTGGTTTTTTCGAGACAGGGTTTCTCTGTGTAGCCCTGGCTGTCCTGGAACTCACTCTGTAGACCAGGCTGGCCTCAAACTCAGAAATCCGCCTGCCTCTGCCTCCCAAGTGCTGGGACTAAAGGCGTGCGCCACCACTGCCTGGCTTACCATAATGCTTTTATGTGATGCTGTGAACAATGCTTTTATGTGATGCTGTGAATCAAACATGGGGTTTCATTATATCCTAGGAGAGCTCTCTGCCAGTCAAACTCTACCCGTAGCCTCTTATTCATTACATATCTTTACATTACATATATTTCTACCTGAAAAACAAAAATCAGTCTAAATTGGCATTTCTGGGTAGAAGTAGCATTATGGAACACTGAGGATGCATGGTGATCAGCAGTTAGAGACCAACACTTTCTTAGTTCTTTCCTTCCCTCCTTCCTTCCATCTCTTCTTCCTTCCTTTCTTTCTTCTTTTCTTTCTTTCTTTCTTTCTTTCTTTCTTTCTTTCTTTCTTTCTCTCTTTCTTATTTTATTGGTGTTGTTTGATACAGGGTCTCATGTAGCCCAGCTGGCCTTGAACTCACGATGATTATCCTGTCTGGGCTTCTTGAATGTTGGGGTCATAGGCATGTGCCAGCATGTCCAGCCAGAGCTAAACTTTCCATGCCTGTCTAGCATTTGGGAATAGCATAGTATTCCGAGTTTCTAGTTTCTGCCTTTTGCTGTTTGTTTGATGTTACAGTCTCAGATAAGCTTCCTCTTAGTTGTCTCTTATACAGTATTCAGCTATACAATTGTGAATTAGCATTAAAGTACAAGGGTAATTAGTCAGTTAGGGGGTTGTGAATGGACACAGGAGATTGGAGAGAAAGATTGTTATTTATTTGTCCTTAAAATAAGATGAGGATTGTGGGAAATGTGGTCTTGTTACTTCATGAACATTGTGGGATAAATGGCTATAGTGGTGCTATAGCATGCACTCATTGGTGTGTTGTATAATTATTTGTATGTTTTCCATACACCAGACATGTGTTTAGTCTCTAGGGATTGAACAGAACACACATACACACATACATGCACTACATGTACAGTCTCTCTCTCTCTCTCTCTCTCTCTCTCTCTCTCTCTCTCTCTCTTTCACTCAGTATTTGAAGTGTATATTCTTGGGAGTAAGGGAAGCCTATCAATAACAACAAAATAAAGAAGGGAATAGAGATTTTGAAAAAAAGGTGATAAATGTATAGGTAAAACTAGACTCATGGGGAGAAATAGGGCTTCTCATAGAAGGTCGAATGGAAGCATGGGTTTTAAGGAGATTTGAGGAAGTATCCAACAATCTTCACTTGAACAAAGATAAGGGGAAATACAAAGGAAAATGAAATAGGATCCAGAAACAGGATGAGAGACCCCTAGGGTGAGATGGGATGGGTTGAATAGGAACATGAGTTTATTTTAAGAGGGTGACTCTGGCTTCTAAATTCAGGGAAGGAAGCAGGGAGACCCCCTTTCTAGGAAGACATCGTGATAACTAAGATGAGGACAACAGTGGCTGGGGAAACTGTGCGCACAGGAAAGATGATGAGGCTTCGGGTTCCTGAGAGATTCTTGAAGTAGAGTTAAAGGATTAGCTGAGAGTTTGGATGTGGGATACAATGGAAACAATGGAGTCAAATGTCAACAGGTTTTATGGACTAGGAAAACGGAAGGATGACATTCCTGTTGTTTAAACTAGAACTGCCTATAGGAGGAACAGATGTGTGGAGAGAAAAGAGAATTTGTGCTGGGAACCTATTCATCTGAGAGGCACACTGGGTGTAATTTCATGCCCCTGCTGAACACCAGTGCAAGTAGACCTTGGCAGTGTTGAGTGTCTTTAGTTAGACAACAGAGGGAAACGTGGCACTTACCAAACCATATTCTTCTTCCTTGGTCTTTGGATTCCCTCTTCAATATGTCTTAGAGCAGTATAGGAATAATTTAAATTTATAAAACAAAACAAACAACATTAAACATAATTCTAATCCTTGCCTTGTCAGGCCGTTTATTTTATGTACGTGTCTGTTTTCATCCCCTCTCATCCCTTCTCAGTGACATTTTTTGAACCTGTTTTTTAAACTGAAATGTGGGCAGAAGGAGAAGATAAGAAAAGAGATGAAGGATTTGGGTGAAGCATGTTGAGAAGGATGGAGGGCAGTTTGATCTCTCAGTAGAGTAATGTGAAGCTGGATGAGCATCTGATTCAATGATCTTTTGACCATCTGTTCAGACATGGATCTCTGCAGACAGGCTCAAATACTTATGCATACTGGATTAGTATTAGAACCCAAATGCCACTTGCTTACCAAGACTGCTTTCTAAAACGTAGGGGATTTTTCAGTTCTCCCTTAGTAACTTGGGGTTGTGTGAGGGTTCCAGGACCCCTTTGCTGGAACCTCCAGGCTCTGTAAATGGAGAAGCTCAGTTCCTTTGTAAGAAATATTGTAGCATTTTTATACAACCTATGCATGTCTTTCTTAATACTATAAATCAATGTAAATGCTCTACAAATATTTCTGTACTGTTTAGAGAATAAGAAAAAAGTATCTACATGTTACATGGAAGCGTGATTTTCTTTTCCTTAGATGTTTTTGATCCAAGGTTGGTTGCATCCGTGGACTCAGACTCCAAGGACATTTAGGGCCACCTGTGTGCTCTATTTTACAGCTGCTTCCTATAAATAAAGATGCTCCCATTACACTAAGGTTATGGAGAAAGGGCCAAACAGACTGAGAAAACAGTGTGGATTGGAGGAGACACAGAAAAGCACACTGCTTCTATGTCTTCTAGATGATTGATTGGTACTTGGCCTGGAAGGGATGCAGTTCAGCAGGCACACACTAGTGTCTAGAGACAAACTGATAGATTACTTTCCTACAGAAGTGTTCCTAGTTGTGACCGAAGCTTCCCAGACCTTGGATACTAACATAGAGGTCACACCAAGTTGGACTGCCAAAACTTGACAGCTGCTAACTGACAAACATCTCCAGATTGCCTTGATGCCTCTAGCCCAGACCTTTGATCACACTCCACTTTCACATTTCAAGAAAGTTTGGTTACTGTTCCCACCAACCATAGTTTGCCCATCAGCTACTAACTCAAACACTTCTTATTTTTCCTCCTTCCAGGTATGTGTGTGTGATGCACAGTAGCATGGCTGTGCATATTCAAGTATGTGTGGGTACATGTGCGTGTGCACATGTTCCTGCACAGATGTGGATACGTGCAGAGCCCCAAGTCTTCTGCCATTGCTCTTCACCTTCTTCATTGAGTCAAGTCTCTCAATTGAGGAATTCTCCAATACAGGAAGTATTGGCTAGCCAGCTTGCCCTAGGGATCCTCTGTCTTCTCTTTCTGTACTCCAGAATTACAGGCGGGCCACCAAACCCAACTAACATGCATGCTGGGAATTCAGATCCGTTCTCATGTTTAGAACACAGGTTTTTAAGCACAGCCATTTCCCTAGTTCATTTCTCAGACACTTCTCTACTTACCTTTGGAACATGGAGATTGAGGATTTTTGGAGCCTGTGTCCCACCCACTACCCTCTTCTTCTTTCACCTGCTTTCATAAACACTTTTATGGCAGGCAGAGTGGATTCTTACACCATCATCATCCCTTTCCTGAAAAACACCAACAGTTTATAAATAGCCTAATGGGTAACCTTTAGAAGGATAGAAGAGCTACAGAACTGGGGAGTGGCCTTGGGTAGTCACAGGGTCCATGAAGAAGCATCAGGCCTGGTGATGGGATATGCCCCATACTGCCTGAGCATTATTTAGCCAGCACAGAATTCACCGGATAACAAATTTGCAGATTTTCATGGTTTTTGTGTCTCTCTTGATGAGGAGAAAAACCTGTAACAATCACATTCCTACCGAATCAAACATATAGTAGTTTGAACTTTCACAGATTGTCTGAGTTCATGTACAGGTGTTATTTGTGCTAAAATGCATGTCTCCCTCTAGTATGAACTATTTACACTGTGAGTGAAGGTGAGAGAAGGAAAGTTAGAGAACCCTGTGCCTCCTAAATCTTAAGGGGGGGGGGGGGGTTGTTGGGTTGAAGGCACCAGCACTTGGCTTCAATGCTGACAGATGTTTTGAAGCATAGCCCAATAGTTGACATATGAATCATAGTTCCTTTTCTTAGATCTTTTAGCGTTTAGCATGCCCCAGAGTAATGGGGTGGGATGAGGCCATGAACAGAAAGATGGTCTGGTGCCCCATCCAGCTGGGATGATTATGTCCACCAGATCAGCTTTCTTCTGTGCTGCTGCCTGGCAACCTCATGCTTTCTGGGATCCTTTTCATACTAAGAAACGCCAGGGTGGTCCTAGACATAAATAGCCATCAAGCAAGCCCATTAATACTGGCTTTACATCCTGAAATCACAGCCCTTATTTCCTACTGAAATTCTCCCTTTGCCTGTTCCATAGTTTGGTTCTTGACCAAGGGAAGTGACTACTTACACCATGTGAGCAGAGCACGGAAGGGAGTGAATATGTATTTAGTGGTAGTTGTTTCTGATGCTAATTAGGATACTTAGGATACTTGAAGTCACCACATCCCAAAGTCCAGGGAAGAGCAGATGTGTTGATGGAGGTGGAAGGATAAGCAAGAGTGTTGAGCAGAAAAGATGCACGGAACTCAAGTATGGTGCCCATCTTTTCTTACTCTGGTTTAAAAAAAAAAAAAGTCTGTGTTAAATAGGAGATAGTCCAGAGAAGAGCAAAGAGTGTTAAGGCGTCTTCGTCACGCATGTCTGCTCTGCAGATTTCTTCACACTCTTTAGAAAAGAAAGCGCTTCACTAGCACACACTGTCACCCAACTGGAACTCTGTCAAAGTTCCACCCTCACCAGTCAGCATCTCATAGAATGTTCATCTTAGGGTACATAAGTTGACAAATATTTTCTTTAAAAACGCTATCTCTTTGGTGGTCTATTTGGAGACATGCTAGACTTCACTGGATAGAAAACCATTGTGATAGAAAAAATCCATGTTATGTTTATGTTGTCTGCCCCACAGAGGAAGTTTTGAATGCATAGCGAGCTCCTCTAGTTGCCACATAACTGCATTGCTCAGATTGTCTCATCTTAACAGAGAACAAATCTAAGCCAAGAGAAGTTACGTGTCCCCAACAGCACGATATTAAGATAGCAGTTACAAGTCAAACCCTCGGTTGCATGTTGGAGCAAGGGGAACCACTTGCAAACAGCTATTCTTCCTCTTTTTGTTTTTTTAACCTCACGTGAACAGCCACCTCTTGGACTCTTCTTCACTGGTTTCATGGGCTCTCTTTTACTGGTCGTCCCTCAAAGTTCGAAGAGCATAATATCTGCTTGAATTCTTTCTTTTCTACCCTTTATGCTAGCTGTGGGTGACATGCCCAACTGTTAAAGCCAAGAGTGGATGCCTGGTTAGCTATGGTTCTAGACTGCATGCAGATCCCTTAGAACTTCCAGTGTGACCAGCTCCAAATTGACTTCCTCTTCTGGTGATCAAAACTATATGTGTGGCTTTCTTTCTGAATGACCTTAAGTATGTCATCTAGTTTCTTGTCAAGCCTTGAGCCTAAAATTAATAGATGGACTGGATAATCTCTGTGATGGCTCACAATTCAAAAATTTTGAGAAATTGACCCATAACTTATAACCTGTAGCCTTCCATCCATAACTGTGCCAAGGTTCATTCATCAGTCAACAGAGATGATAATTCACTGCAGGCCATTTGGCAGGCCCCAAAGAGTTGATATACCTCAAAAATGGCAAAGAGAGAAGCGGGGTGTGTTTTCCGCTAAGGGGCAATGTAGGCTTTTATTTATGTGGTTGTATCTGTTCTTTACAATGCCTTCCCTTTCCAAAGTGTGAAAGGTGCTGTGAAGGGGTACTGACATCAGAACTATTAGCACTGCCGAGCCACGCTTCTTTTTAGGAAGCCGAATGATCAGAGGACTCGGAAGGAGTCTTACAAGGCATTTCTATGTGGCCCTTGCTTCCAGGTATTCCCATAGGGAGGTACATGTGAATATTACCCAACTTACGAAGTTTCTTATCTAGTCTAAGAATTCACATGCTGATCATGGAGATGTGCTTAAAACCTAACTCTGCTGCTTCCCAGTTTTGTGACCCTGGGTAAGTGATGTCACTCTTAGGACCTCAGCTTCTTCCTCTATATGAAGGACCCCTAATAATACCTGAGCCACTGCTTCTTTGGGATTAAAGGAAAGAAGCTAATGTACTTTAGGCCAGTGTCCTGTTCATATTAACAATTAATTAAGAGATGCCTAATCTACTGGTTAGTAATTATGGTCAAAGTTCATCTTTGGATAGCCTTTTTTGAGTCTTCACTTATTTCAGGTTAGTTCAGCACTAGAACTGAGAGATTCTGAGGGGTTCTTTCTTTGTAAATATAGTATGTAGCTTATGGCGCTATTCTATGTGTGGCTATAGCTTATGTGTGTTCATTTCATAAATATGTTCTGACTAGCTATAGTGTACAAAGAAATAAATACATGTTAACTGGAGCTACATCTTCTGTCTTTTTCCATCTTCCACATGGTTCTCTAGGCCTACCATTCATCAGTGTTTGAAACTGTGACAGACACACACACACACACACACACACACACACACACACACCCTGCCACCAAGTCTGTAGATTTATATTTACATTTGTTTTCACAGTAGAACAAAAGCTGTAGGCAGTTGTCCTTTTGCCTTCCCCAGTGTTGTGACATTTGTGCCCTGTTCATTTTATGTGTCCCTGTATTGGCAATGACAGGCCTGAGCCTTACAAATGGCCTTGCATCCTCTCTGATGACATACTTCCCGGGTGGCATTAACTTTATTTTGTTAAAGGCAAAATGAAAGGAGAATTAAGAAAAGCTTCTTGTTTTAATGTAATGATTTAGGTATTTTTGCAAATTATACAGAATCAGAAAAGAAAGACTTTGAGAAGTAATAAATACAGTGTCTAAACAAAACTCTATCCCCCTACCTCAGGATGATGTTACCCATCTGACTGCCAGATTCACTTAGAAGAATCTCATTTTTTGCTAATAGGCCCCACCCAGTACATTGCATTCTCTTGGTCTTTTACTCCTTGTTCTTTTCTACCCACGTCAATAATCTATCAATCCTGGGCTTAGAAGTATACGCTAGTTGAACAGGACCCCTCACTACACATTTCACATAGGCACAACCTCATCTTTCAAGATTACAAATCATCTAGGCAGACAATAGACAAGGGCTGTCATCTTGGACCACCCACTAACCCACATCTTTCAGACATCTGGTACAGTTCGGCCAGTCCTGGCCCACAGTCTTCTAGAGCTAGATGCTTTAATCCCCACCCAGATGCTTCTAGCCATATTCCATGGGCACACATGGCCCCCACCCTCCTCTTCTTACCTCTGTATTCCCCTGTTCTTTCTTCTGAGTCCTTTGTGATAAACTTGCCAAGTCCATCATCATAGGGATCATACAGAACTCCATCATCATAGGGATGTCCATATCCTCAGCAGTGTCACAGCCCAGAGAACTCATTCGCTTTCGCTATTGAATCCTTCTCTTTCACACATGTGCACCAGGGTTGTTTGCAGACTTCTTGATGGCTAAGGAAACATGACCCTTAGCACAAGGGAAAAGACAAATGCCAGGATCCTCCAAGATCAGGGCCACCAGACCCACACCCATTCTCATGTATAGAGCTACTTCTTTAGAGAGCTTAAGCCTTTGGGAAGAAACTAAAAACACACTGCCTTCATCTTGAGTTTCATTCCCACCAGCTGAGTTGAAATGCAAGGATTTCACATTTTTAGCTGTTAGTGAGTGGAAAAAACGTCAGCACTTCTGACCACAGCCCAGCTTCCAGCATGCCCTTTGAATGGCCTCACAGAAACAAAAGCTTGAAATCTCAGGCATTCAGACTGGCTGACCTTGGTGTTTCTAAGTATCAAGCAGTGATAGTGCTGTTTGGAGTCTTGCTCAAATTTGGGGTGGGGGTTGGGGCAAGGAAGAATCAGTCTCTTAACTATGTTGAGTCATTTCCCAAGAGAAAAAAAAAAGCCAGTATTCCTGGCAAACTAGGAGGCTATTTCGGCTGCAAATGTAAGGAATTAAATGTTCTCAGGAGCAAGAACTTTGAGATACGTATCCAGTAAATAACAAGAACTAGATGACGTACTAAATATAACTACTGTGTGTTGGTGACGCAGGTTGATGTAAATGTCATCGTTTGCCTGGGAAAAGACGAAGTGATCAGACAGAATTCTCCCTCAGAATGTAAGAGCTGGAACCTGTGTTTATTTGATTATCAGAGTGACAGCTCCTTTATGAAGTCATAATAGACCCATCAATGAGCCTGGTAGATTTGAGTATTTCTATGAACAGCTGATTCTCTTCAATGGTAATTTAGAAAACATTGAATGAAGAGTGTTTGCTGTCAGATGAGATTCCGTGAGGATTTTCAAATCACTTTGAGATCTTAATAACTCCAGGCAACTAACATGTGTGGTGAATCGTGCCAACGTAACATTTTTTTTCCTTTCACCACTTCTATTCAAATCCTATCCAAAGCAAATGTGCCTGGACATGGATAGAGGGCAGCTAATCTATACATTGAAGGCTTCGTCGTATTTAGAACTTAGTTTGTTCATCACTGGCTCTTTGGCAGTGACGTTAGTGGCAGACCTCGAATGAGTCACTGACAGCAAAATTCTTGGTTGCTGTTTTTTTTTTTTTTTTCATTGCACTGTCATTGTTCCCAGAAGAAGTATATCTTACTTGTATTGGAGCAGCATGTGCGAAACACAATTCAAGGCATTGTGGTTGCACTGTTGTACAGATAGCACGACTTATCTCGAGTAACAGTACCTATGTCTATTATCAAAGTGTATTGGGAGGTTGGGATAGCTAAGCTATACAAGCTTTAGGGATGATAACCTCTTAGGGCAGTGTCTGGCACATAGTGAATGTGAGAACGTTGAGGCTTTTCTAATTCTGACTCTATAGATCATTACCAACGTTTAGACCCTGTTGTCCAATGACCCTGGCGGATTATTAACTCTCTCATGAACTCTCTTCTCCTGCTTCACATTGAGGGATAGCTTGTTTGTACAGCTCGCATACTGAAATGACTATTCCTAAGGATGTATTTGCACTAATTTCACCCATGTTTATTTGATGAGCATTAAAAAACTAGTTTTTTTTTAAACTCTAGTCAAGCAAATGTTACCACCTGCTATTCATATGCTTTCTATCAGACTCATTTCCTACAAATAAAAACACGCTTGATTCTGTGGGTTTTTTTCCCTCCCAGTGTGTACCATCTTTAAAATGGTAGCAAATTTTATCACCATCTGTTCAGCTGCCCAAATCAGAAATCTGAATGTCACCTTTTGCCCTCTTCCCTTCATGCTACATCTGACCCATAAGGTACTATCATTTTTATTTGAAAAAGAAAAAAGGTACAAGCCTAACAACTTTCCCCACCCAAACCTTCTATACCTGTGGCTCACAACCTTCCTAATGCTGTAACCTTTCATACAGTTCCTCGTGTTGTGATGACCTCCAACCATTAAATTATTTTGGCTGCTACTTCATAACTGTAATTTTACTACTGCTGTGAATCATAATGTAAATATATGATATGTAACCCCTGGGAAAGGGTCAGTCAACCCACAAAAGGATCACGACCCACAGGTTAAGAATCTCGGTTCTATATAGACATCCAAGCCATCACCAGCACAGTGGGACTTGCCAACACAAACATGGTGGCTTCCTTTGTGGTTTCTTTCATTTCCACTAACCCTATATTCATATCGAGTACTTGGCTCCATAGTCAGTCTACAATGGAGAATTTTGTAAATTCTCCATTGTAGAATTTACAAAACAAAAATTAGACTATTCCTTATCCTGAGTTAAGTCTCCTCTAAAATTTCCCATCATGTGCCAAATATAATTTAGTCTCATTTTTATGATCTTCAGGCTTGCCTGGTGTGGCCCCGTTGGAAGACCTCAGGGAGCCCTTTTTGAATCACTCCACCTATTTGTTTCTTAGAAGTCAACTCAGCGAATACTCATACGCAATATTTATTTTTGTCATCACTTGAGCAAGATTAATTTCCATGACTGGTCTCTACACTCCCTGAGGAGTCAATTTTGTTATCACTGTATCTCCAGTGTGTCATGTAATCTCTGTCACATGGCATGTACACAATAGATGTTCAGTTCATTAAGCAAATGAACTTATCCCAAATTGTAATTATGACTTCATACTCTTATTGAAGTAACATTTTAAAAATTATCAGTTGGTCACTTACAATAGCCATTATCCTTGTGCATGTAATTAGCTGTTCTCAGAGACTGAAGTTTTAAGAACTTTATTACAAGAAGCCTTTGAAAATGATATTGAATACTCTACAAGTACCCAAACACTGTAGGTTAATTGTTGAAGATTTTTGTTTAGATACAGACATTCCAACTAGGCTTGCTCCTTCCAAGTTGTAAAATATTAAGATTTCCATAATGGCTACTCCAAATCACATATTCATGAATATTTCACATCTTAAAGTAAAAAGTTAAAGCCAAATGTACAAACATACATATTTTAAATTCTCTACCAGCTCCAGTTGAAAATTTTATAGTGGTTTGTTTTTTTAACAGAAAAACATTTTTGGCACATTTATGAATGGTAAAACATTGAGGATGTCTGGTAATAATGATAAAATTAGTATTAAGCTCCTTGTTTTACATGAAACTGTTTGTCTATTCGGCATAAAAGGGCACTTTGGTAATTTAAGCCAAAAAATAACAAAGCTATCTGGAGGGGTTGGGGATAAGAAACGTGAAAACGAGAGAAATGTAATGTGAAATCTATTTTCATTGAGGCTTTGTCTTTTATTCTCCATTCTTAAATTTACTCCCCTCTAGAAAACAAGACAATTATATTGGGAAATAAGATGCCTTTAAAGATCTGAGCCATCAGTGTATGATGGCTGAGTAAAGACTCATAATTGCTAATGAAGCCTTGGATGTTGAATGTCTCATGCGTCCATGGGGGCCAGCCTCTTGCCTGTTCTACAAGAAGCTGTCACATCAAATTCTTGTCCAGACTCCATGGGCACTTTGATTCTTAAACCTTTCTGAGAAACCTAATCTGAAATCAAAGTCAAGTTTCCTAGATGTGGTCAGACAGGGTCACATTTAAAACAGTCCAGTGAATCCACAGATCAAAGTTGAAAGGTAATGCCTCCCTCCTGAAGTTGGCACAGACTCACCCACCAGCTAACCTTTTCAGGGTTTTTTTTTTTTTTTCTTGCCTCTTTCACCTCTTTCCAGTGGGCTGGGAAAATGAGAGCTTTTTTCCCTTAAAGAGATAGATGGAGACTTTCCTTTAACACGATCTTGAAAAAGTTGAGCACAGTCATATATATGAAAATACCATACTAATCATACCAATATCATACCATACCTTCATACCAATCAGTGAATCGGGAGGTATTTCACTGCAGATGTGTTTTACTGGTTTGTAGCAGGATTTCCCTCAGTGAAAAGGCCATAGCAATTTCAAAATCAAGAGGCAGTTTTCAGGTTAAATTGTCAGGATCTTCCCATGCTTCTGTATAAAGCAACGCGCCACACAGGGCTGCTGCCATATCGCTACAATGCATGGACTTTTTTTTTCTTTTTCTATTGCCACCTTTCTTCCCTGTAAGGCTTTGAGTTCTTCTCTAGAATGGCATTGGAGAAAAGAGGGTAATGGTAACTCTCATTAGACTTGATCTTATCGTCACATTCCACATTTTCTTTCTTCCTTTTTTTTTTTTTAAAAAAATCAAAATCACTGTGATTAAAAAAAAAAAAAAAAAAAACAAAACAACAACAACCTTGCCATTGCTTTATATTGCAGTGTTCTGTCTCTTGTGGTCGAGGGCATAAACATCGAAATGTTTACTGCTTGGCAAAAGATGGAAGCCATTTAGAGAGTGATAACTGTAAGCACCTTCCTAAGCCACATGGGCACAGAAGGTGCCGAGGAGGACGGTGTCCCAGATGGAAGGCTGGCGCATGGAGTCAGGTGAGCAATGCTTCTCTACCCACTGCTTCCTTCTGTCCAGCCCCGGGCCTGACACCAGCATATTCTCTGTGTCTCTCTGCACCGTTCTCATTTTACAAACTGGGAGGATTCTTCACCAAGCAGGCTGGGTGACCTTAGACAAGTAACCTCGGTCATCAGAGTGCTGGTGCAGTTGTAAGGCGACAGATGTCTAATACAGAGTAGCCCTTCTATATCTGGCTGGTGGCCTTGTGTCACCATTTGCCACTTACAAAGGTGTAGTTTAGCATGCACTGGGATGAGCTGCTGTCACCTGATGGGAACTGAGACTCACTGTACCTTGGAGACTCTTTCCTATCACATAGAGTACCTAACAGAGATGACTCAGGGAAAAAGGAGTCTATTTTCAATTTCCATTTCAGGGGATACTGGTCTGGCAAGGCAGGGAAGGCTTGGTACCTGGTGCAGCATGGTCTGTGGGCCAGCGGTCTGGGGCACAGCTGTTCAAATCTTGCAGTTCAGGAAGGAGAGCGACAGAGCTAAAAGCAAGCAGGACCAATCTGTAACCCTTAAAGGCAACCCCCAATGACCTATCTTCACTAGTTATAACTTCTCCCGCCCCCAACAGTGCTACCATCTGGGAATTAGGATGAACCGTGGGACAATTCACCTTCGGACAATAACAATTGTCAATATAAAATACTGGCCCATATCTCTTTGCCCATTTGCTTGTTCACAGCTGAAATGGGAACGTGAAAGAGAGCTCTCTGTCATTTTGTAGCTGTGGAACATTGGGTAGTTTGTTTGACCTTCCTGGGCTTATTTCATGCGGTTCTTAGGGGGATTTAATGTAGTGATGAATGCCAAGTGCTTTGCTGGTGAGAGGGAGCTGAAGGAGTTGAATCCAGTAGAGTCTCAAGTAATATTTTGTTTAGATGAGGGTGATATATGCTTTAGATGGGAAGAGAAGAGGAACCCAGGACACCAATTACAATCTTTTGTTGAACCTGCAAAAGCAACTTTAGAAGCTTGACAAACTAAAGTCATTTGTATGTCCTTAGAGTCAGTCTCCTAGAACCCCACTGTTTGTATACTCTCTCACAGTGGCTTAAGGTGCTTACTTGAAAGTAGGGACATATGATTTCTTTTTAAAACATTCTATTCCTAATTATGAGCTGATCAGATTCAGCAGGAGGCAGCCTGTCTTTTCATTCTTCCAGGCTGTGGCTAGCCATGCCAATGACTCCCTAAGGATCAGTGAAAACTAGGCTAAGGGTTCATGGCCTCCAGAAGAACTCTTCCATCTCTGGATACAGCCATGTTAACACCAGGAGAGCTGAGGGTTTTCTACTGTAATATTCCAGAGGAAAAGCCCTCTAGAATCTGAATGCTGCTTAAATGTCCCTGGCTGATACTGCTGTTCTCTATACCCACGTTCTCCTTTACAGAAGAGCACAGAAGAGCACAGCATAGGGCATCATCCCCCGGCACAATGTCCTGGTCCTCTAGAGGCTTGTGTCATAAAGAACCATCTGGGATTTGCTTGTTGGCTTTAATTTGGCAATCAAAGAATGCATGCTTTGCCTTCCCCGGCTTCTGTCAGGGATTGTGTTCAAGGCACTGTGTCACACTTGGCATCTTCTCTAATGGTTTCTAAGTGACCATTATCATCTCTTAACTTCTAGCCCCTTTGTTTTTGGAGCTATTCAGTTCATGCAAAGCCTGCGGCTAACGTTATTTAAGATGCCGCACTAATTACGCTGTCCTTTGGTAGGCTTTCATGCTCTGTCACTCTTTGCTCTGCTCCTTGGCCTTTTCTTATCTATTTATCTAATGTGATCCCCCCCCCACCCCAGAATATTAACCTCAGAGCATGTAAATGTCATACATCTTAAAGGCCCATTTATTCACTGAAGAGATGCATAAATGAGTCGTCTGCTCTTTATTGGGAAACATGAACTGAGTTTTACTACAATATCAAAGAGAAGCCTAAAATTGCTTATCAAGCTAGGGTGTTAGGTCTGAAACCCGTTTTATCTGTTTGTTTGTTTGTTTGTTTGTTTGTTTGTTTGTTAAACATAGATTATTATCAAAACTCCTCCGTGGGGGTGGGGGGAAGCACATCTGTTCAAAACAGTCACTCAGAATTGATTTGCAGGGATAAATTGTGAAAGGAGGCAAGACCTGAAAATCACTTGGGCCGCTGGGTGATGGAGACAGTGTGCATGCTTAAGGGTTATCGGCTCACTAATCAGCTGGCGGTAAATAGGAATATTCCTAAGGCCATGGTATTGAGCAAAAGAAAAGAATGCTCACTTGCTATAATATTTAAATTTTATATCTCACCCTTCTGCTGTCTGCTAGTAGCTATATTCCAGTCCTATTGTCTCCTAGATATAAAGAATAATTAGTACAATTTTTCATCTTGTCAACATGTCTGATGATACTAAGATGCATTAGGATCTCTCCCCAAAATGCAGTGTTTTGTGATATAAAGTAGATATTTCATTTCTGGATCCTTTGAAATCTTGAAGCTGTAAAGGAAATTCACTTTTAAAAATCCTCAGTAAAGTCTTAAAGGATTTCTTTTTCCTTCAAACATTCATGTTCAATTTGTTTGCATGATTTTGATCAAGAGCTAAGAGATGCTGATGAAATTTTAGGACAAGAATCACCACTGGGTTTTCCATTCAGCCGGATGCTCTGAAGAATCAATAAGTCCCCTAGGGCCAAAGCCTTGTAAGGTACAGTTAGCTAGAATTATGCTGATCTTTTAGAAAGCCTCTCCCACCCCACCCCCACCCGGAATGATCAGAAAAACACACACTGGGCTGAAAGGAACACTTCTTATACTCATTGGTCCTAAATTCTGTCCATCAGTTCGTTCCTCACTACTGAGGCACTGCCCTTTTTCTCAGTTTACCACCTGTGGGTGGGGTCAGGGTGGGCCTTACAAACCATGGAGCTCTCTCCGTTGACCTTACTTCCTTACTGATATAACATGTGATGGAATAAGCCATGAGGTCTCAGGTTCATAAGATTTCATTTTTAAGTGATCTCTGCTGCAAACGTAGAAATGAAACTGGCAGGTTGCCCTCCATGCCGTTCTTGGTGTTGAAGGAAAGCAACCTGATTGTGGTGTTTGCTGCAGAAGGCTTTTCAAGTGTTTTCTGGAGACAGTGGGAAATCTGTAGCTTGTGCCCTCGGAGACAGTAAGGGGACAGACAGTCCTATGAGTGGTGATGAGAAACATTTGCTTTAGTACTTTCTGGTCTTTTGGCTATTTGGGTTTTATTTGAGCCATGAACGTGGTTTGAATATAAACTTCTCACCCCAACTTTTGCTGGCATAGTATAAAACATTGCCCCATGGTAGTACCATGTTTGAAAACTGGGAGCCAAGTTTAAATCTAATCCATAATGACTTTGCCACATTGCCTTGCCAAATTTGATTTTGACTCAAATATTGTGCTTTTTCTTTGAGCTAAGGTAATTGTCTCTGTTCTTCACTGTATTTATGGAATGTCTATTGGAAAGGTTTATTAGGAAATAAAAAAATTATTTTATAGAAGATGCTTAGCATGCTGCTAATCACTTAACTGGGGGTAATTTTATACCCTGTGAGATAGTTAGCTATGTCTAGAGATGGAGTTGTCATAGCTTGTACTGAGGGACCCATAACTGGGTTTAGTGGAGACAAAGGAAGAACACATCCAAACTTCTACAGTGCACAGGCCATCGGCACAACAAAGATGCACTGAGACGCTTATATAGAACCCAGCATACAGAGTGCACTTAGTGAAAGTCTAGCAGGTGATGTTATTATTTATAGGAGCTTTGTTGATATTATTATTTATAAAAATTTATATCATGGCTATTTATATAATTTATATTTTTATAATTTAAATAATGGCTATTTTCAAGTTAATTCTCACTTTAAAATACTGGTGTCACCATAAGCTCAGCATAATTCTAGAAGAAATTGTGTGACAAAAATTCTTTCTAATTTTTCAGGTATATATTGATTACCCAAACATGAGAAATTTCAGATTTTATTTTTTAAAATCTATGTAAGTGTCAGATTCCACTTAAGCCAGTTGAGTCCTGTGTTGTAGTATTGCACAGCAGGGAGCTAAAAGAGATGAAGCCTACTCCCAGCTCAGCAGTTCACCATGAAAAACATCCCCTTTCACACCCTTTCAAACAGGCTGGCCCTACCAAGATGATGGGAGGGGTGCATTAATAAAGGGAGTGAGTGGATGGGTGGGGGCACACTCTCATAGAAGCAGTGGGAGGGAGGACAGGATAGGGAGTTCCTGGGGGAATGGGGAAAGGGGATAACATCTGAATAAGTAGAACATCCAATCAATCAATCAATCAATCAATCAATAAATGGAGTGTAGATGTCCTCTGCCTTGGAACTAAACAATTCACTGAGCATACCCACATCCAGGATTGTGCTGGGGGACTTTCTGATGCTCGGTTTTTCTAAGGGATTCTGCATAAGTCTCTCAGAATTCATCAAGCAAAGCTGTCTGGCTCTGCACATAAATTGTTGTTTTCCACAAACCTGTGCAAAAGAATGAAATTCAGGGGTAGCTTGCCTCATTCTGAGCAGAGATTACCACAAATGCACTATCCAGAAAGGCAGGCTTTGCACTTCACTCTTCATTTAAGACATGTTTTTAATTGTTTTTTAATTAATAAAAGCATTAGCTCCAAGTTGCCTTCGATGTTATGATAATCAGAAGCCTGAACAACATACTGTATGATAAAAGTTTCCTGTGTCTTCAATTTGTCTTGTGCAGAATTATGAAACGTTGTAAGAAGTGATTATTGAAATTATAGACACTTACAACTCTTAGTTCCTTACCTTCACTGCCCATTAGGTACTTGTTTTTAGTAGTGATAGCATCAAAAAGGAAAGTACATGTTCTACCAGCATGAGGATGGAGATTATATTCCTGGTACCTAGGTCAAAATCTGACAGCACTTGTAGTCCCCCTTCTAAGGAAGGCAAAGTCTGGAAGATCTCTCTCTCTGGTGCTTGTTGGCTAGCCAGTGTAGCTGAATCTGTGAGTTCTGTGTTCCGTGAGAGACCTTTTCTCAAAAAAGAGTAATTGGGGAAGAAACCCAACATTGAATACTGGCCACCATATGCATGCCTGCAGACATGTATTCCACTACCACCCTCTACATACGCAAAGGGATTTTGTTTACTTAACAGCCTAGTTAGTACTAGACACTCTAAAGGTCTTTCCCATTTTTGTTTGTTGTGAAAATGTGATTTTTTTTAACTTGCCAGTTTTATATCAAAATCAAGTATGTTCACATTATTATTCTCTTTGTATTTCTGTTGCATGTTGTTCTAGAAGTATATTCTTGGATTTAAGAGTCTAAATAGCCAGAACTCTTTTGGTTATTAATGGCATTTGAATATTTCTATCTTTTGCTGTGTAACTCTACTCTGGTCCTTTTCCAGCGCAGCCAGTGTAAAATATTATAACTCACATAGCCCCTGTGAGCATTGAGTGGCTGTTGTTTGGAGACAAAGCCATTCACAGTATTTAGGAGTCCCCCCCTTATCCTTCCCAGAACATAATGACTTTAAAGTCTGGTTTCTTGTGGGTCACAAACTCATTCAATTCAATTAATCCAATTAAACCCAAACAATGGCAACAATGTTGGGACGAAGCATTGTCTTCCGCTCCCTTTGATGTGAGCTATGAGCCTCTTCCCCAGCATAGATTTCTCTGAAACAATGAGATCTCCCAAGCTGCCTTCTAAGAAGCAGCCTAAGCTGCAGAATCCTCCACTTGGGTTTACATACGTCTTGACAGAATTTCCATTTTTCACAGAGCACCTTGAATTTTCCTACGAGTGAATTGGACAAGCGTGCAATTGTAGTATAAAGAGCCTGGTTCTGTTTTAGAAGAAGACCTCCTCTTAACTGCATGGCATGAGTGTCTGATAACTTGGTTTCTCAACACCAGACAAATTAACAGAGACTGATTTGTGCCCCCCAAATTGTTAATAACCTTTAATAACCAAGTGCAGTATTTGTGCAGTTCTTTCTAATCAAAGGTTGCCTTTGGTTTCTGACTGCCAAAACCTTAATAAAGACAATAATTCTTGGCTTGCCCATAAGTGAGATTATGCAACCAGCAATGAGGAAACCATTAAAAAATTAATTTAGGGGAAAGTTAATTGGTGTTTTGCAACTTGGTCAACAAAATGTTTCATCGTGATTAATGGGATTTTTCAAGGACTGAAACCATTAAGCCCGAGGAAATTATTTTTCCTTATTAGCTTTTATTCTTCGCCTATTCATTTGAGATTATAAGGAGGCATAGATAGTTAAGTGAATTCCATGATTTGAACAAACAAACAACAAGCAATGCAATGTTCTGTCTCCAGGAATAGAAACTAGAAAAATAAAGGGGGCAGGAGAAAGTCATTCTGCTTATATGGCCTTGATTGTCAATGGTTGGCTCTCTGTGCGCTAGACTATAGAACTGTATCTCCCAATTTTCACAAGTCATACGTCTTGCACAGTGTTCCGTTTGTCTGTTTCAATGTGGCACTATCACTTCTGGATTGGGCTGTTTCCCCACAATCTCTCTACCCTCTGTCATCCACTGAGAGAGTGGTTCCTCCCCACGTATGGCTCCTGCTCCTTGCCCAGCACTGGCAGCGAGTTTCCAGCTTTTAGACCTTGCCTTGGTGTCCCCCTCCTTGGAAATGAGAAAGCATTTTGATTGCTGTGAAAATCATTGGATTAAGAAAGCATTGCCCTCCTCTGTGACCCACCCCTTCCCGCCCTCCAAAAGGAGCCCAAGTGCCTACTTACATCCTGTGTCTTCTCAGTGCTCTGTGTCCTGTGGCCAAGGCGTGCAGCAGAGGCATGTGGGCTGTCAGATCGGGACACACAAAACAGCCAGAGAGAGTGAGTGCAGCTCATACAGCAGACCAGAGTCGGAGCGTGTCTGCCAAGCCTCACCATGTCCTCTCTACAGTTGGAGGGCAGAGCAATGGCAACAAGTAAGTAGAGCCATGAAGTAAGTGCACACCAGCCTGCATGTCGCTCCACCCCCTTGTCAGCATCAGATCCGCACCCTATGGAGCTTGCAAAGCCATTGAGCACAGTGGCATTGCTGGCTCCTTCCCAAAATCTTTGCTGTCAGGCTCTAGGCAATTCCTGTTTGCATTTCTCCCTGTGTTCTTGAGTATTCCAGAGCTGGGTTCTCTGGAATGGGAAGGGAAAACAGCTTTGACATGCCTCTGGCCAAGAGTATAAGCATAGAGACAACTTTCACTTCACAGGAGGGGAGATGATGGGCAGAATACTTTAATATGTGTTTGGACTTGGTTATTCTGTGTTCATTTGAATAGCCATAACCTGCAAGTACTTGAGGTAAAGCTTAGTCAGTATTTTTCCTTTTTCTGTGCCATTGACTGTCAGGGAGAGAAAATGAGCTCGTGTGAAACACTCACTAATTAGGGTAGAACTTCCAGTAGTTTCCACAAGTGGTAGAATCTACAGGAACTGTTGAGTTAATGCAGAAATAGGTGGGTCTTAATTTTTCCTCTACTCCACAAGTTAATGCTTGACTTTAGCAGACATTTAACTGTCTGTGCTTGAAAGTCTAGTTGCTAGGGGGATGTGGTATAAAACATTAGGGGGAGGTAACCCCAGTTTCCAGAACAGAATGCTGGGCTATAGAAAGAGCAGGACAGAATTAGAAAGTACAGTGAGATCTGCTGAGCCTGCAATGACATGAAATATGCATGCTGTGGAAGAAGGAAGATGAAGAACCAGCCTGCACTGAGACTAGCTCGAACCCCCAGGCAGCGTGGTTTGAGAGTGATTGTTCTGCACTTGCACTTGGCGCTGTGCTGGGAGCTTTCTGTTCATCATCTCATTTTATCTCTTGGACATCTAGATGAGGTGAGAATGATTATCATCCCCCTTTTCAGGTGGTAAAACCAAGGTTTAGACAGGCTTTGCCAGGTGCCCAAGGGTCCCACATCTGGCAGCTAGAGGAAGCCACACGTGACCCTGTTTGATCTCTCTTATCTTTATGATTTTCTACTGTATTCTGCACCCCTGGGATTGGCTTCCCAGCCCTGCTGTCCTCGTTCCTTCCTGGTGATGGATCCACTCCTTGCTACAGTGGTTCATCTCTTTAGGAATGAATGGTTCCTTCTCCATCTGCTTGGTCATGGTGCTTGTTTTCCTTCTAGACTTTTCTTGCTTCTGTCAGATAGTATCAGGAACAATACCTAAGGCAGTTAAGTTTAAGATTATTTGAACTTGAGCCAGATAGGTTATCAGGAACTTGTATGCTTAGAATATCACTGTAGTCCCTATCTCGGCTGTGTCACCAATAGCCACATGACTCGAAGCAAGAATTCTTGTATCTCTGAGTCTTGGCTTGCCATCTGTAGGATGGGAACGGTAGTAGCTTTGTAGAGCTGTTTTGAGGAAGTTGGAAAGGACACTAATCTGTCATCCATTGCAGTCTCAGGACTGTCTGTGTCAGATAACAAAGAGGTTACCTCATGTCCCTGACTCACTGAGACTTTCGATTGTCTTTGGGATTCCATCTTCAGACTCATCCCTGTCCATTTTCTCCACCTCGCTCTTCATGCCATACTCAACTCCGTGTCTCTGTCCCAAAGATCAGGAAGTGCGAAAGTACTCATAAATGAGGCAAAGCTAACTGCTTATGCTGTAGCCAGCATTTGAGAGTTCAAGAGCCAATCAGGAGCATCACAGGCGCCATTCCCAATTCCTTCTGAATCCCATAAGGCAGAAAACCACACACGAAATGTGCCTCAAAGCTTCTGTCTTTGCATGGGCTACGTAGGTGGGCCTTTTGAAATCCTTCCTCAAATATTGCTATCAAGCTCCATGTAGAACGACTTAAGTGTGATGACACATGCCTTTAGTTCCAGCACTCAGAAGGCAGAAGCAGATAGATCTGAATAAGTTCCAGGCCAGCCAAGGCTGCATAATGAGACCCTGTCTCAAAGGAGAAGGAAGAAGAGGAGGAGGAGAAGGAAGCAAAAGAGGAAGAGGAAGACAGTGACTTGAGGAGATGGCCTGATGGGGCTTGTCTATAGTAAATTCAGCAGAGCTTAACCATAGTCATGGAAAGAATGGCCTCTGTAAATGATCTACAAATCATAATAATAACAGGTTCTAGCATTTACCCTTCTGCTAATGTGCTTTCTCCCACAGAGGAGAGTTTGAAGAGGCACCAGATTGGTGAGGGAGCGTAAAGTTCAAGGCAGCAGAAGAGAAATAGGCCCTGTCAAACCCTTGTGCAAGGCACAGTGGGAGCCTACTGGAGATGTTCTCATAGCACCGAGGCTTAGAGGGGAGGTGGAAAAATCACTAGGCAGCCATCTTAAATAACCACAGCAGAATGCTGTCTCAGTCATACTCAGTTGCAGCAGGATTACTTTCGAGACCGAAGATGTTCTCATTAAACAAGAAGGTGGTGCTCACTGCACAGTGTAGCACCTCCCAGCCTCCCCTGCATCACTTTCTCTCTTCCTGTCCACCGCTGGTCTCTTCTCATAACCTCTCACTCAGCTGCCATTTGACTTGCTGTCATCCCTGCACATCTCTATGTTCTAGAAACACATCACTTAAGGTTGGTGACACCTTAAGTGTTAATTAGTTATCAAGGTGTATTTCCTACTAGGCCCAAGAGCAAATGACACCCTTCTCCTACTAAGAAACAACCAGGGAATCTGTATTAAACACAACTTTCACATGCTTGCCCTGAGATGGTTATCGGATATTTCCTACAGCTGCAAAGATTGTGAAGTGCACAATCACAGAGAGAGCTTTTCCTATGTGGTACAATGTAAGGAGCGTCCCTTGAAATTATTCAGTTCAGAAACACCACACCGGTGATACCGAGCATAATAGAATACAGCATTTACTAAGAAGTGAACAAGGCATTTGATGAGTTTTACATGAAGTGACCTATTGAATTTCTTCCTTAACTCACTGATGTCATCTTGTTTTGTCCCATTTACTGTGAAGAAACATGAGGCTGAGATAGGTTTATCCATCAGAGCTCTAAAATGTCAGGTGAGAATTTGAGGCCAAGGTCCTGGACTCTAGAACACAGGTTGTATGAACCTGTACCTGTGGTCCCATAAGAATGGTCCCATCAGAATTATTTCAGTCCCTTCATGGTGGCGCCTCAAGCCTCCTCTTGGAGAGTTGGTTTCAATGTATTACTCACTTTCCTGGGTTGCAACACCCACCTGCTTCTACAACCAAGATTCTCTTTGCTGTTTGGGTAATTCTGACATAAGGATGCTAGGAAGGCCCTGGTGTTAGAGCCAATCTGCTCAGAGTGATGCCGGTGACTGTGCCAGTAAGAAAGACTGGCAGTTGTTTAAGATAGGGACTTCATTTTCCAGAATTTTCCCAGGATCTAGTGTAGTACCTACAGCACATAAGATACCTTTGAGTAGTTGAATTTATGAATGGAGGAACAGAAGATGGTGGGAGGTGCAGGGGTGGGAGGGTATGGGCAATGCCTGCTTTTTCAACTGAAGAATAAAGACATTCCAGTGTCTTCTGGATCTGTGAGCAAATGTTCTTTCTGGAAGAGCAGCTGCTGTGTATTCTTGTCACAGGGCCATGAACATGCTGTGACTTTGTAGAACTGCCTGATCTGTTGCTGTTTGGCCCAGAACAGGAATCGGGACCTCTTTAGAGCATATTTCAAGTTTAAGAGCATTTCTTGTACTCAGCTGTAGAGTGAGTCCCAAGTTCATCTCCCTAGAATAGAACAATTGGAACGAGCAGCAGTTCCTTGGTCAGTTGAGTGATAAGATTTTCATGGTGTTTACAGCAGGAGTGGAGAGGGCTTGGTGTGTTCAGAGTTAGACCTTAACCCTTTATTACCCATTCTCTCCTTCAATTATTCAATAGCATGTGTCAGTCACATGAAAAGTACCAGGCACTGGACATCAGGAACATTTGAGGTTTGGGGGTTTTGTTGTTGTTTTTTGTTTGGTTTTGTCTTTTAATCTCCAAACCTCAAATCCTATCATCTAAAAGTCTTTACCTGAGTCTAAGTGTCATGATGAAATATGTCCATAACCTTAGCAATGAGAAGGCGGGAGGGTGGCAAGTGGGAAGCCAGCTAGAGCTACATAGGAAAACCCTGTCCAAAAAAAAGAGAGCTGAGCAGGTAATAGCTCAGTGGCAGAGCTTAGAGAGCTTGGTTACCATAGGAAGACGTTGGTATCAGGCCCTGCTGTCCTGAGAAAGGATAAGGAGAGAAGAACTGAGGTACAAACCCTATCCACTGTAATCCTCACCCCTACCCAGGCTGTAGCTGCTCACCTCCATCCTTACTAAATCTTGAGATGGTCCCTCCCCTTCTGGCCCTGATTACTTGTTACTCCTTCATTCCTTTTTGTCAGCTGCCAAGCACACTACACCCTTCAGCATCATGAGGACGCCAGCTTCTTCCTCTTTCCCACTACCTGGCTTCTATCTCAGTATCATTATCTATTCTGGAATCGATGATGACTTACATGATTACATAGGGTACCCTTAGGATTAAGCCTCTGTGGTTATCTAAGGGACATGTGAGACCCCAAGCTGAGAGAGGCTGGCTCCCTGGCTGTCAGGCAAGGACAGAAACAGAGTTAGTAATCATCCAGCTGACTTCTAATTCACAACACAGACCCGTGCCCTTTGCAAATGTTAATCAGATGACAGGTACCTCCAACTGTAGTGTCTCTGCCTCCCTTTTCTATACGAATGGCTGCCTTTTCCTTCTTTTCGACAACAGTAGATGAAACTGTTTGTCCTTACCTTTCCTTGGGACATAAAAACCCAGCAAAAGCAACTCAGCATCATCAGCTTCCCCAGCTGGGTCTGAGATTCGTGTGCCCTCCTGCTACCCAACAACAGTAATCTGCTACCAGAAATGACAAATTCTGTCATCCTTGGGGGAAACATCCTTTAACAGGTAGAATCTGTGGATGCCCACTAGTTTTCCTTTTCCCCCGGTGGTTAGGAAATTGGGTTTCAAGATGAAGAACAACTTTATTATAATGTTTAAGGATTGCATTTGAACGATCCTATTTACACCATCAACCTAAAGCCAGTCAACATGTTGAAAGAAAATAGAACCTTAGGGATTTATTTAAGGTCTTCCTCGCCCTCCGATTCCGGTTAACTTCAGCACCGGGGAAGGCATGCACCCTGCAGGACAATGGATGTGCTAGCCTGTTTAACCTGGCATTGTGACTATTTTCCTTCTGCATCTAATGCATGCTGAGATACACAGAGGCCAGTGTTGCTATCTAGCCATTTATTTGGTTGTTGCTTTATTAATTCAGAAAGCCTTAATGAAAACCCAGAAAACTTTCCACAAATTGAAATGAGGTGGCTTAAAAAGTCTATTTTCTTAGAACAGTCTAGATGATATTCCAGGATAGGTCGATTATTGAGGACAAGAGAGGTAGCATTTACCAAAGCTGAAGCACCCCAATAGCACGGGCTGGATTTACTTTCCCCATGACTTTGCTCAGACTTAAGTTTCCAGGAGAAAAACCTTTGTCACCTGGTTTCAGAGCATGAAGGAAGTCAATTATTTACCTGGTTTAAATTTTAATTTCCCAGAAAGTTTTATTCTGGGTAAGTTTTCTTCATGCAATTCCCTGCCCCTGTCAAAACAGTTTTTATAAGAGTTAACTATTCCTCAAGATGGGAAGAAAATACTCAGTATTTCTGAGAAAATACTCAGCAGAAACTGTTGAAGAACCCTGATATTTCTGCTGGGAGCTGTTACTTATCGACACTGATTGAAGCCTTACGGATTAGTGAGAATGTACTTGGACTTAGCAGGATTTAGTTTAGGTTTAGCTGTGATTTTGGTGTTCCTAAGTCCTCATTTTCCAAGAAATTATTTTTTTTCCTGTAGGTAAAGTTTTCTCCTTCCAAGGTCTGTGTGTCTTTTAAGGTTCAGCAAAACATTATCACTCCCTAATAGTTACCAGTTTACTTCAAGGGAAACCAAAAACTCCAAACTCCTAAAGCTTGAACCAGGAAACCAGGCCCAGCTGCTTCCCGCTAGTTTAAAGTGGTTTAGAGTCTTCAGGTCATGTTTGTGCCTCTAGAAATGGATTGGTGACATGCCAGCTATGAAAGTTTGCTTCCAAACAGCTAGACTTTTAAGAATCCGGCAGTAAAGCTACTGGGATGACCAAGCATATATCTTTTGCTTCCTAAAAGAACAATGACTCATGAAAGACAGAGGGCGCTATCATATCATATGCTCAAACAACTTCACTGCTAGGAATAGACTCACTTGAATTGAAATCAAGTGTTTGAATTGTTGTCTGAATGTCCATAATAGAATCATTCACAGTAGCTCAAAGGGAAACCACCACATGCTCATTAACAGATGAGTGAATGAATGAAGTGTGGCACATCCACACATTGGACTATCACCCAGCCTTGAAGAGCGATGAAGTACTGAGATATGTTCCAACTTGGAAGAACTTAGAAAACACCGTGTTAAGCGAGAGAAGCCTAGCAGAGAAGGGCACATACTAGGTGGGTCTCTGAATGTAAAGTTCCCAGAATAAGCAAATCCATGGATGCAGTAAGCAGTAAGCATGGTCATAGTTGCTAGAGTCTGGGAGAGGGAGGCAAGATGAATGACTGCTTCATGGAGACAGATTGGTGTGATGAAGATGTTCTGTCAACTGGATGGTAGCAAGGGCTGCACAGTATTGTGTTCAGGGTCATTGAGTTGACATTGTAAGATGATTAAATAGTGGGTTTAAGAAATGGCTCTTTCTTTTTCCATTATGTATATGCATGGGTGTGCATACATGTGTACATTCATGTGTATGAATAAGAGAATTTGGAGTCACACACATATGAGGTGGTCAGAGGACAAACATTATCTTTTTTGAGAGAACCCTGAGTTGTCCTTTGCTGTAAATGCCCAGCTAGATGACCTTCTAACTCCCAAGATCTTCCTGTCCCATTTCCCATTTCCACAACAGGGGTGCCGGGATTACAGATACTCAAGCTATTCCTCCAGCTTTTACATAGGTTCTGAGAATTCGAATTCAGGTCTTCATGCTTGCATGCCGAATGTGTTTACAACTGAGCCATCTCCTAGTGCTTGTATTGTGCCCCCTCCCCTTTTTAAATCATGCACACATATAATAGAGTACATTAGGAAGGACATTTCAGAGTAAAGCTATGTCTCAAACTCAAATGCCTTTGAGGCAAAGCAGATAAAAGAGAATCCCTGCCTGTGCTGGCTAGTTTTATGTCAACTTGACATGGCTAGAGTCATTTGAGAGGAAAGACCCTCAGTTGAGAAAACACATCCGTTATGTTAGTGTGTGGGCATTTTCTTAATTAGTGATTGACAGGAGAGGGCCCAGCCCGTTGTGCGTAGCACCAACCCTAAACTGGTAGTTCTGAGTTCTATAAGAAAGCAAGCTGAGCAAGCCATGGGATGTAAGCCAGTAAAGGAGAACCCTGTCATGGCCTCTGCATCATCTCCTGCCTCCAGGTTCCTGCCCTGTCTGAGTTCCTGTCCTGACTGCCTTCAATGATGGACAATGATGTAGAAGTGTTAGCAAAAGAAACGCTTTCCTCTGCAAGAAGGAAATGGTTTTGGAAATGGTGTTTCATCACAGCAATAGAAAGCGTAAATAAGACATTGCCATTATGCATTTTTAAAAGGGGGGGGTCTGTGCTCTCCCTGAAGAGCTTAAAATAAGGAATTCTGAAGGGAAGAATACTGGCAATACACCCAAAGCTTGCTAATGTTCTATAAGCCAGAGCAACAGACACCCAATCTCCAGGTAAAAGACTCAGCAACTCTCATAGCAGAGACATCAGCCTCCCCACTGCAGCTTTCTGAAGCAGTCCAGACTTAGAATGCCAAGTGACAGCAAAGCTTTGGACAGGCTTTGGTGGCCAAGCAGATGACAGAGGTCTACCTTCCAAGTGGAGTTTGCTGTTGGAAGGAAACACTGCATGTGTTCTGTTTTCCTTTACTGGGTCATGGAAGTAATCAGGTATGGCAGGGCAAGTGACAGGCTTGGACTGTTTCAGGTTCTTCAACTAAGACTTGGCGATGATAGTCTCTGCTCCTTCCCACTGTCCAGATGTCCCTCTTTACTGTCCATCCTTCCTACTCAAATAGCACCTTCCTGAGAATGGCCACCTTTGTCCATCAGGACCTATTTTCAACTGGAACTGGGTGAATATTTGGTAGTAGACTAGAGCTGAGAGCAAATCACCTGCCAGAGGTCAGGCTTCTCCTCTTCTCTTCTCTTCTCTTCTCTTCTCTTCTCTTCTCTTCTCTTCTCTTCTCTTCTCCTCTCCTCTCCTCTCCTCTCCTCTCCTCTCCTCTCCTCTCCTCTCCTCTCCTCTCCTCTCCTCTGTTCCCCTCCCCTCCATTCCCTTGCCTTCCCTTCCCTTCTTTTCTTTCCTCTCCTCTCTACTCCACTCCCCTTCTCTTCTCTTTTCCTTCCCTCCTTCCTTCCTTTCCTCCTCCTCCTTCTCTTCTTCTTCTTCCTCCTCCTCCTTCTTCTTTAAACAGGGTTTCTCTGTGTAGCCCTGGCTGTTCTGGAACTGGCTAGCTTCAAACTCAGCAATCTGCCTATCTCTACCTCCTAAGTGCTGGAACTAAAGGTGTGTGCCCCAGTGCCTGGTGTTTTGTTTTGTTTTGTTTTTTTCTCTCTCTCTCTCACTCCAACTTACCTCCTTCTCTTGTTCTCTTTCTCCCTCTCTTTCCCCTTCCATTCTTCATAACTTTTTCTTCCTCCTTTTCTTGAGTTTTCTCTCCTTTCCTCCTTTACTTCCTATTTTTTTTTCAGTAATAGAGAGTGAGCCCAGGTCTTACACAGGCTTACCAGGTGCTCCACTGCAATGCTACATCCCTGCCCATGGATTCAGTGTTTGAGTGAGTGTTGAATTAAAAAAAAAAAAAAATACCTTGAAAGCCTCATCCAACCTAGTGTTCATTCATTCACCCTTTCATTTCCTTATTCAGACAGACATGCATGGGAAAACCATCCCTATGCTAGGGACAAAGTTGTCAGGTGCCTAGATAGAAGCAGTCGATACCTAGGGGTCTCACACTTTAACAGCTGTCTAGCTAAGTCATTGAACTAAAAAATAAGGACTTGAGGTTGTTTGAGGCTTCTTCCTCTACATACAACATGCTGTGTGGATCGTATATTTCTAAGCAGTCTCTTTCCTTCACTTTCCATCTTCCAGTAGGAGTGTTGAGGTTACATATGCTCATTTGTCTCTTGCAGTGTACCAAGACATGTGGTGAAGGCTCCCGGTACCGGCAGGTGGTATGTGTAGCGGAAGACCAAAGTGAGGTGCACACCACACATTGTGACCCAGACCAGAGGCCTCCAGACCATGAGAGCTGCAGCCTACAGCCCTGCGAGTACGTGTGGATCACAGGAGAATGGTCTGAGGTACTGTCCTGGGGAATCTGTGATGCCTTCAGTGTAGGAGCAGCAGAGTAATGAGAGAGGAAACCTACCTCCCAGGTCTACTTCTGAAAATCATGGGTTCTCACCCAATCCCAAGTTCCTTGAGTTCTGCATTCTGTGAGTCACCTTGATTTTCTTTTAATAGTGATAAAAAGGGAATTATGACAGGGCCTGATAATTCATGTGGTTCCTTTAGGTGCCAGCATAAGGTTGTATCTCAAGGCTAGGTAGAAAGCTAAGTGAATGAAATTGTTTGCAGTGTAAGCATGAGGACCTGAGTTCAAAACCTCAGAGCCTGTATAGAAGCTGGACATCATGACTTGAGCATATGTAACCTCAACACTCCTACTGGAAGATGGAAAGTGAAGGAAAGAGACTGCTTAGAAATATACGATCCACACAGCATGTTGTATGTAGAGGAAGGACAAGATAGAGACCCTGTCCCCAAACAAGGTAGAAGGTGAGAGCAACACCTAAGGTTGTCCCCTGACCAACACACACCTTGTAGCATTTGCACACCACATTCACACAAATGAACTTCAATGCATACCTAGACAAACACACAAATTATATACAAACACACAAATATACACACTAATAAAAGTAATACCTTAGTGTCAGGGAGATGTTAGGTAGAGGCAGGGACTGTGACAGGCCGGCCCACATGACCAGACACTCTTGTTTTGTAGTGATAATAGTTGTACACAAACATGCATCCACCATTCCCCAACAGAAATTCTAAAAAAAAAAAAAAAAAAAAAAAAAAGGACAGAAGTCTGGACTCTTATATGTGGTCTCTTAACTTGGAAAGGAGGCCTGAACATTTTTACTTGAAAACATTGTATAGGCAAAATCAAATGTTTCCTGCAAGCCAGGTGTGGGCTGTCCATTTAAGCACCTTGGTCCCAGAAAAACCAAAGAATGTTCTGTGATAGCTAATGACTCTCAAGCCTTCTTTTTCCCTATGGGCTCCTGAGCACAATGCCTACATAGACAGCTTTAGTTATTAATAAAACAATACTAACAACACCATGACTATCTGATCTTCAAACTTCATGGTATTTTCAAAGTACTAAAAGATCTAAACTTCAAAAGCATTGCAATTGCTCGAAAGAACACAGAGATCCAAAGTGGAAGTACCTTAGTTCACAGTAGAGGGGATCACGATGGTAGGTAACATGCATGTTCACATACGGTCTCTAGAGTATTTGCCTCTAGATGATGTATTTGCTGTGTGTTGAACTGTGTCTCAACTCAAATTGGTCCAAAGAGTCTTTTCCAACCATGTCCCACCATCCTGTACTCTACGGTGTTGATTTTTGTTCTCTCAGAAGACATTTGTCAACATTAGGAGACATGTCTTGTTGTCACAGCTATGGCAGAGGGATACTTCTGCATTACATATTGATGAACAGTGCACTGGACCTGACCACAGCACATACTTATATATCTGAGGTCTAGAGTTCCCGAGTAGAGAGCCCTGCTCTGCCATGTCTCACATGTCTCCAGACAGCAAAAAGAGCCCTTAAACAGATGTCTTAGTTAGGGTTTTACTGCTGTGAACAGACACCATGACCAAAGCAACTCTTATAAGGACAACATTTAATTAGGGCTGGTTTGCAGGTTCAGAGGTTCAGTATTTTATCATCAAGGTGGGAACATGGCATCATCCAGGCAGGCATGCTACAGGAGAAGCTGAGAGTTTTACATCTTCATTGGAAGGCTGCTAGGAGAATACTGGCTTCCAGGTAGTTAGGATGAGGGTCTTAAAGCCCACACCCAGAATGACACACCTACTCCAACAAGACCATACCTTCTAATAGTGCTACTCCCTGGGCCAAGCATATACAAACTATCACAACAGAGAAAAGAGATGGCTTAGTGAACACAATGCTTGCTATGTAAAGCATAATAACCTAAGTTCTGATCCCCAAGACCCATGTAAAGAGCCAGTCATGCAAACACATGTCTGTAATTCCAAAGCTTGTAGGAAGCAGCAGAGAGTTCTCCCAGGATCCATCCAGACTAGCCAATCAGTGAGGTCAAGGTTCAGTGAGAAACTTTTCAAAAACTATGGGGCAGTGATAGAAAAAGCATCCAGCATTGAACTTTAGCTGCTACATGTGTACCTATGATCATGTGTGCACACACATGCACATACACACAAACACACACAAGGTGAAGATAGAACATTAGGATATGCATTTATACAGTTGCCAGCCAGGAACCGGGGAGTCCAGATGAGTGTTCAGAAAATTCATTGACTGGCTTGAGGCAAAGCTTCCAACCATTCAGATCCCAGCAAGGGACGTTTGGGAAGGGTCTCTGGATATACCTCCTCTCTCCTCATCCCTTTGTTCTTCTGCTCCTTGTCAGACATGGGCTTCAACTCCTATCTGTTTCAAGAGACTCACCTTCCCTGGCTCTCAGAATGCAGAGAGCTCGCCCTCATACCCTCCTTCTGTCCATCCACAGGTCTCTTTGTCTCTGTGCCTTGCCAGCCTTCTGCCTCCTAGCAGACTCCTCTTCTTGGCTCTGGTTCCTTCTGGCTGCAGTTGCTATGCCTCCCATTCAGCCACAACAGGCATCTTCCTCTTGGTTAGCCTCTTACATGGAGCTTTATTATACTGAGAGACTTTTGGTTTCTCTCTGAGAGTCATGCTGTACCTGTCTGTAGCTTTAATGCAACCTCAATCATCAACAGACGAGAGAAAGAATGGCTTTGTGTGCATGTACATGCGTGCACATGTTCATGTGTACATGTGTTTAAGCATATGTAGAGACCAGAAGACAGTCTCAATGGTTATTCCTCTCTGCCACTGGCTTTGAACACTGGCTCTCTTATTACACTAGAAGCCACCAAGTCGGCTAGGCTGGCTGGCCAGGAAGCCTCATGGATCCACCCATCTCTGCCTCCACAGTGCTGGGATTTCATGTGCATGCCACCACTTCTGGCTTCTTCTGTCTGGGTTCTGGGGACCAAACTCAACTCCTTTTAATTACACAACAAGCACATTACTCAATGAGATGTCTCCTCAGTCCCTGAAGAACATCTTTTAGAACATAGCTTTCCACACTTCCACAGGGTTTCAAGTATGCTATAGATTAATGCATATTTTTTATAGCAAACGTTTGGAAACAGATTTGGGGACAAGCACAAAACAGCTGCACAGGGCCAGGAGCTGCAAGGGCGTAGGCAGGGAGAGGCTGGCCCCAGAAAGCCTTCTAGAAACTCTGCTTGAAGATGCTACAGCCACTGCAAGGCATTCCCCACTCTGTGACCTTTGCTTTGTGAGAGCTCTCTGTGTTTGGCTCAGTGTTCACCCCTCCTGAGTGTGCCAGGCCTAGAACAGACATGTGAAGGGGGAGCTGTAAGGAACACATGTAAGTTCAACACCAACAGGAGGCCTGAAATACAGTCCTGGTGAACACAAGTGTGTTTGTGTTCCTTTGTTGTTGCAGTCAAGTTAGACAATGAAAAGTTACCCCTGATGAGTTTTACACATAAGGCCACAGCATGTGGAGTCTACTTACCGCACAGCTTCAGAGTCCTGGCCTAGCATCGCCGAAAGAGCTGGAAGCCATCAACTCTTTCCTATCACTGCTGTCAACTGGCCCATAGTGTCGAGTTGTTCTGGATGCTTTTCAGGTGTCTGGAGGCCTATGACCATGTTTGTGGATCAGGTTCATCAGCAAATGTATATCTCCTTAAGACGTACAAATATCGGGCATGCTGCTTTTGCTTTTGCTTTATATGGGCTGGGGTCTCAGCATCTGCCTTCTCTGGTATCCAGCCTTAAGGAAGTCAGTACAGATGGAGACCATGGAGGCATGAGGTCATACCCTCTAGAACACCCACAGCTTACTTAAGCAGAGCTTGTCAACATTGCTCTACTCCGAGACACTGGGGTAGCCTGAAGTGCCCTGGCCAGGAGTCAGCTAGGTCTTCCAGCATGTGAGCAGCAGCGGCCAAAGAAGGAAGAAATAAAGATGGCCCATTTCCAGGTCTCCAGCCAGCTGGGAGGGAGGGCTCAGGGGGTTCAGCATGCCTCTGGCTTTCTTCTAGCTAGTTGCTAGGATTTCTTCAAGGCCCTCCCAGAAAGGTTAAAGGGAAGAAAATGGAGTGTCTTAAAGCAACAGGGAAAGAGATGCCAGGCAGATGCGGTTACTTTTAATTATCCTTAGGGATAATTAAAGGATAAATTTGTCCCTCACCCCCGAGAAACATGACATGCATGTGATATGCTATTTCCAGGAGCTTCTCTCATGTCCTGCAGAGCCTGAGGTCTGGGGAAAAGGTATAGAGAAGATTGACCCCACTCTGCATGTGTGCAGCGCCTTTACAAAGACTGGCACTTATTCGATGACACTGCCTAAAAGTGTCGTCTGAATGATATAGGCTGTAACGTAGTTTTATTTTATTATTTCTATTAGAATATGTTAATTATAAACTAAAATGGGCTTCATTATGAAAATCTCATCCAGTTACCCTCTCTTGTCCTCTCCTATCCCCACAGACCGAACCCCTTCCTTTTTCTGCTAGCCTTCTTCTACTGTGTGCGTGCGTGCGTGCGTGCGTGCGTGCGTGCGTGCGTGCGTGCGTGCGCACAGGCATGATGTGGTTAGAGTTTCATTAGTGTTGCTTACAGGAGCGTGGGTGAGAAGTTATTTACAGAAGTAAGTGGTGAGCTACACTACTGAAGAAAATATTTCTCTCCCACCAATCATTAATTTTGTATGGCTCCTCAGAGAGGGGCAGGGCTTGTGAGCTCCTCCTCTCCTCCATCACCAGAGGCTGACTGGCTCAATCTTGTGCAACAATAATGCAGGTCATCACAGCTGTGCATTCAAGAGTGCCACACCATACCATGCCCAGAAGGTTCTGGTATTCCAAGAAACCCTCCTCATCCTCTGGCTCTTGCATTCCTTCCATTCTGCTCTTTTTTTTTTTTTTTCACAATCTTCCCTGAGCCGTGGAAGGGGTCATAGGATGTCTTATTTGTGGCTGAGCACCCAACAGTCTTATTTTTAGCTTTGCACAGTCATGAGTCTCTGTAATTACTGCAAGAAGAAGCATCTCTCACCAGAGCTGACAGCAGCACTAAACCAGGGACATAAATGTAATTATTTAGAAGGCAATTGACAGCGCATCACGTCCACCGCTGCCCAACTGGCAAGCGGGCAGTGTGTGAGTAAAACTGTTGCTGACAATTCTCCTCACCTGAAGAGCACATTTCATCCCCGTGGAAATGGGGCGGAAGCTTCCAGCTCAATCCCAGCTTGGTTTCCCTAGGTCCTGCAGCCAAAATTATCATTATGGTGTCTTTAGTCAATAGTTATGTGGCAACCAACCACAGCAACAATTGCCTGTATGATTTTACTTTGAGGAGGCGGGTCTTGGAAGTCCCCCTAACCAAAAACTCACAGGGAGGAGGCCCACCCCGTCATTGAGATTTTCATTTTGTTACTTGTGGTTTGTGAGGTCAGCTTTACCCACCTATTCAGGATACTGTTTTTAGACTTTGTAATTTTTGTTTTACTTTTTAGTTGGCTTACCAAGTATCATGATTGCTTGCACCTTTTTCCTATGTCCTTGGCTCTCACTGACCCCTCAAACCATCCTCTCTCCCATCTCCCTGCTCTGCCCACCCTCTCCACTTAAGCCACACCCCATATCTCTCCTGCTGCTTTCACAAGTTTTAGTACCCTCCCCTGCTCCACTCTCAACCACTCTACCCTGCCCCCACCATGGTCCCTTTCTAGTTTCCTGGCTCTACACATACTCCCACATAAACATACATATGTAAAAAATTAGCAGCTGGGACCTACAAATGAAAGAGAACATGGAATGTTTGTCTTTTTGAGTCTGGGTTACCTCATGTAGCAGACAGTTTTCCAACTCCATCCATTTTCCTGCAGATTTAATAATTTCATGTTTATAAATGGCTGGATTAAGTTTCATTGTATATGTGCACTGTATTTTTAAAAGCTTTTATTTTGTATTATGTACATATGTATGCATCTTGCCCCACAACTTCGTTATCTATTTTTCAGTTGATGAACACCTAAGCTGATTCCATTCCTATCTATTGTACATAGAGCTACAATAAATACGCAAGTATTAGGTAGTAGGAGAGAGTCCCTTGGGAGTATTTCTAAAACAGCATATCTGGGTCATGTGGTCGTTCTAGATTTTGGTTTTAGGAGAAACTTCTGCATTGATTTCTATAGTAGATGCATCAGGCTACCTCCCACAGTGAGTAAGCTGTTTCCATGTCTATACTCTTGCCAGTATTTGTTTACATTGTAGTAGGAATTCTGACTGGGGAGAGATGGAATCTCAAAAACTTTTAATATTTCCCTGGTAGCAAATGATGCTGAACACTTTTTAAACGTTTACTGGCTGTTACCTTTGTATGGCTGGCTGTTACCTTTGTATGGCTGGCTGTTACCTTTGTATGGCTGGCTGGTTGGTTGGTTGGTTGGTTGGTTGGTTGGTTGGTTGGTTGGTTTGTTAGTTGGCTAGCTGGTTGGTTGGTTGGTTAGTTAGTTGGTTGGTTGGTTGGTTGGTTTTTCAAGACAGGGTTTCTCCTCAAAGTGGCTGTCCTGCAACTCACTTTGTAGATCAGGCTAGCCTTGAACTCGGAGATCCATCTGCCTCTGCCTCTTGATTGCTGGGATTAAAGGTATGTGGCACGACTGCCCTGACAATACTTTTTATTTTGAAAATTATTTATTCAGATCCAGAGGTCATTTTTAATTGGGCTGTTTGAGTCTTTTTATTTTTTTTAAATTCTTTATCTGTCTTTATAGTAATCCTTTGTCAAATGTATAGCTGACAAACATTTTCTCCCACCTTGGTCCCTTAACTCAATTCCATGGGGTCTGATTGTTTGACTTAAATTTCTGAGTGACTGGACTTCTGGTCAGGGAGTCTTTACCTATGTCTATATTTTTGAGTGTTTTTTTTTTTAATTTTTTTATTAGTTGCAGAGTTTAGAGTCTTACATTAAGGTCATCGAAATATTTGAATTTGATTTTGTGCAAAGGGGTTTGTTTCATTCACCTAACCTGTAGAAATCTAGGTATCTTTATGTGCAGGCTGCTATCTTGCTAATGTGTACTTTGGCATCTTTAGTAAAGATCTTGAGGCTATAGCTATGTGGATAGATACTCTATCCCAGCGGTTCTCAACCTGTGGGTTGTGATCCCTTGGGGGTCACATATCAGATATCCTGCATATCAGATTCATAACAGCAGCAAAATTACACTTATGACATAGCAACAAAATAATTTTGTGGTTGAGGGTCACCACAACATAAGGAACTGTGTTAAAGGGTCGCAGGATTAGGAAGGTTGAGAACCACTGCTCTATTCTACACCATTGATCTACCTGTCTGTTTTTCTGCCGGCACCATGTTGACCTTATTACTCTGGCTCTCTGGTATGACTTGAAGTCAGACATGATGGCTTCCCCAGCATTATTCTTTGCTCTAAGGATTTCCTTGCCTCATTGGTACTTTCATGAATTTTATCTTTATTTCCTCAAGAAATGACATTGGAATTTTGATGGGGACTGCACTGAATTTGTAGACTGCTTTTAGTAGAATGGCTATTCTCATAATATTAATCCAATCCATGAGAGGTCAGTCTTTCCATCTTCTGACATCCTCCTGTTTGTTTCTTCAGTAATTTAGAGTTCCACAGTGGAAATCTTTTGTTGCCTTCTTTAGCTTTATTCCAGGGTTGCTTTGTTTCTTGAAGGTGATGTAAATGGGATTGTTTTCCTGGTTTCCCTTTCCATGTTTGTCAATGATATACAGGAAGGCTACCGATTTTTATATGTTTATCATTTTTCTGTATGTGTTTATCAGCCTGCAGCATTTTCTGCTGGAATCTTTAGAGTTCTCTAAGTATAGAATCATATTGTCTATAAATAGGAATGTCTTTACTTCTTTTTCTATTTTTCTCTTTTACCTTATCACTCTAACTCAGGCTTCAAGCATTCTACCAAGTGGAGAGACTGAATAGCCTTCTCTGGTTCCTCATCTTAGAAGAAACACTTTCAGTTTCTCCAATGAATGAGTTTGGCTGTAGGTCAGTTATGTTGGAGTGTGTTCCCTCAACTCATAGACATAAATGGATGTTGGATTTATGTCAATGGCTTCGAGTCCATTTGTGTGACCTATTGCATTTATGGATTTGCATATGTTAAACTATATCTTTGTCTCTGGAATGAAGCCAACATGATCCTGATAAGTAGTATTTTTGATATGTTCAAGAACTTAGTTTGCAAATATTTTACTAATAATTTTTGTGTCTGTTTTCATCTGGGATATTGGTCGTTATCTTCTTGTTGCATCTTTTGCCATATACTTAAAATAAGAGTCACATGATGACATGATTTAGAAGAAAAGAAAGCAGAGAGGTGGCTTGGTGGCCAAATACTAATTGGTGGCTAAGGAGAGAAGAGAAACTGGGGGGAAGATGGATGAGCAGAGCAGAGCCCCCACAGAGAGCAGAGGACTAAATGAGGGCCTCTGAGAGTGTGACTCACAGGTTGGCTGCAGGCTCCTTTTCCCTTCCACATTTGATGGATTTCTGACGTGGTCTTAGAGGTCCAGAAAGAGGGAATTTGTTGGCAGATGGGCATCTTTTCTTTCTCTGGGAGCCCCAGAAAAAGAAGGGTTTGAAATGCCTGCCCAGCGAAGCCCTAGTTTGGGGAGTGTCCTGCGGAGCCTGCTGTGGCCTGAGATGAAAGGTTGAGCAGCTAGGTAAGAGAGAGCACTCTGCAGCTTCCACAGGAGGCCAAATGTGGTGTGGAGGATGGAGGCCTTCTGTGGCTGCCATAGGAAATCTCTGCAACATACCCTCTTGACCCCTCTCTTCTCAGTGCTCGGTGACCTGTGGAAAGGGCTACAGGCAAAGGCTGGTCTCCTGCAGTGAGATTTATACCGGCAAGGAGAATTATGAATACAGCTACCAAACAACAGTGAACTGCCCAGGCACTCAGCCACCGAGTGTCCATCCTTGCTACCTGAGGGACTGTCCTGTCTCGGCCACCTGGAGAGTTGGTAACTGGGGCAGTGTAAGTAGGGGGCTTGGGTTGTCAACTCTGAAATCTCAAACCTTCTATGAACCCTCCTGCCTGCTTACAACTCGGCATGGCTGATAGGAAGAGAACTGGTTATCTTAAATCCAAATATCGAAAAGTTCATCTTGCTTCATCCAAGGAAAATGCAAATAGCCAAGATTTGTCCTCCAGTTTCTCATTTCTATACTGGATGGCTATGAAGATGAAATGAGTTAATATAGCAAAAACATTTAGATTATTATGGCTGGTTTTATGTTACATTTTCCTTTTTTTTTTTTTCTACATTTTTACTACATTTTTTTTTTTCAACAAGCCTTTAGCATCTGACATCTCACAAGAGATGCACGGATGCATTTTGGTTGCTTCCATTGTTAAAGACACTGTGCTCTAGTCTGCTTCTGTAGAGAGAACTTTGTTTACTTGGGACACAAAACAGAAGTCTAAAGTGAGTATGTTTGGAAAACCCATTGCCACAGTCTTCTGGCTTTGGGCTGTGACGGTCTCAGGCAAAAGTGTGTGATGTGACGAGAAAGTCATTAGGATTTGAATCCCAAGTTCGTGAGGACCTTGAACACATTCCTTAATCTGAGCCCAGGTCTTCGATCTGTAAAACCAGTAATGGCAGTAGTATCTCATGAACGGAGCTACCCATTGACTCTCCTTTTCCCTCCAGTGCTCAGTGTCCTGTGGCGTTGGAGTCATGCATAGATCTGTGCAGTGTTTAACTAACGAAGACCAACCCAGCCATTTATGTCCCACTGATATAAAGCCAGAAGAGAGAAAAACCTGTCACAATGTTTATAACTGTAAGTCACTCAACTGAAGCCTGTTTTGTCTGTCATGGAGGACAAATGTCCCTGTTGGTCTTTGGGTCCATACTTTTTTTTTAGAGATTTAGTAATTCTCTGTGTGTCTGTGTGCTATGTTCATGTGGGGGTGGAGGGGGGTGTCTGTACCTGTATGCTCAAGTTTTTGGAAGACAAAGATTGATCTCAATTATCTTCCCCAACTGCTCTCCACCTTCCTGATGAGACAGAGTTGCTCACTGAACCTAGAGATCACTGACTCACAAAACTGACTTGCCAGTAGACCTTCATGTCCTGTCTCCACTCCCAAGCCCTGAAATTACACAACACACATCCACACCCAGCTTTTCTGTGTGCGTCCTGGGGTCCAAACCCAAGTCTTCATGTTTGCCTGGCAAACACGTTATTGACTGAGCTATCTCTCTCTTCTTGTCTCTCTTCCCCCGCACCAAGCTCACTCTCTCTCTCTTTAATCTACCTCTTGGGCAGTTAGTGCAGACAGTGTGATGTATTCTGTTGGTAGATACTGAACATCTGAGATGATTTTGTCCATTTTTATGACTTGTGTTTCCTAGGTGAGTTACCCCAGAACTGCAAGGAGGTAAAAAAACTCAACAGTGCCAGCGTTGACGGGGAATATTTCCTGGCTGTCAGGGGGAAGCCGCTGAAGGTGAGTGTTGAAGTCAGTCGTTGTTTGCAGAATGTTGTCATGGTAATCTCATCACTCCTTCTGAGCACCTTTGTTGGGTCCTTTCTTGTGTATCTTGCAGGTGTTCTGTGCAGGGATGCATTCTGACTATCCCAAGGAATATGTGACACTGGCCCATGGTGACTCAGAGAACTTCTCCGAAGTTTACGGGCACAGGTAAGAGGCTCAGAAGAGCTTAGATGCCTGGAGGCTCCTAGAGCAAACCACCCTATCTTACCAGAACGCTGTCTCCACGGCTTAGATTGCACAACCCAACAGAATGTCCCTATAACGGAAGCCGACGAGATGACTGCCATTGCCGGAAGGATTACACAGCTGCTGGCTTTTCCAGTTTCCAGAAAATCCGAATCGACCTGACCAGCATGCAGATTATAAGTAAGTTCAGGGAGGTATCTCACAGCCGTGAACACCTCCTCTCCACTCAGAGGACACAGGTCCTTTGAGTATATAGATACAGAAGGGAAGTCACACGGGGTGATTACAGTTTCAGCAGTGACAACCCAACCATATGCTTAACAGGCCTTTGTCCTTCTTGTTCAGTGGGGAATTCCAGGACCTATAGTATTGGCTGCCACAGGTCAGGTCTTCATCAGGTTTCCATTGAGTGGTGAAAGAAAATAGATAAATGTTTGCTCGTGGAAGTTTCATCAACCAGGATGGCATCCTAGTAAGCATGGCCTTGGGATCAGGACCTTAAGGTTATAAAGAGGTTAGACACTGGGTGTCTGTGCAGAGAAAGTAATAGAACAGAAAGAAGTTTCTAGAGCAGAAGAGACAGCAGCTAGCAAAGTCACTTGTAAAGTACATTCTCGCCTCCAGATGGTTCTTTGTAGCACAAAGCACACATACACACATAGGTAGAAAACTAATTTTATCTGATTGTTGATTTATGGGAGAAAAAAATGGATCCAGAATTACCTTTCCTAACAAACCTGCACATGGTCTGATTTCATCCTCTGGCCAGTACTCTGGTCCTGCTGGCCACATTAATCATGGCTGCCAGTAAAGCTAGCTAAAATATCTAAACACATTGTCTTGAATAGCGGAAGAACAGAAATACTGAAAAATTAATTTTTTCTCATTAACATTGCAACCATAATATTATCCTGGTTCCCTCTTGAGTTAGATTAAATGTGATTTATACCGAGGTATTTTTTTTTTAATTTGCTATCAGCAATACAGATAAGGGCTAGATGCAGTGTGAGTCTACAGTTTTTTGTTAAGAAAAATGTCCCAGCTTTAGATCATGTGTGTGTGTGGGGGGGGAGCATGACTCTGTCCCCCTAGCACACATTGCCTCTAATCCTACCCAACTGAGGACCTATAGGCAGTTAAGTTGCTAAGGGAGGGAGACACGTTTTGTTAGTGGTGTAGCCATGGATAAGTTGCCTTTTAAATAACCCCTCAACCATGTTCCTGTAAGGGCCTGTAATGAAACTTATTGGGTCCCACACATAGAAGGTGACATGCTTGGGAAAGGGAAAAGGATACGTGGACATAGGAGGGGGAAGAAGAGAGGGTAACAGGGTGAATATGTTTGAAAGATATCATGGGTGTGCCTATGTGTGGGTGAAGATGCCGTAAGCCACCATTATATATAAATAAGACCCACTGATGACAACTTTAAAAAGAGAAAGACCACACACAGCAAAGAGCTCCCGAAGTGACCAAAGATATCTTTACTTGCAAACGGGAACCCCAAAGCTTTTCCCCACAAGAGCAGAGCTTGCTGTGGGAAGTGTTAGGTCTGCCGCTGTTCCTGAAGGGGCAGAAAGAGAAAAACAAAAACCAACCACCCAAAAGCCCTACCCATCCCCCAGAGCCACCGTCTGCAGCCCTTCTGCAGCCTGCTGTTGCTCCTCCTGTGCATGTGTGGAGCTGCAAGGAGCAGCAACAAGGGGGTCAAAAACAACTGTGGGTCGCCATTGTTTTATGGCTTTTTTTCCCCCTTTTAAACTATAAGCTAGCCCCGAACTTGAGAAATTGCCACTAATAATTTCAAGATGTGCATTCTAATTGTTCTACATTCTGGCAAGAATAGGCCCTAGGCCTCAGGAGGACAGAAGAAACTTTGGGGATAGCCCCTAAGTGGCTGGAAATACTTCCCTGGCTTCTTGCCCTGTCCTTCAGCTGGGGATGCAGGATAATAGGAGGTTCACCAGTGCTCAATTACACTGCGCTTAAGTGGGTCCTATTTATGTAGGAATCAATTCTAAGGTCACGGTAAACCTCTTTTTGGCTCCCATACTCTGCAGAGACAGACAGCCAGTGCTGATAAAGCCCAGGGAAAGCTCTCAGAAACACAATGTAATAGGGAAAACACCAGCGCACATCTGGACCCATTTGCTCACTATAATTCAAGTTATTTCTTTCTCTCCCATTCCTCTTCCTCCTCTTCCTCCTCCTTTTTCTCCTCCTCCTTCTCCTCCTCTCCTCCTCTTCCTCCTCCTCCTCCTTCTTCTCTTTCTCCTCCTTCTCCTTCTATTCCTCCCCCTTCTCCTCCTTCTCCTCCTCTCCTCCTCCTCCTTCTTCTCTTCCTCCTCCTTCTCCTTCTATTCTTCCCCCTTCTCCTCCTTCTCTCCTCCTTCTTCTCTTCCTCCTCCTCCTCCTTCTTCTCTTCCTCCTCCTTCTTCTTCTATTCCTCCCCCTTCTCCTCCTTCTCTCCTCCTTCTCTTCCTCCTTCTCTTCCTCCTCTTTCTCCTCCTCCTTCTCTCCCTCCTCTTTCTCCTCCTCCTTCTCCTCCTCCTCCTCCTTCTCTTCCTCCTCCTTCTCCTTCTACTCCTTCTTTTTCTTCTTTCCTCTTCCTCTTCTTCTATCTCTTTATTAATACCGTTCCTTCCTACTTCTCTCCCCTTTCCTTTCTTCCTCTCCCTTTAACCCTTTCCCCACCCCACAGCCACTGACTTAGAGTTCGCAAGGACAAGTGAAGGACATCCTGTTCCTTTTGCCACCGCTGGGGACTGCTACAGTGCTGCCAAATGTCCACAGGTATGTCCTCGAGCCTTACCCCTTACCAGGAACCCTCTACTCACCCTGCTTCCGAGGCCGCTCTGCCCATTGTTCCTGTAGACAGAATTAGAACAATTGATCACCTCGGGACAGTTTAGCTACATTACATCCAGGGCCTCACTAATACTTTTAGAGTATGACCCAGAAAATTGACACCTAAGAAACTCTCTTAGTTGCAGGCCTAACTCTGTATTCAGCAAGATGCATCCGGTACAATGGTCAAGACTTATGAACAAATCAGATGTTAGAGGCAATGACTTGGTTCAATAAATTATGAGTCAATAAATGAATGCCGCAGTCAGTAGAATGTTGGACAGTGCATATGATGGACTTTTCATCAATAAAATTCAGGCTTTGTAGCTTTTTCTTGTTTCTATGGTATAAATATTCTCCCTATAACTGATTTAAACTGTCACCACCGACAGCATGTCACTAAATGAGAAGAAATGGATAGAACTGACTCAAAAAAAAAAAATCAATATAGAACCAAGTTTGGTGGTATAGGCTGGAAATCTCACTGCTTAGGAGGATGAGGCAAAATTTTTGAAGTTTGAAGCCTACCTTGGCTAAAAGGAATTGCAAACAAGCTTGTCAACCTAGAGAGTTAGACCTTACCTCAAAAGAGCTTGACCAGCATCCATTCACAAGAACACAGATTCAATTCCCAACACCTACCCAAACAAAGAAACAGGAGGAAAAAAATATTACCAAGTGAGCCTCAGCATAACAGTTTGTCCTTATAAATTCTGAATACTATAAAATATAGAAAACACACACGCGGTTATAAATGAGAAACCAATATCAGAAGTATACCATGTACCATGATACCACCTGTGTGTTTTAGGTCGCTTTTCAGGCTGTGTGTGTGTGTGTGTGTGTGTGTGTGTGTGTGTATGTTTAAGAGAAGGAGAAAAGAGAGAGAGAGAGAGAGGTTCTAGTGCTTGGAATTGAACCCAAGGCCTCATGCATGCTAAATACCCACTGGAGCTGAGCTACACCCCCCTCTCTTTTCTCTTAATCTAGTTTTTTGAGAACTTTATATGAACAGTGCACTTACGTTATCCCAACCCCTCCCTCTCTGGTGTGCTTTGGAAAATGTGTATTGGTAGAGAAAAAGCCCAGAAGGAGTTGTTTGTTTGTGTTTTTTTTAATATATCAATGGGTGTTTTATGGTCTTAAATAAATAAATATTGGAGCTGGTTCATCTCAGATTTTGTAAGGTGTTTCATGGGTTCCCTTTGACTCTGTTAACGTTGGGCTTCTAGAACGGTTTCAGCAAGTTTACACTTATTCTGAGCCAAGTCTCATCTCTGTTGCTGGAGACTCACAGTGTCCAAGCCCAAGGAACCCATGACCCATGAGGAGACTAAACCAGAAAACCATGATGTTCTGGAAGCCCCCTTAGACTGAGGCTTGGGGCACTGTTGGTGTTTTGATTCCAACTGCCAGCTCTACTGCAGATGTATAAAATTTGTGATGTGCATACCAGAAATGCAAGTTTGGCATCTTCAGCCCGTTCTGCCCATTCTACAGTCATTGGCTTTCTTGCCTCTTCCAGGGTTCAGCCTTTGGGAAAATGCTGTGTTCGTAAGCCTGGACTAATCTTGCAAAATGACCAGTGGTCTTTGCAAGAAGCTTCCACACTTGGAGCAAAGGACAAATCTGAAGAATCTCCTACTAGACAGAAAACCCAGCCCAGGTCCCTATGAGGTCATTACAAAACTGTTGTTAGGCTACTCTGGAAATTCTCCACTTTCGAGCATTCAGAAGCCTAGGAATTAGGATGGGATGGTGCATTCAACATCTCAGGCCCTGTCTCTGAAGGATGGATGGATTTGTCCCCAACCACACACATTCATCCAAACTCATGTGAACTTTCTTCTAAGGAAGAAGTGTTTTCAAAGTGTTTTGTGGGCCTCAGGCTTTAGGACAGCATGGGCAAGCATTTTAGAGACATGGCACATGTGTCCCATGGGAGAGAGAAAAGCAGCAAAGGACTCAATGGTTGAAGGGGACTTTCCCCCATCACCAAGGAACTCTAAATGTTTGTGGTACAGGTTCTTCAGAGTGTGGGTAGCTCCAAGCATCCTGTCAGTGTAGCTTGCATTTCAGTGGCTAAGAGGCTGACCCTGCCTTGCCTTTTTCAACTGTCTCAGGATTACCTCATTTCTATGTGCATATCCTTTGGGAAGTTAATTCTTCAGTAAATGAAGGGTAATTTGTTTTCATTTATTTTAATAACTCAGAGACACGAACTCATTTACTACATTCTGATAAGGAGCAATTGCTAAGTAGGAAAAGTCTATGCCAGGGAGAGGATTTATATTTTTCCCTCAGACAATACTTCAGACTCTTTTGGGCTCCTTAAAAACTTATTGAGCACTGACTGTACTTATGAAACACTTGGGGTTTTTCTTTTTCCGATTTAATTTTCCAGGGAAAGGTTTCTGGGTAGCCTGATTGTGTGCAGTAGTCTGAACTTCACGGTTGCCTTGCCACTGAAGCAGGAGGATGCCCCATTTGAGCCTCTGATTCTTCCTCTTCTTCCTTTGTCTTTAAAACTTACTTTTCAATACTAGTAAAGTCCCTGAACCATCACCTCAACAGATGGCTAGGAAAGGGTTTTATTATTCTGATTGTGGTAAACACAGTATTGCTTCCAGTGACACTGAAATGAATCACTTGCCTTTGTTGAGATTTTTCTGTATTTCAGCCATTGTGCTTCACACCCTTAAGACATTAGGACTGAACCTCCTTTTCCATCCCCTTGAGATGAAATTCTAACTTTTCCAAACCACACAGATGACCTAGGACAGGATGGATTTGATTTCAAGATGTCGGACTCCATCTCTACTATGGTAGATGTCTTTCTCACTCTGTTAACAGGATGAGTTCTGACACATTCACCCCTGTTGGACAGGAATAGGATCTCTATTGGTCTAAGTACCTTTTCTGTGGGTCCTTATTATATATTCTCATTCCCCACCCCACCCTGAAACCAAGAGGCAGTAGTTACACATCATATGCCTCTTAAATGCCAAAGACAATGCAAATATGTCTCCCAGGACAGAGAGTGACTGCATTGGAACTTCCATGCCAGCCTCTTTGCAGCATCTTCCTTCCAGGAACTTCAATGCCAAAGCAGACCAGGTGTGGCCTCTGCCATGCAGCAAGATGGAGTGGACAGCATGTGGGAGGGAGAAAGCAAGCAACTCTGGGTCATCCTGTGATATAGGACACTCTGGATGGTGGCTCCTGCTCCTCTGAGTTACAGTGACCACGAGTTAAGGAAGTGGCCAGTGGAATTTGGGCGTGGTCATGTGCACACCCGCACGCTCAACACTCCAGAGACTAAAGCAGGAAGACACTGGGTTCCAGACAGCCTGGGCCACATAATGAGACTTTCTCTCCAAACTGTTTTGTTAGGAGGGAGGGGAGATAGGGGGAGGGACTGTTCGATGGGAGGACCAGAAGGAGGAGCAGCCATCAGGATGTAACATGAATGAATGAATATATTAATAGGAAAAACTTAGTAAGGAAGAGAAAGGCCAGCATCAGAAAACTCTTGAGAGGAGGCTGGCATGGAAGTCCAATCCAGTCATACTCACAAACACTCGGTATTGAGGCCACTTGGTGTAAGGACCACTAACATCTACACTGTATGGTCAGTTAAAATATCTAATAATACCTCTTATTCTCTGCCAGGTAAAGAGCTAGGGACAGTATAGGGAGGTCTTCCATCCCATAGCCTCCTTTTCAAAAGTTTGGTCTTACCCATTTTATGGGTGGGCTGGGGAAGTAAGCCACTTGTCTACCATCCCTGAAGCAGATGCAGGAGAGGCTGTTGTGGAATCTTTTACATCACCCTCCTCCAACATTTCTCACTCAAAGCAGTTTGGACCTCAAGGACCAGGGCTGGATAGCTCTGAGGGGGAGGGAAGCTGTCCTGTTACAGGCAGTCCCATGGAGTTCTTGGAGTCTACCTGTTGCATGTACCCCTGCCACTGGCTGGGTGTCTCAAACTGTCTGTCAACATTGCCACATTTCTTCAGAAGATGCATAACCCCCACTGGGACCACTGACTGGTCACTCTGTGAGCAGAAACCCTCTTTGCCTGTCATATCTGTAGTGCCTTGGCTGCAGAAGGATTTGGAAGTCTTATTATTTCCTATTTATAAAACTGGCGGGGAGAAGAAACCCCGAGGTGAGGCACATCTCTCTTAGAAGTTTCATCTGAAGACCTAAGATGTGCTATGTCCTGGAGAAACCTATCAAGTGTCGGGGACATGTTTCTACCAATAGCTAATATGCATAGACAAAGTAATACTGAGCCCCTACCCTAAATAATTATCATGAAACTGGGCAAAGAAAACAAGAATTTATTATGTAACAATTAGAAAATGCAAGACCAGATATTTAGAAAACACAGGAATGATACTTGTATTTTTGTTACAGACACCAGTATTTCCACTAAGTATCAACAACATGAGATTTTAATTTACTTATTTATTTCTCTTAAGTTTTGCTTAAGGCAGGGTTTCCCTAGGTAATGCTGGTGGCCTGGTTCTGACTGCCATCCTTCTGTCTCAGTCTCCTGAGCATTGATATCATAGGCAGGGGCCACCACACTCAGTCTATGCATGTCTAGTTTTATTTATTCTTCATTACTACAGTAAATGAGGGAAGGATGTACTTTACCTTCTATTCTAGAAATGGACCAACTGAGGTTCTGAAAGGCTAAACTAACACTGTCTCTCACTCTCTCTGACCTAATCATTGCTGAAGGAGTTAACTCTTCCATTCTAGGGTTTGGCTCTGAGTAACAGTTCTCCATTATCGCTTTGTTTTAACTTTTATCAAAGTTGTGGGTTCTCAGTGCTGGGAGAAAGTAATCCTGAGAGTGTGTTCAGGGTCACGGAACATTCTCATCTCGGAAACTACCAATGTTGGATCCGGTTTTGAAAGAGAGGAGAGACTGGTTCAGGATGTCTCTACTGCTCTGGTTCCTTAGAGATAAATATCATTATCAAAGGCCCAGACCACACACCCTTGGGCCCTTTGGGAATTCTGTTCCTGAAATAAGGCGGGGTAGGTGGGTGGGGGAGTACCGGTTGTCGATGGGCTGGGAGTGGGCGCTCTTCTTCAGCAGGCCAAGAGCGCCCTCTTCTGGCTGCTTTTGGAAACGCACCTCTGCTTTGAACTCACACCCAGCGGTGCTTGGTACAAAGTGTGCTTGCTCTTCGCCCCAGGGAACTGGAAGCCCGGGAAACTTTGGCAGCTAGATCTTGTTAGAAAAATTACACTGTGGCATTTTGGTCGTGAAGGAATCTGATAATTGTGAGCAACATCAGGGTTACTGTGCTACGGAGGCCGACTGGAGGAAGCTTTGAGAGAGGATTTAGAAGTCAGTAAAGATGACCTGAGCGCTTTCTACGTTCAGGAGGGAGTTAATCTGATGTAATCCTGGGTTTCACCGTCTGTAAACAAAATCCCTACCTAGAAATCATGAATGTAACGCGCCTGGCTCTGACAATGGAACAACAAAATACCTTCAACGATTAGCGGTCATCAAAATTAATTAACACCCTTCTGCTTACCAAAGTGCCTTTGAAGGTGTCAGCTCTGCCTTGGTTGGTATGTCACACGGGCTGAAAGTCTTTTGTGTTGGCTTTGTGTTCCAGGGGCGTTTTAGCATCAACCTTTATGGGACCGGGCTGTCTTTAACCGAGTCTGCCAGATGGACATCACAAGGGAATTATGCCGTTTCGGACATCAAGAAGTCTCCGGTAAGGCTGCGTATTGCTTGGGTGATAGCCCTTGTTTTCCTCTCTGAATACGGTGGCTGTGTGCTGAAGGAGCAAAGCCTGTCTGCTTCCCCATTCACCAAACTCCCCCCCTCCCCAAGTGCCAGAGAGAAAATTTAGAGCACAAATACAGGAATATAGAGGTGGGTGAAGCAGGAGAGACTCACTTCACTTGGTTGAAGGTTCTCCCACCTAGTAAATGCGAAGCCATCCAAGTACCTGGAAAGACTACTGAATCAAAAAGGGCAGGGCTCTAGGATACACACAGCTCAAATATCTTAACTAATCAAATGCAACTCACCTATGTGAACCTCGAAAAATGATGTTTTGGTTTGGTTTGGTTGTTCCCAGAAACAATTGCAATTCCAATAGGAAGAGGTTATGGAGTGTTATTTTCTAGGAAGTTACGGATACAATAATCTACTTTTTTTTTTTTTTTTTTTTTTTTTTTTTTTGCCACCGTGCACCTAGTGCGTTTAGCATGTCAGCAACCCTGGAGCATGTTGGAAGGCAGGTGCTTGGACCCTGATCTTCTGGGTCCAATTCTGTAGCTAAACAAGCCCCAGGTGGTTGACAAGCACAGCACAGCCAAAGAATCACCCACCCTGTGGAGCCACTTGGGAAGTTTAAATGTACCCTCTGGTCCCTCTAAGTTAAGGGGATCCAAACCTCTGGGGCTGTGTCTCCATGGTGATTCTCAAGGTTGGTGAGGCAGAAGCCCCTCCTTAAAACCCTTCCACGTCGGGCCATCGCAGCATCTAGTCTCCTAGAGATATGAGAAGAATCCTAGTTCCTGTTGAGGACTTGCACACGTGAGCTGAGCAGAAGAGAAAGAGGGGGAAGAAAAGAGATCTGAGTCCAGAATAATGTGACTGGAGGAAGAGGACCGGAGGAGGGCAGCTACCTGGCTGGAACTCCAGGTTAGAATGTCAGGTCAACTGTGAAATGGTTTTTTTACTATTTCCCTAAGTTTGTATAGGATATTTACTTATTTTTAAACAGTCTGTCCCCAGTATGGGGCACACCTCTGTAACCTCAGCACTGGGGAAGCAGAGTAGGAGAGCCTTCAGTGTAAGGCAAAGTTGGACTACATAGCCAGACCTGTCTCCTCATGACCAGTTCTACAAATAATGGCACCTAATGGTAATGTGTTGTTTACCTGAAATCCATATTTGACGAGCATTTGGACTTTTGTTTGCTGAATTCGGCAACCCTCCCAAAAGTGGTACCTCGGATTAGAACCAGAAGGTGAAATAGCAACTCACTGATCCAAAGCCCCAGCACAGGGGAGGTCCCACACAGCGTCTCAGGACAATGTGTTTCCTGACTCCTTTTTTAAAATTCCAGAGTCCTGCTTGTATCTCAGGTCCTGGTTTTGCCACAAAGCTAACCAGGGATCCCGAGATTGCTATGATTTAATCATAAGCATTGCCCTCCCGCCAAACGGAATAGAGACAGCTGTAATCTTTGACTGAGAGCCCTGACATCACAATATCATCCCCTACTACTCCCCACCCTAAACCCAATCCTATAGATTTTTTTATAGGAAATAAAATTAGTATATTTATTGCGTTCATGTTTTTGACAAGCACATTATGTCTCAATGACCAGATTTGAAAATTTTAACTGTTTTAGATGTGGTTGAATGAAATCATATTTGTAAGCTATATATGCTGCATATACATACATACATACATACGTACGTACGTACGTTACAATTTTGCTAGACTATGTCAATCAAAATTGAAATTTCAGCCAAAGGCTAAAAATAACTAAAGGCTGGAGTGCCATCTTGTGGACATATTGAGTACTGCAAGGCTGTTCTCCACCCTCTGAGAATTCTGCTTGAGCTGCTGGAGAGAGCAGCATGGAGATCTCTCTCTCTCTCTCTCTCTCTCTCTCTCTCTCTCTCTCTCTCTCTCTCTCTCTCTGCCTTCCTCCCTCCCTCCCCTCCCCCCCGTGTGTGTGTGTGTGTGTGTGTGTGTGTGTGTGTGTATGTGTGTGTGTGTGTGTGTGCTCAAGAGCGCACATGTAGGTAGGTAGAAGGGCTGCAGTCTTCCTAGCTCCTGGCAAACCAGAGCCAGGGCCTTAGAGCAGCATCCCCTATGAAAATGAACCTCCAGAACTGTTATGGTTGGGGAAAGTGCACATGGTGTTCTCTCCCTGAAGAACTCCTCCTACCTCCAAGACTCGGGGATCATCTCAGAGAAGGAGATGAGGGCATTGTAAGAGCCACAGAGTGTGGACATCTGCAACGAAAGTATCAGAGTTGTACTCTGTGAACCCACAATGGCTGTGGCTACATGCACAGGACCTGCACAAAACCAGACCAACCCCAAGTCCAGCATGGAGAGAGGAGGTGCTCAGGAGACCCATCTGAGGAGCTATCGGCAGCTGATGGTTGCTGGGGAAGGGGTCAGTTTTCTTCAGGGATACACCCCAAGACCACCTATGTTCTAGTGCATCACGCCATATCCACACATATACAGACAGCTGCCCATAGACTCAGTGGGTTTAAGAAACTAGAGAGAGGGAACACGAGGTTGAAAGGAAATGTGGTGGAGGGAATAGGGAAGGAACCGAAGGGAGAGAACTGGGTAGATTCAATCAGTACACATTATATACGTATGAATATTAAATAGGATATCTTTAAAACTCAAAACAAAAATTTAAAAACCATTGAAACATTATCTTGTTAGTGGCAACAGTAAAAGCCATTGGTGAGAAAGCCATGTGATTTTATTAGAAGCTGAATCCTTCAGAAGAGGGGTGTGTTGCAGTGTCACCTGCAAGGCTTAATAAACCATTATCCCACCCCACACACTTCGTTCTTGGCACCGGGAACAGAGGCAAGGCTCAGCACATGCTCTGTCACTGAACTACATGCTGAGCCCGCAAAGGTCCACAACCCCTATAAGAAACCAGAAATATACATCTCTAATGTTTTCCAGGCTGCCTTTGTCCTAAATTAAGCAATCTGCTTTTCACACTTACGCCTATAATATATTCACATAAGCAAGCTATGTGGAACACTCTGGGAGTTCTGTGATACTCCACTCCCAGGCAATACTGTCCTTCAGTGAAAACCTCACTTCTCCAAACCTGCTTGCAAATAACACATTCTCCTGAACAAAACTACAAGAAGATCTCAGTGATGTAGGCTCAACCTGGATCTGTGGTGCAACCGACTGGAAGCTAGAGATGCCACCTCATTCCTCGGGTCAGTTTCCATGCACTCCCTAGGACGAAGTACAAAGAACCCCGACACCTGTCTTCCCCTAAGACAAATTATGATTATCATTCAAATTCAGAGGTTCCCTCTTGTGTTTTGAAGGCCCTCGGGAGATGCCTGAGACCAGACTCTAACCACTGCCTTTCTTCTGTCTGCTCATTCCTATGAAGGCTTGATTAATGAATAAATGACAGTAAGAGATTAACAGTAACTTCTCATAACAATCAAAGCAATTATAGCAATGTACTATAAACAAGGATGTGTGAGTATGTGCTGCACAAACGCCTTGTGCTCGCCTCCTCTCGTGATGATGCTACATGCGAGGCCTACGTGACAAAGCGTATGGGCAAGCGCCGTGAGGTAGTGTTGGGCTATGTCAGAGTTCCCTGTTCCTGGAGCATAAACTGGTAGCAATAGATGGGATATCGGAGATGCTCTGAGTTACTAAGGAGCAGGTAATAGATATGCTGGACAGATGGATAGGTCATGTGCTAGACAGACAGATGGATGGGTCATGTGCTGGACAGATGGATGGGTCATGTGCCAGGTAAGGTAGGGCAGGATAGCGAGAGCAGCATGTATTCATCATATTCAGAGCGGCATGTATTTTAAAACTTAGGAATTTTTTCTGAGAATTTCTATGGATTGTGACCAAGCCACTGTTGTAGACTGTGGATAAACAAATTGAGCAACATGAAACCCCGATATTAGTATGGCTTCCAGAGCTGCTCTTTGTTGGGAAACTTAGACGTTAACTCTGGGTCTGTCCCAGCTTAACGGGTCAGCAGGTGAGAATGAGGATCAATCTGAGGGAGTCAGATCGAAGAGGTACGCTGACAATTACATGCTTGATAATCACTATGGGCTCCGCCTATCCTGTAGCAGCCCAGCCGTTGGCTCTTTGGTGAAGGCCCTCCATAGCTGCCGAGAGAAGAGGCCTCCTCTGCCCATCCAGGAAGTCTGCACACACACAGTGCGGGCGGTCATTGACATCACCACCTTGGCTTCTTGTGAAACCAGGGCAGACAGCGGGAGCATAAGCAGTAGCCGGTGATGTCACATCACGGCATCTTTGCAGCCTTGTGGCTTACTGTTAACTTGCAGAAGCTAGCTGAGGCTGCCTGCTGTGAGGAAAGGGACTACAGGCCGGGCCTGGGGGAGCTGATGCAGGTCAGTGATTGTTTGGAGGTGTGATGAATTCTTACTGTCTTAGCTTAGAGCTCTGCATAAGTGGCCAGAAGTGAGGCTGTGACAAGGAGCTGAGGCATGAGGGAAAATTCCAAGTTCTGAGCTCAGCTGCCAGGAACATTCTGGTCCCTTCAACCCTAACTGTGCTTATGGCATAAAAGGACTCTTCAGGTCTGTTTTGAGTTCTGCTGTGGTCCTGCTCACCATCCTCGGGACTGTATGCCTGGTGCTCTTTCCGGGCAAAGATCTTGAAAGGTCTCCAAGGCCAAGCAGTTAAAGAAAGCCCTCTTTTGGCTGGTGGGGGTTGGTGCTCAAGGCGTCCTCTGCCTTCCTTATGTGCCTGGGGAATTTTAGGGCACAGGGAGCCTGCTCTCTACCAGGAATTCCTTGTGCTATGCAAAGGATTGGAAATAAAATAATTGCTTTGTAAAATAATGAATGTTATGTGGAACAAACAGGCCTTTCCTGCCTCTGAATTCTTTTACAACAACTGAGAAATGAACATACATGTTTGCATGTGTGTGTACACGGTACAGTAGAATCTCATGTGTGTGCATGGACTGTGCTCCAACTTGTGAAAACCCACTATTCAGCAAGTAACCAAGACCTACAAAATGGAATTCCATAGGTTCACATGTTCTATGCATGTACATTTTAGTCTGCACATTTTTATGGGAACCGGACAGCGTTTATACATCTATGTAGGTTTATGCATACATTTATGTATGTATACAGTTGTCCGAGGATTGTACTGGGGAACATTATATGTTATATGCTTTATATGAAGTTTCAGAACAAGTCAATTTCACATGTCATCTTAACCCTATCATTTCACTTTAGTTCATAAAAATAAGTCTCTAACTGTTAGTATCTCTATGGATTTTCTTGACACACTCTTTCCTCTTACCCCTTCCACTAAAGGCAGGCAAAAGAGCCTGCTTCCGCCAAAGATAGGCCCCTCCCTAAATCCCAGGCATCAGGTTCCCTGGGTTGCATCCACTGAGAAAAATCCAAGACTTAGTGAAAACTGGGAATACAAACTATGCCTGATAGGGCAGTGAGTCACTCACTTCACATATATGCACTAGTTGGAGCTTTATGAACAAACTATTTATTTAAAACAGAATTCAACTGTAATAAAGAAATAAAGACCAGTTTCATTGCATGACAGCGAGGGCTTCTGGCTCCCTCTCCTTCTTCCACGTCATGTCTTCCACGGCAGCCATGTTTTTCTTACTGTGAAATTGTCTCAATCTGGTGGTTGTGGAGATGCTGGCAACATCATTTGAGGATAGCACCATCAAAGGCAGTGAAAGGTTAGCCCCGCTTTCTTTGTTTTGCCTAAATTAGCAGAGTTTCCGTGAAGGAAAGAAATAGTGCAACTACTGTAAAGGCAATATCAAATTTATTTTGTTTTCAGTTTATGATTGTCAAGGTCTTTTCTCGCTTGATAAAGTGAGGCTATTATGGATGTCCTAAGGAAATGGCTTTGTAAGGACAGAGAGATTTTCATAGTCACCACAGTGCTGAGTTCAAGTCCCAGAATCCACATAAAGTGATTGGCTAGGCATAGCAGCACACACAATCTCAGTGCTGAGATGGGCAGATCCCTCCGCCTCACTGGCCAGCCAGTCTAGCTTATTTGGTGAGTGGTAGGCCAGTAAAAGACTCTGTTTCAGCAAGTATAGAACGACACCAAAGATTGGCCCCAGGTTCTATCCATACACACAAACCATGTGTGCAGCTACCTGCACACACAGATACACACAGAAAAAAAAATGCCTTCATGATGCTGATAGCTAATACTCGTTAAGCACACAGGTTAGGCTGAGTCCTATGCCAGGTGGCTAATACATGTTCCTTCACTACAGCAAAGTATGAGGAGAGACTTAATGTGCCCATTTTACAGATGCTCCCAGGACCCAAGACCTCATGGGCTTTTTTAAAGCCAACTGCAACCCTGGCAACCAAACCAAAGCAACCAAAGCATCAGTAAAGAGGCTGTGTTGGCTGCAGAGCTGTGCGCCAGAGCCTCTCTTCTGCTGGATGAGGAGAGTTTGGGCTTAGATTAGCTTTGATGATGCTGAAGATGGTGCTAGCATGTCAGCATCCTGACAGCTGCCAGCCCTCTGCTTACAGTTCCTGACTGGAGAACCAAATGGTCCAACATCCACCTCTGGACCTAGCTCAGCACTCAGGAGCCAGGGGGACAGTAGTGATGGATCCCATATCAGCCACACCCAAAATCAAATGCATGAAAACTTTTAAAGTGGAGAAAACATTCTGTTCTCTCCTTTTGGTGTTAAATGGCACTGTTTTTCTTTCTCATTCTCTCTTCAGGGTGGGGGGAAAGAAAACCAAGATTACCCATTGCCATTGTTTGCAAGAGATGTCACAAGTGGGCTGTAGGAACCATATCTTCAATAACTCTTGACCCGTTCTGGGGATGAAGCTCAAAGATATGAGGTGTAAGTGTGTCCAGATCATTCCCAGCCATGGAGAAAGTACAGTTTTGCCCAAGGAGGCTGAGAGGCAGGGCTTAGGCGGCATGGTCCATACAGAGAGTAGAGGGTGGTCCTGCATTGCGGCAGGGGATATTTTCAAAGTGTGAAAAAACATCAGGGAAACTAATGAGCAAGACATTTACAGCTCAAAAGAAAATCCAGCTTTGTTTCTTCAATCGTTCATCTCATCCGTTTAATAAATGTGCAGTTAGGATCACTATTAGCCTCACATAGTCCTTGGTCCTAGATGCCTCCAATTTGACAAGATTTCACCCTTACATCACGGGACTTACATTCTAGCACAAAAGGAAATGCTTAAAGAACACCATCCAGTTGTGGAGTGCTTGCAGCAGACACCTGAACCAAAACTATGTCCCAGCAGAAACTGCCCTTGAGCTGAGTTATTTATCAGGCTGGGTGGGGTGTACAGGAAAAACCAAAGAGCATCTCAGCCATTGGAGAATGGCACATGCAAAGGTCCTGTGGAGCAAGGCTCATGTCACGTCGGAGGTGCAATCCAAAGAAATGCAAGTGTGGAAAAGACTGGCAGAAGACAAATGTGCCAGGGAGGCCCAGCACCGACTGGGGCCAGGATTCAGCAGTGAAAGGGACAGATAGAAAAGATTTGGTTTGGGGTTTTTGTTTTGTTTTGTTTTGTTTTTTTGTTTGTTTGTTTGTTTTGCCAAATGGCAGGATTAGTTATATATGTGTAAATATGTATGTACATGTCAAGAGAGTACAGACATCCACAAAAATGTTATCACTTGGGCTGGAGAGATGGCTCAGTGATTAAAAGCACTTAATCGTTCTTCCTAGAATCCACATAATGCTGTGCCACTATATCTAATTCCAGTCCCAGGATGATCTGATGCCTTTTCTGGCCTATGCACTTGAGTGTGCCTACACAGAGAGGGAGGTGGGTGGAAGAGAGGGGGGGAAGGGGAGGGGGAGGGGGAGGGGGGAGGGGGGAGGGGGAGGGGGGAGGGGGAGAGAAGTAAATCTTTTTTTTCCTTAAATGTTACTAGTTGAATTCTAAAGATACAAATGACTGACTAACATTTTTAACACAAATCTGCCAAGGGAATAATGGAATATCAGAAAAGGAAAATATTTTGTCTCACTAGTGTCTATTATCAGAATTTATGGTAAACATTTGTCTATTAATGCTGATGGGAAGGAGATCTTGCGTTTCCTGTTGCTAAATCCCCTTTTACATAGACAGCCATTGCCAAACCTGTTATCTCTCCACAACTCTACAGTTTTAATTAAGCATGATCACGTCTGTCAGGCATTTGTACGATTGTACTAGAGTTTCCTTCTGGTGTTTGCTTGTTTGCAAAGTTTATTGTTTTGTTTATGAGTGTGCACCTGCCTGCATGGGCTTCACTTACCAGATGTGTGCAGGAGCTCAAGGAGCCTAGAACGTCTTGCATTCCTTGAAGCTGGGGTTACAGGCCAGTTTGAGCTGTCTGATGTGGGTGCGGAGAAGCAATGAGCAGTCTTAACTCTCTCCTGAACCATCTCTCCTGAACCTGATAACCTGTTCTCCCATTAATCATCTGCAACTGAAAGTTATATGTGACCTCCTCTGGTGAGGCAAGGGTAGGAGGCACAGGGCTGTGTGCGTCAGGACGTGCTGGCCCAGGGCAGGGGCTTGGAGATGGTGCAGAGAGAGGGAGTGGGGAAGCAATCCTACTCCTGCTGATCTCAGAACAGATCAGGAGGAGATTTCCAGGGTTTGGAAGGGCCTCGGCCTCACTCTTGCTCCAGGCCTTCTCCTGCTCCCAGCGCTCCCTGGCCCCACACCATCTGACCTGCAGCCTCACTCCCCTGCTGCCACACGGTTACCCACATGACAAGCTGTACCCTTAAACTGGAGCCCTAAATAAACCCTCCCTCCTCTCTTGAGTTGATTCTGTTGGGTACTTTGTTGTGTCAACGAGAAAAGTAACCAGAATCTCCAGTGAGTCTCTCAGTCCTTCTGCTCTGGTTCTTTCTCCACATTTTGGAAACCTTTGCATCTGAGTCTGCTCCTCAGAGACAGTACACACACATTTATTCTAACCATTGCACAGTGAGTATTATCTTCCTTGAATAAAGGATCTTTTGACTCATCAGAAGCCAAAGAAAAACTACACAAAGCGACCTCCCTTGCTCCTCACTGACCCATGATCTGACTCCCGTTCTTGGGCACTTTCAAGAATTCCTTCTTTTTGCCAAGAGCTGATTTTCTTAAGCTGGTTTGTTTCCCTGCACATGCTTCTTCGGTTCTTGCTGTTAAATAAAATATAATCACCTCAGCGGGTAAATTATTTTTCTTATTTTGCTAAGAATTGAGGCAATGGAATGTACCTATTCCCACTTTTTGGTTTGTGAGCAAACTATGCTGTGTTGATATTCTATCTTTGATGTGGCTTTCTCCTTAGTTGGAAATATTGTGACAAGTGCTTAGTGTGGGGATGTCGGTGTCTGTCGTTTTTCCTTAAGCAACTCTTGTAATGTTGTGTGATAAACACAATAATTTGTTGCCTAAAATTGGTCACAGAACACTCCATATGCTCTGCAGGACATTTAAAGCCCACTGTCCTCATCTTTCTCTTGATGGATCATAGTCTGATTTGCTCGAGTATTAGTGACTCATCCCAGTGCTGTGACAAAATGCCCAATAAAAAACATCCAAAAAGAAGAAGAGTTTATTCAGGCTGTCTGAGGGTACATCATCCATCACTGTAAGGAAGGCGTGGTGACAGGTACAGGAGGCGAGGCAGCGATCACGTTGAATCCACAGCCAGAAAACAAAAGACGAATGGAGGAGAGTCATGCTTTCCTGACTCTTCCCCGCTCTGACTCAGCCTGAGCTCTGAGCCTGTATTTAGAGTGGGTGTTCCCTCCTCTGAGACATATCCAGAGGTGCGTTTCTAGGTGATTCTAAATCCAGACAAGGTGACAATGAAGATTTACCATCACAACTGAAGTCAGAAAATAATGAAAATATTATGATCCAGCAGTGCACCTCACACTTGCAACACAGCCAAATTTGAGTTGCGTTGCTGGGATTCCTGGTATATCGAGCAGTGGCTTGAAGCTAGAAACTACTCATTCCTTTTAGTACATGAAAGCAGCTATCAGCTTCAGGTACATGAGTGATGCTGGCTATGCCAAAATTTGAATCTCATACAATTTTTAGGTGTCAATTTTTAGGTCTCATAGTTTTTCTCAACTCTGTAGAAAGGCAGAACTAACCAGGTTTGGAAATGTACACCTATAACAAACTAGCCAGGCATGGAGATGTACACCTATAATAAACTAGCCAGGCATGGAGAGGTATACTTATAATCCCATACCCAGGAGGATGAAGCAAGCCTAGATATATAGCAAGACCCTTGCTTTGTCTCAGACAAACTAAAATGCAAATGCCACTCTAGCTTCTATGTCATCCGGAAACAGGTGGTGGTCTGGATTTGACCCTGTGAGCCTCCTCGTCCGCTGACCTGTGCAGTCAGACCATTATGAGTGTGATGAGTTTCAATACTTACTATAGGTGCAAAACTTACTTTCCCCGAGAACCGACAAAAGCCCCTAAAACAGTAACCTCACAAGTCATCTAAGATGATACCTGTTTTTGCAGGATGGTACCCGGGTCATAGGGAAATGCGGCGGTTACTGTGGAAAGTGTACTCCATCCTCTGGCACTGGCCTGGAGGTGCGAGTTTCATAACTAAGGTAAGTTCCCCTAACTCCCCGACCTCTACAGATGTAGGAAATGACCTCTCCCCCAGACTGAGCTACTGTCAAGCATCGGGAAGCTCACCTGATGATATTCTGCCCTTTATGTTCTTGCTTGTCTGTCTTTCTGTGCCTGAAGGCATCTGTCCCTCATCCCTGAACCCAAGATCCTCAGGCCTCATATATTAAGTTTCTCTTTACTGCCTGCTAGAAATACTCTTTCTGTGTCTCGACTCCAGGAGTCTTACTTCCTAAGGTCTCTGGTAGATCCAGAAATCTATGTTTTGAATATTAAAAAATTGTGAAGGGGTTGAGATATATAACATCTCAGGATACAATATATATCCTGGAACACACACACACATAATTTTTACTTTTATGAAAATAAAATATCTATCGTATGTTATATATCGTAATCCCAGGAACATAATGATAACAGTAGTGCAGATGTTGTTGAGCTTCCACCGCACTGAGAAAATCACAGGAATCATTTTCTTTGACTCCTCACAAGGAGGTCATGAGGTAGAGCTCTTGTCCTTATTTTGCAGTAGAGGAAGCTGAGGCCACAACCATTAAGCAGCTTTCTAAGGTCCCAATGAATTCCCTTGTAGACCCCAGTGATACCTTACATCAAGAACTGTGCTCTCAGTCACCATGGTGTCACTGATGTGCCACTCACAGCGGGGCCAGCACCTCAGTGTCATCTAAGATCTTATTATAAATGCAGATCTTAGACCCTCTGCGCAGGAAACCTGAATCTTCTATCAAAATCCACAGGAGACACCATTCGTAGGCCAGCAAGTGCTCCCCCTGCTGGGCATAAGATTAAACGGGTCACTTTTCACTTTTTGTTATCCCGGTGCCTTCAGCTGCATGGCACAGAAATCCAACCAACTTGGGTGACCTTCTAACACCTTCTCTATACTGTCCAGTGGCCCACTTGGTTCCCCCGATAGCTCATTCATGCTCTGACACATGACTTACTATGCGACAAATGCTTAAGTAAACACCAGTATTGAAAAGTATTATTTTAATATTTTTTTTTAAAACAGGCTCTTGCTTATCAGCCCGAGCTAGCCTCACGCTTGGAATTCTTATGCCTCTGTCTCCCAAGGGCTGGGATTTCATTTGCACACAGTTGCATGCCACCACACGTAGGTGAAGCTGCCACCTTAAATTAGTATTATTTGTGCTGCAAAAGGCAAAGAAACTGGGTTAAATAACCAGGACGCTCACATGCTGTGCTCTCTTCAGCCACAGCTCCACAGTATTGTTCTCCATTGATCAGCAGAGATTCCTCATGGTGCCTCTCCCTTAACATGGCATCTTTCCCATACCGAGGCCTCACTACGATTAACCCATCATTATAGCTCCTGAATCAACTAAATGCCTTCCACAACCGTTCGGAAAAGTAACCCTCCTGAGGTTAAAGAAATGGCTCAGTAGATAAGAGTACCGCTGGCTTTTTTCCAAGAGGATCTAGGTTCGATTCCCACCATTCAGAACCATCTGTAACTCCAGTTCCAAGGATCTGATACTTCCTTCTGGCCACCCAAGGCACCAGGCAGACATATGGCACACAAATATACAGTCAGGCCATGCACTCAAAGGCAAAATAAATATTACAACAAACAAACAGCAAAAAACCTCTCCTTACCTCTGGTTGGATCACATGGTCAATGCTGAAGCAATCAGTGTCTGGTGGCCTGAGATCTTGTGTCTACGGAGTCAGGTGACTGACAGCTGCATTTGGAAGAGGGTCACTTCTAAAAGAGCAAGGAGAGGTCTGACTTGGGACTATAGCTCAGTGGTAAGGCACTTTCCTATCATGAACAAGTCACTGGCTCTGACCCTCAGAACCAGAACAATGAACAAAGCAATAGTGGGTGAGTTCCAGGATAGCCTGGGCTAGAGAATAAAACACAACACACACACACAAACCATGTATGCACCACACACATACACACCACATCATACACACACACCATGTATATACCACATACATACACACACCACATACACACCACGCACACCACGCACACCACAAACACACCACATGCATACACAACACACTGCCACATGCCATACATTCACATATACCATATACACATACCAGATACATACATACAACACACCATTACACACAACACACCATAACACACACACATACACACACAAACATGATCATAGGGGTTGAGGAAAGATTTGAGATCCAAAAAGAGAAGATGGGGCAGCAGTCAGCAAAACTCAGCAGATGTACTCCAGAGACCCCATTTTCATATGCATTCTATATCTTCTTTTCTTGTGTCTGTTATATGTCATAAAACATGAGAACATACATACTAAAGTTACATGTATGTAAGAAGACTAGAAGGAAATGTACTAACATTCGAATGTTATCTCAGATGAGATTTCTAGACACAGGACTCTTCACTTTCATTCTTTTGTAATTATTCTTTTAAAATTACATTCATGTATTTATGTGTGTGTTGGGGTGTGGATCTGAGGCCAACTCTCTGGAGACAGGTCTCACCTTCCAGCAGGTGTCTCTCCTCGGTCTCCATGTGCCTGTTCTCTTTTTTCTGTGGTACTGGAGGCCAAACCCAGGACTTCACACTGCTAGACAGGCACTCCACCACAGAGCTACATCCCCAGTCCACTTCTGTGTCGCTTATAGTAAACAGACAGACAGACAGATAGACAGACAGATGATAGGTGATAGATAGATAGATAGATAGATAGATAGATAGATAGATAGACAGACAGCAGACAGACAGACAGATGAAGAATTCACTTTCTAACCTAGAGAATATTCTAAGTGACACTTTGTAATTCTGCACATGGAAGTGCCTAGTTTACCTACTGTTGACTCTCAGTTTTTGGAAAATTTATAACTTCTGGCTTGTTTATTTCAGGGGCTCTGAAGAGGAAGCCATATGAGATGGATGAAGGATAGTAATTCAATACCTCCACCTTAAATTTGGGTGCATCTGTGTGCATGTGTGTGGATCTGTCTGCGTGTGTGTGTGAATGTGTGTGTATATGTGTGTACATATGCATATATATAAATATATATATTATATATATACAGGTTGAGCATCCCTTATCTAAAAATTTAAACTGAAATGCTCCAAATTCTGAAACCTATTGAGTGCCAGCATGAGATCTCAAATGGGAAATTTCATGCCATGAAACTTTGATTCATACACAAATTTTTATAAGTACCATACAAAACTATATTTCTGTCATCCATGTAAAGGTGCATAGGAAACAAAAACGAGACACACAACCCACATTCTTGGGCACGTATTGCTCTCTTCCTGAGTACCGTACCGCTTAAAACCTATACTAGAATCTTCTAGTAAACTACAACTCTGTTTAAAAGAAATAAGCATAAATTAATACCATGTTTAGATGAGCCCCACCCCAAAGAGATCTCATTTTAAATATGAAAATATTACCGAGTTCTCAAAATGTCTGAAATCCACACTGATGCTCTCAAGCATTTCAATGAGGGATACTCAACCTGCGGAATACCCTAATGATGTAAAGTTTAATATTTATGTTTGAAATTATTTATTGTGATGTAATATTTTTGTACGTAAAATGATTTTATTGTGACTGCCTGTGCATGATGCTCCCTGTTGCAGTCAGACCGCTGCATTTTACGTACACTACATTATATGTAGTATATGACAAAGTGACTCTTCGTTATCACGGTACACTGTTGTTTACTTCTTACCTGGAAATGTGTTTTACTGTTACATTTTGAAAATTTTTGTAATTATTTTTTTAACAACCTAGCTGACATCAAGGTGCTACGTGAGTCGAATAAGGGTATTTTTGGCAATTGTGGGAACGTTTCATTAGCCAATAAGTAAGTTAGCAACATCACAGGTTGTACCAACTGTTCCTCATAGTCTCTATTCCGTTTCATGTGATCTCTGGGAAGAATTGTGCTGCCTTGGTGCTAATATTTTATGTTTTTAAAGTAATTGTCAGAGTAAAAACTGTAAACACTTAACAAAAGGGAGCAAGAGATAGATAATTCCCAATAAATAAAATCACTTGCTAGAGTGAGACCCACTATTTACACTTCTTTTTAGACCTGTGTTTTTGGTTTTTTTTTATAATAGCTGGACTCTTTTCTTACCGTTGTTGTTGGTAATATGCTCTACTCTGCTCCATGGTGCCTTGGACTGACTCCTTTCAATCATTGGGAGGGTCTACCAATAACTTCATTACAGAGTGACACTGGGAAAGAAGGCTCTCCTGCTGCTTTGTCACAATATCCTCAAAGTTTATGAGCAGCAAGACAAAGGATATACCACAGGAGCATGGCCTTAACCCCTTGGCATACTCATGGCCTTCAGCACCCCTCAGCATACTCGGAGAACGACAGGAGATCGACCACCTTTTACCTGAAAACTTTGGCCAATGATATGACTTCCCTTGAGGCTGGGAGCCTAATACCCTGCCGGGTTTCCTGTGGTCTTCAGCATTTGTGTGAAAAACAAACTGGTGTCTAAGATGCCTAGGTCTTTCTGATCTTCCATGAATCCACCTTTTGTTACTTCTTTCAGGAATGAACATGCTGAGGCAGTGGTCACAAGACATTTTACTAGAGGAAAGCCTTCCCAAGCTTTCCAAGACCAAAGAGATTAGGAAAACCGGACAGTATTTTCCAACTCCACAGAAATGCCAGAGCTCTTGGTGTATGAACAAGTGTCATTTTCTATTGTTAATATATGTGAAACATATTATAAATAAATATTGTGACCACATCCAAACCATAGATGCTTCTCTTGACTTCTGGACTCTTAATTAAAGTTCAAATATGAATGTCTCTAGGGATATATATATCTCAATGTACATATGTATATATACATATATAATATTGTATATATGTATGTAATATTGTATATTGTAACCCAATATATATTATTACATACATATTATTATATGCATATATGCATTTATACATGTTTATAAAATATATTCATTTAAGTATATTATAACCTCAATGTATATAATATATGTATATTGAGGTTATAATATAATTACATTATTTTCCCCATCCAAGCCCTACCATATACCTTTCCTTGCTCTCTCTCTCAAGTTCATGGCCTCTTTTTGTTAATTCTTGTTGTTACACATATAATATAACTTGTTCCGTCTGTATAATGTTACTTTATGTTCATTTTCAGGATTGAGGTTCTGTGGCCTTTCCCCATCCACTTTGCCATGTCTGTCTCATGTTTAAGTTGTCATGCTAATGAGATTTTTATGGGCGTAGCTTTTGACACTAGGGGACAATATCAGCTCTCTGGTCCACTGGCTCTTACAGTCTTTCTGTCCCTCTTCTATGATGTCCCCTGAGCCTTATGTGTGGGAATTGTTTTGTAGAAGCATCCGCTGGGGCTGGGCTCCACAACTGTGTATTTTGGTTGCTTATTTGTAAAGGCATTAATCTGCTGCAAAGAGGAGTTTCCTTGATGAATAAGGACTACACTTATCTCTGGGTAATATTTATAATGTAATTAAGGATTATGTTGAATTAGTGAAGTGATGGCTATAGGCTCACCTCCAGAATTAATGGCTTCCCTAGCCCTGGGTTCTAGGCATAGCTCTCCTTTGTTGAGCAAGTCTCAAGCTCCCTTGGAGAGCTCTTGCTAACCACCAAGGTATTCACACCACTACTGCATGCATCCTTAGGGTTTTTGCACTATGCTGGTCGTTATTATGGTTTACAGGCATTGTAGCTAGATAGAACTGCTGGTTGCTTCCCTCCTTTGGAAGCTTGCACAGTCCCTTCTGGTGCCATGAAAGCTAGTCCTCAGGAAGGAGCCATAGCCATTCAGGTCAGCTCCCGCTTAGGAGTCTCTGAGCCTTGTGTCTGAAGACACCTGTGCATGGTGTCTTCAGCTGCAGGGAATCACCTTCCACTTCTATGGGGCAGCCATGGGCAATGGCAATAGTTTGTAATGTTTGAGGCGTCTCTTGGACAACCTTTATCAATGATTCAAAAGAGGGCTTCTTGTGTAAACTATATATGTTTATACATAAGTTTCTGTGTAGTATAGTGGTTATTTGGGTAGATAATAATATGATTCCTTACAGCCTTTTAGACAGTCTTACTTTCCTTCTTTTGTAGTTATCTCCTTCCCCTCCCCCATTAGATCCCCAGTTTTCTCATTTCCCTGATCAATTGTAACCCGCTATTCCTCTTTCTGTCGTTCCCTATCCCTCTTACCCTGGCTATTGGTCTCTCTCTCTCTCTCTCTCTCTCTCTCTCTCTCTCTCTCTCTCTTTAAACTTTCCTTGTTTCTGCTGTTACCCACAGGATATGTACTCACATCTGAAATTTTGGAGCTAGAAGCCTATGAAGAGAGAACATGTGATATTTCTCTGGGTTACCTCATTCAACAAGATATTTTCTAGTGCCTTCCATTTATCTGACAAATTGATGGTTTCACTTCTCTTTACAGCTGAATGGTCTTCCCTAATATATGTGTTCCATGCTTTCATCATCTGTCAGTTGATTGAGGACATGTAGGTAGTTTTCACTTCCTAGCTACTATGACTAGAATAGCAGTGAGCAGGGCTGAGCAAGTGTCCATAGAGTAGAAGGTTGAGTCCCTGGGCATATGCCAAGGAGTGGAATAGGCTGGGTCATACTGTAAATTTATATTTAGGACTTTTCCCCAGATTTCTACACACTGATTGCCATAGTGGTTATACCACTTTGCAATCCCAACAATAGTGAATGAGGGTTCCCCTTTCCCTAAATCCACACCAGTATTTGTTGCTAGTTGCCATCTTGACGGGGATAACATAAAATCTCAAAGTTGTTTTAATTTTCATTTTCCTAATTGCTAAGAACAAAGAATGTTTTTGTTGTTTTGAGAACTCTCTTCAGGTTCTAGGCCCATTTTTTAAATGGATCATCATTGGTTTGAGTTTTTGTTTTGTGTTTTGCTTTTTATTTATTTATTTTTGTTTTCTATTATTTTGGGGTTCTTTATATATCCTGGATATTGATTCTTTGTCAAATGTATATCTGGCAGGTTCTCTTCTGTTCTGTGGGCATCTTCTTCACCCAGGTAACTATTTCTTCCATGGCCTGTGACCAGTGTGTTAGGGTATCTTCACCAATAGCCCCTTGCCATCGTGTTCTGTTGGGAAATCGTAAACTATAAAATACCTGTGTTGTTTTAGGGGTCTCTGTAACACCTCTGAGAAACAAGAAAATGGCAGTATCCTACACCTGGCACTAGGCTTTTAATTTAACAACTTATAGTTTATAGGTTGAACATAACTCCTTATGTAGGGTGGTAAATCCAATTAAATTTTTGTATGTGAATATATGTATGTGAAACTTATACAATATTAGACTTCCATGTGGCTTTTCACACACCCTTAGAGTTAGCTATACTGACTCCAGCCCACTTCTCTGCTCTACCCTGCCATCCCTCCTCCCAGGCAACCCTCCCTCCTCATCATTCCACATCTCCCTTCTACTCTCTCAGCTCCCTTGAGAGCTTTCTTCTGCCTCATTGCTAATTGTCCCTTTGGAGTTTTCCTGATTCTATCAGTACCTCAAATAACACATGATTCTAAAGATTCGATGCTAGTATGTGCACGTGAAGGAGAATACTTGACAATTGCCTTCCAGGTCTGGGTTGCTTCACTTAGTGTAATGGTGTCTACCTCCATCTATAATTTAGTTTTTTCTCTACAGGTGAATAAAATGCCAGTGTAACACATTTTCATCAGGGGATGGGCATCTGGGCTGTTTCTGTGTCCTACCTATTGTGAATAGAGCAGCTATGAATATGGATGGTCATGTATCTTCATGACAAGCAACCCTTTGGATATACGCCCAGGATAGGTAGAATGGTGTCAACTGGTAGATCTAGATTTCCACCAGTTGGTAACTGTACCAATTTGCACTCCTACCAACAGTGCACGAGGGGTCTCCATAACTACCTATTCTCCTTAACTACTCACTGTTGCCCTTTCTTTTCTTTTTTTCAGGTTTATTTTTTATTGGGTATTTTATTTATTTACATTTCAAACATTATTTCCTTTTCCAGTTTCCCCTATGGAAACCCCCTGTCCCATCCTCCTTCCCTTGCTTCTATGGGGGTGCTCCCCCACCCACCCACCCACCCACCCACCCACTCCTGCCTCCCTACCCTGGCATTCCCCTACACTGGGGCATTGAGCCTTCACAGGACTAAGGGCTCTCCTCCCATTGATGTCCAACAAGGCCATCCTCTGCTACATATGTGGCTGGAGCCATGGGTCCCTCCATGTGTACTCTTTGGTTGGTGGTTTAGTTCCTGGGAGCTGGGGGAGGGAGGTCTGGTTGGTTGATATTGCTGTTCTTCCAATGGGTTGCAAACCCCTTCAGCTCCTTCAGTTCTTTCTCTAACTCCTCCATTGGGGACCCCATGCTCAGTCCAATGGTTGGCTCCAAGCATCTGCCTCTGTATTTGTCAGGCTCTGGCAGAGCCTCTCAGAAGACAGCTATATCAGGCTCCTGTCAGCAAGCACTTCTTGGCATCCACAATAGTGTCTGGGTTTGGTGACTGTATATGGGATGGATCCCCAGGTGTGGCAGTCTCTAGATGGCCTTCCCTTCAGTCTCTACTCCACACTCTGACTCTGTATTTCCTCCCTTATTTTTTTCTCCCTTCTATGAAGGACTGAAGCATCCACGCTTTGGTCTTTCTTCTTGAGCTTCATGTGGTCTGTGAGTTGTATCTTGGATATTCTGAGCTTTGGGGCTAATATCCACTTATCAGTGAGTGCATACCATGTGTGTTCTTTTGTGACTGGATTACCTCACTCAGGATGATATTTTCTAATTCCATCCATTTGCCTAAGAATTTCATGAATTCGTTGTTTTTAATAGCTGAGTAGTACTCCATTATGTAAATGTACCACATTTTCTGTATCCATTCCTCTGTTGAAGGACATCTGAGTTCTTTCCATCTTCTGGCTATTATAAACAAGGCTGCTATGAACATAGTGGAGCATGTGTCCTTGTTATATGTTGGAGCATATTTTGAGTATATGTCCAGGAGTGGTATAGCTGGGTCCTCAGGTAGTACTATGTCCAATTTTCTGAGGAACTGACAGACTAATTTCCACAGTGGTTGTACCAGCTTGCAATCCCATCAGCAATGGAGGAGTGTTCTTTTTTCTCCACATCCTCACCAGCATCTGCTGACACCTGAGTTTTTGATCTTAGCCATTCTAACTGGTGTGAGGTGGAATCTCAGGGTCGTTTTTGATTTGCATCCCCCCCACCCCCCACACCCCTGCGCGCCCTGAATGCTCTCAATCTCCTCTGATCTCAGAAGCTAAGCAGGGTCAGGCCTAGTTAGTACTGGGATGGGAGACCTATCTCAGCCATTCTGATGGCAGGAGAGGGTAGATGAAATATCAAAGTAGTTTTAATTTGGATTTCCCTGGTGCTAAAAATGATGAATACCTTTAAAAAAAACTATTTCTTAGCCATTTGTATTTCTTCTGAGAATTTTCTGTTCAGTTATATATCCCAATTTTTAAAAATGGGTTTTATTACACATATTCCTGGCAAGCCAGGAACTATTTGTAGCTCAAATTCATATACATACCCCTGCTCTGCCACCTGAGTGCTGAGATTAAAGGCATGTTCCCCATATCTAGCCCTATAGCCCACTGTTTTGTTGAGTTGTTTTTTTCTTCTTCTTATATATCAGAGACACTAATCCTCTGCCAGATGTATACATGGCAGATTTTTTTCCCATCTGCAGACTGCATCTTCAATTAATTAAAAGTTTCCTTTGCAGTAAACAAGCATTTTTAATTTTATGAAGTTCTGCTTAATGATTGTTGTCATATTTCCTGAGTGACTAGAGTCTTATTCAGAAAGTCTATATCCTGAAGGGTGCCCAACTTGTTCATCATATATGCACAGGTAAGAGCCTTCCATTAGAACAAAGCCAACCTACCATGAACCTTAAACCTAAAGAAAACTGACTTACCCTCACCACCACCCCCCAAAAAAATCAACTGTCAATAAATCCTAAGCTACTGTGTTGAGAGATCATGAGTCCCTACCCCTCCACAAACAAACACCAAACAAAAACATGGAGTTAAATATCAGCCTAAATCAAACAGCCCTAATAGATACCTACAGCATATCCCACCCAAAAACCAAAGTATAGACATTCTTCTCAGCAACCTACAGAATGTCCTCCAAAAGTGACCACCTATTAAGACACATAGCAAGTCTCCACATTTAAATGTTAACTGGGTTAATCTTATGCAGGTCTTGTGAAGGCAACCACAGGTGCTGTGAATTCATCAGTACAGTAGTCCTGTCGTGTGCAGAAGACACTGTTCCATTCCATTCTGTCCCAAGTTCTGACACAATTTTTCTGCTCATAGTTTCATGATGTTTGTTGTACCATCAGAGCAAGGGATATGATGTAGACATTCCATTTATGGTTAAGCAAGCCACAGACACATATTCTCTGCACTTTTCAGTTTCTGTATCAATTGACCTATATTGTATAAAGAAACTTCTCTGATGAGGACTGAGAGCTACACTAATCTATTGGTAGAAACATATGCATTTCAAGGTTAGTTTGATACTATATCTATTTAGTAAAATAATAGTAGTTTCATGCCTGGGACCCATGAGCTCCCCAGCTACAAATCTGAAGAATCAAATATGGATGTAAAAAAATAGTCATTGAAAAGAGTGAATTGGCCTGAGCCAGGCTGACTCCATGACAGGCTGCAAACTAGTAGTTTAGGAGATCAGGCCTGAGTTTCTACTTCCCAGAACTGGGCAAGTCAGTTACTGAACAACCGTAGGCTTATGTCAAGAGGTACCTCTCTCCAGCTTGCAAAAGGACAGTTAGCCAAGGTTGCAGCCAAGCAGTCAAGAGCTACCCTTCCTTGGCATGAAGCAAGAATAGTTACTCTGAATGATAGCATCACCTAGACTCCCAGAGATAGAACCCACCAATCAAGATATAGGTTACCTACCCTTCCCTAATGTTCCTCTACTTGATTTTAAAATTGAATCAGTAAATTTAGTCAGGGTCCTTCCATCCTGATAGGATTGAACTCTTGCATGCAGGAATAAACACTCTTTGTTTTTGCATACTGTTTGAATCTGGGGTATCATTCTATAGGGGGTTGGTTCTGATGCTTTGATTTAATCAGGAATCACTGGTGCCGAAGGTCCTTGTCCTCAATTGGTTCTTGCTCAATCAATAAAAATGCCTACAGCCAATGACTGGGCAAAGAAAAAAGAGGTGGGACTTCCAGTTTCCTGTAGGCTAGGAGAGAGGAAGAGGAGATCATGACACCTGGGAGAGAGAGGGGCAGGACAGACTTGTAGCTACATGGGAGATCTTCCAAAATGTAGGCAGAAAGGGAGAGTGGACTGAAAGTGTCTTGGGCAGCAAGACCAATAGGTTTCACAGAGAGTAACTGAGCAACTAAACTGAGGACAGATTTAGAGGTGTTGAGCTAGGAGTAAAGATAAGGGCAGGCTAGTCAAGGAGGACTTAGAAGAAAGAGCCCAGCCACAGAGCCAATAAGCCAATTTTAAAACGAGCTAATGTGTGTATGCAACCAATAAGAACACAAAGTGGTATAGACAAAACTACATGCTACATCATTCTTCAGCAATTCACTGACCCTAACACCCATGAAACATGTATTTCCTCCGTGAAGCAGGCCTTAAATATAATCAGCAAATGGTTGGCTACTCCAGTAACATCCATGCCACTAATGTGCCCCACAGACATAGCTTACCAGGTCAGTTATTATAGCTCAAAAGAGTCACAGCTGGATACTACTGTTGATGACTTTTCTCCCCAAGAAACCTACATAGCACCTTCTAGTACTGTGAAATCTAGCCAATTAGGAAGACAGGCAAGAAAGGTGGGATAATAGGAAGGTGAGCTTAAGTGAGGAGAAGAATGGAAGGTTGGAGCAAAGGAGGGGTAGTGTGATAACTAGCAGTAAAGGTATTTAAGAAGACTCTATGGAAATATAATATTTTATAGGTCTCTCTCTCTCTCTCTCTCTCTCTCTCTCTCACACACACACACACACACACACACACACACACTTAGGTAGGGTTAACTTACACTGAGAGTAATTCTCCCTTCACCCATAGGCTGCCAAACAAACCAGCAAACCAGTAGGATGCTTCCCCTTGACTCATGGGTGTGCTGAAGCTGCTGCCAAAAAAGTACAGGCTATTGCCATTTATTTTGGTTGTTCACCAGAACTTGATAGTAAGGTTCTAGTGCTAGAGACACCACAATCTTTGGTTACAGGACATGAAAAAATTAAAATAGTACTAGGTCCAGAGACCTTTGAACTTTATAGAATTCTACATTCTTTAATATACTTTCCGGGGCATAGAACTCTAAGGCTACTAAGGGGTGGTCCAGTATATGCTAGATGTCTTTTGTTGTTTTATCTGTCCTGATGTCAAGGTTTGGAGAGCCCTTTATGACAGGGCAGCCTTTTAGGACATGGACAGTTAAGTACAGAAACTCCCATGGGTATATGTAGTAGCAGAGCTTTCGTCATTCTGGGTGACCTGCAAGACAACTATCACTTACTTCTTAGCCTCATAACAGCAGCCGCACATCTTGGAGTCTCCTGGGTCCCATCATAAGCAAAGCAAACCACAAGACCTCAAAAGGATCTTTGGGGTTTCCTGAACATACCCAGGCTTACTTGGAAAGGGGCCTAAGAATCCCCCCAACTGACAGACTCCCCCAGAAGCCTTACGCACACTCCAGAGGACCACCTTCAAGGCATCTTTATTCACACACTATAGTGAACTGTGCAGTATGAGATCTTTTATCCTGTCACTCTGTTATTTTGTTTTTGTTTACAATTGAATGTGCAGATGATGGAACTTGTGATATTTCTTCTAGTCTTTACGTGTGGAGCCTGGAATATGGCTCTTTCACAAGGATCAATATACTAATACATTTAAAGCATTTAGAAGATAGCGTGGCATGTAGTAACTTCTCAGTGAGACTTTAACTCCTTAATTATTAGAAAAGATATGAATTAACAAGTGATGTCTACATATCATCCCTTATTTGATCATGAGATTATCACATGGACACCCAGTTCCAGTTTTAACTTCACCACAGGGGCCCAGAATTGAAAAAGAAAACTGGATTTTTCTGAATATATCCCTCTTAGATTCCATTTGTACATAATATAGTACAGTTTTTTTTCTGGATATCTTCCAAGAATATGAATGAAGGTTCTAAATCAGAGGATCTTAGGACCAGAAAGATCCTAAAAGGGCATATAAAGTAAGGAAGATAGTAACTATACCATAGGAATAACTAAAACTATGTTTACGGATCATGTCTCAGCCTGTGTGAAATGTAGCAAAACTAACACCATAGACTCAGTGGCTATAAATTACAGAAATGTATCCCTTAGTTCTGGAGACTAGGGAAGTTGAAAATTACGAGACCAGAAGATTCTCTTCATTCTAACCCCAGACAACAGAATGGTGAGGAGTCTCTTTTCCTTTTACAGGGTCATTAATAGTATTCATAAAGGCTCTGCTCTCACGACCTAATCACTTTCCAAGAATCCTAACTGCTAGCAGCGACTCTTTGCAGGTAAAGATCTCTATATACAAATTTGTCAACAGCAGCACAGACATTCCAACTGCCGCTGTCCTCCTGGTTAACTTTTAACTGTCAACCTGACACATCCTTGTTACCTGAGAGAAGAAGCCTCATTTTAGGGATTGCCTGTATGCCACAGGTTGCTGTGTGGGCATGGTGATTATTAATTGGTATAGAAGACAACTCTCTGTGGGTGGCACCATTCCTTAGGCAGGTGGTCCTGGATTGTATATTAAAAAAAAAAATTAACAAAGTATGAACTAGGGAGAGAGCCAAGGAGAAAGCCAGCAAGTAGTGTTCCTCCATGGTTTCCTGGTCCAGGTTCCAGCCATGAGTCCCTGCTCTGACTTCCCTCAGTAATAGACTGTGGACCCAAAATGTAGGATGCAATGAAACCTTTCTTCTCTTGAGTTGCGTTTGATTTTGGTATTTGTCATAAGAACAGAAAGAAAAAAAAAAAGAGCAGGAGCCATCCTTTGTCTACCCTCCTGTTGCTGTTCAAGACACTGACCAAAACCAACTTGAGGAAAGCACTTATTTGGCTTGAAGGTTACACTCCATCATGAAGGGAAACCAAGGCCAGAAGTCAAGGCAGGGACTGAAACAGAGACCATGAAAGTATGTTGTTCGCTGCCTTGCTCAGCTCTCATCTTGAGACTGCCCAGGAGTTACAGCTCCTCACACATCACTGATAAAGGAAACAGCCCACAGACATGCCCAAAATGATAGTCTAGTTGATGGAGGCAATCTCCAAAATTAAGGCTCCTTCTTCCCAAGTGACGCTGGCTTGTGTTAAGTCAAAGCCAACACAATAGTAGATTTTTGTGGTGGTTAATTTTCGTGTTAATTTTGAATAGGCTGTAGGATCTAGGTCAAACAGTTGTCTCAATGTTGCTATGAAGGTACTTTTGAATATGTGGATTAACATTTAAATCAAAACAGAGTAAAGCAGGTGACTTTAGGCTCCATTAGGCTTTATCTAATTTGCTGAAGACATTTAGAGAAAAAGACCATACGTAGTTCACCATAAAATTACAAAGTCGGCCTCCATAATCAAGGCTTAACGTTGTTGGCTATTCACACTAAGGGAAGCAGCATGGAAGGCTTTCCCTGCTGTGGACTTCCTTTGTAAACTTTGTAGGCATTGTAAAGGCAGGGTTTACAGAGAGGTCAGCGCCCCTCTCAGGAGCACCAGTGGCCAGGCTGTGCCCCAGACTTCCCTAACAGCCCCAAGGGTCCTTTTCTAATATTTTCTAACAAGGCTGAAGAGTGGCCAGGTTCCACCCTACAAGAAAAAAAAAATCCCACCAATCCCTGATCTTGCTCCAAAGATCAGTCCATGTAACCCCTTCAATACCAGGTCACCCTGGAAAGCCCCAGCCCCACCCTCAGCCCCACCCCCACCCCCAAGCCAACAAGAAACACTATGTAAACCCTGCATTCTGCCCAGTCTCTGCTGTTTTTCCTCTGAGAAGAGGCAGCCATCCTCCTAGGGTTTTCACCTCCCAATAAATCTCTTGTGTGAGGTTTGTTGTGTGGTGTGATTTTGTGGTATAACTTGGCTCCTGATTGCCTCCATCCCTCTCGGAACAGAGCTGTAACACTTTCCCTGGGGAAACCTCTCCCTACCAGATCAGAGCTGTAATAGTTTTGCTGGGAAAAAATTCCCTCCCAGCCCTCCCTCCCAACCCTCCCCCCACCCCCCAGAGCAGAGCTGTAACACCTGCATTGGGGAAACTTTCCCAGCATCTGCAGCACAACTTCTGTAGGGGACGCCTTTTCCTTCAGAACTGCAACACTTACAGACATCGCCCTCACTGTTGGCCCAGCTGAACACCCTCTTGTCATTCAGATTCCCAAATACCAGGTCCAACAGTCACGTGATTCCTTCCCCTCCCATAGGTCATTGCTATACAGAGCAACACAGAAATGTAGATGGGGTGTGTGTGTGTGCGCGCGCGCGCGCGTGCGTGTGCGCGAGTGCGCTCGCATATAATCAACAACGAAAAATTACAACTTTCACCTCAAAAGGAAACAAGAGATAATTTATTCTGGAGCTGATTATTAGTGACCAAGGCCTAGGAACATTGATTTAGGTTACTCCAAATTCCATGTTACAAGTTGGAAGCTGTTTTGTGAACATTTTAGAGTAACAAAACAAAGGAAGTCACAAATCAATGTGCTTCTCAAATCCGTCGGTGAATACCTTAGGTAGGCAGTTACAACCAATCTAAGAAACCTCACCTTCAGGCCTCAGATGCTACCTGATGAGTCTTAGTATTCTGGCTTATAGTAACTATAAACTATAATTTTATTAAGCCATTCCAAGAGGTGTTTATCTGTTAGTCCTAGGATGTCAGGTATGACACTGAGGTGGGCAAGAGGTGGCTACTTAAGGGACTAAAGATAGTTCAAGGTAAACTGTACTTAGGCTCTGGACCTGAACATTCCTACCTCTATGTCACCGAAACTCTAATGACTTCATCAACATTTGCAGATACAGCTCCTTTCCAGGAGAAAGACAGACATGGCTCTAGGTATGGACGACATTGTTTGTGTATCTGAATATTGTTGGTTCTCCCTCTATAGAGATCTTGGCAATGACCCATACAGCATATGAAAGACCAGGGCTTATTCTGGTTCCAGAGGATGCCATTCACTCCAGATCTCAAATTCTAAAAGCTATGCTAAACACCGGGGCTCTCATCCTCTTATGAGATCTTATGAGACACCTCTCAGCTAGATCTGGTATTTTTATTCCCATTTTAAAGGTGGGGAAATTGAGATGACTCGAACCTGCTCTCCTAATCAGTCAACATAAGTGAGCTCCAAAGTCACTGTGTCTAAAGCAAAGCTGAGCTTCAGCCCGAGGCTGGAACCAGAGCCCTGAGTCCTGATATGCTGGCCTGCGCACCAGCAGCCTTCTCACAGGAAGCAGAGCGAAAAAAGAACCTTGTGCTTCATGTGATCCCATGGAGGATCCCATGGTCCTGGTAGAACATTTCTTGCACCTCTAGACTGCTCTGCAGTAGAAACTAACAGTTAAAAACTCTGGGCTCCTCCGAGACTAAAGATCAAATAATTTTCTAGTTAGTTAGCTAGATCTGCAGCCCATTCACTTGCTCTTTTTGGCCCCACTGTTAATACAGTTTAGAAGTCATTAGAAATGCCTTCCTGGTATCTTTCCAGACTGCTTTTTGGTACAGAAAGGTCCAGCAAAAAGTGCAGGCTCATTTGCACCCCTCAGTGATGGGAGGGAAATAAACACTTCTTGTCCAAGAAAAGCCCAGCTTCCCTCAGCAGCCAGCTGCTGTGAAGAACCCTGTGGCTGTTGACTAGCCCCACGTTGTCTCTCTGAGGTGAGGGTTGTTTTCTGACTCCCCGTAGGTATTATTCAACTTAGGAAGTCCAATGTTAAAGCAATTGCTTGGCTGGTTTAGGCTAACCCAGGGGTTAGCAAATCCATGCTTCCTGTACAATTTACAAAATATTTTCTTTGTAGTTGTCCTAGAAGCCCAAGTGGGACTAATGGCTTTAACTACCACCCAATACGTTTCAAAGTGATTTCCCACACCAGGAAGCCATTGTCGGCTTCCCCAAACACTTAATTGGTACAGGATGTGAGCCATTTTAAAAGACACACTTCTGGGCTTGGCTCAATCATGGCTCCAAGAGGAGCTAGTTCCTGGTAAGCATTTCCATTTCTGCCTTTTTGTATGCGCTAATCATTTCATAGCTCCATTTTTTCTGTGGACTCAACAGTTTCCCTGGTAATAAAAACACATTATAATCACCCTTGGTGACCAAGAAATGGAATTAGCTTTGTTGCCACAAGACGAAGGTGCCCTGTGTTGCCATAAAATCTTAAGAGGACAGTCTTTGTCAAGCACAGTCTTTGTCAGTGGAGAAGGGAGTAAGACATTTGGGGGTACGTGAGGGGGTGTGGGTGTGCTTGGATGGGTGGAAGGGGTTGGGTGTGTGGGGATGGGTGTGTGTGGATATGAGACGGGTGGGTATTTAGGAAGAGGTGTGGGTGTGAATAAGCAGCGCTGGTGTTCAAGGGTGCAAGTCTCTTCCCTTTAGGCCTCAGTTTCCTTATCTGTCAGAACAGTCCAGTGTAGACCAGAGTCAAGGGTTAATAGAATAATACACACCTCCTTAGAACAGAGACTGGCACACAAGACAGGAAATAAATCCTCTTGGCTTCGATTTTCTTGTCCTTCCATTCCCTCATCATCTTCATCCTTATCTTTGAGGAAAAGTACCTCTTTAGAAATGGTAGAAATCGCAATCAATTTAAGACCATGAAAAAAGCTTAAAATCAAGCAAACATCCAGAACTGAGTCCAAAGAAAGATGATAAGGAGGAAAAACTGCTTTGCACCCATTTGTCAGATTCAAAGCATTACTCTTACTGACAAAGAAGAGCTACCTAGTTTTCTCCTTTTGTTTGATCTGGAGAGAAATGTTCATCTGGAAAGAAAGTTCAGTCACTGAAGTGTTTGCCTTACAAGCCCAAGGATGAATTCAACCTCTAGAACACCTGGGGAAAGAAGCCAGATGCAGCCAGCAGGTACATCCTTGTAAGCTCGATGCTGGGGAGATGGAGTCAGGAGATTCCCTGGGCTGGGAATCTGGACAGATAGACAAGAGAACAATGGTATGGCAAAGGCTCCAAGGAGAGTTTGGACCTCGGAAGACATGGTGAGTCTAAGCCAATGCAACAGACAATGGACATTTCATATAGAGAGCCTGCAGCCAGGTTCCCTGGTTCCCTGGCAGAAGATGAGAAAGAGGTGGAGAAAAGATGTGGCCCTCCCAGGTGAGATGCTATAGTGCAGTAAGTGTGCTAGGTGGGCGTTCACAAAGAGTGTTCTAAAAGGCTGCCTGTTGGTATTTATAAGAGGAGGTCTGAGCAGAAGCTGAATTCTAACATTACATTTTATAGCCTTTGTGGTTAGTGCCAGAGGACTAGGGTAATTGCTTTGAAATGGGGTCTTCTGGACATGGCCAAGATGTTGCTCCCAGGAACTCATAGCTCTCAATGGCAATGGCTGTCTACACAGGATCAACCAGCCTACAGTCCAGCACGTGGATGGAGAAGGACTCCTGAGGGATCCTTTAGCAGAGGAGCCACAGGCAGTGATGGCTGCTGAGGAAGGGTCAGCTTTCATCAGGGGTCTTGTGTGAGAGACAGTGGAAGCAAGAGACACAGGAAAAGTCACCTGTGACAGGAAAGTGGGTGACAAGTGTTGAGAGTGAGGATCCCGACAGTCACAAAACAGACAGACACTAAGAACTTTATGAGAACAAACAGCTCCACTTGGGATTATGGGAGTGGCCCCAGAAGTGGGGGGTCTACCATGGGAGCTCTGGGTCAAATTTTCTGCAGGATCCAGGGACTCTTCCTCCTCCACCTGCTTTCCCCTCTCTCATTGGTCCTACCCCCACCCCAGCCTTTAGCTCCTCAGGAACAAGGAGCAGGCTGGCCCTCTTAAAGAGTCTAGTTCCTATTTTCCAGGTAGACCCAAGCTCTGCTGACCTTCCTTCAAATTGTCCATGCCCCAGTGGTCAGTGCATTGACTCATGCGCATTGACCAACATTAACAGGTTGTGTGTGTGTATCCATGTGTATATCTATGCATGCATAGATATATGTGTGTACATATGTTTGTGTATGTATATATTTATGTAGACATGCATATACACGCATGTACATGCATGTATATTTGTGCATGCATACATGTGTGTATATGTATACATATATTTGTATGTGAAGAGGACATGAATTTAAGAGGAATATATGGGGACACAGAAAGTGTAAAACAAGTGCATACTATCAAGTGCATATACTTGTATATGAAATTCTCATAAAGCATTTAAAAGAAATGTTACCATCTAGAAGCCTGGACCAGGTTCAGTTTTCTCTGTCAGTTCAAGAATTAAAAGGCAGAAAGCAATCTCTAGGGCAACAGGGAACAGCAGGGAAAGCCTTAGTCACAGTGGACAGAATAAACTGGTGTGGAGAGACTTACATTAGGAGTGAAGAAACACACTTGTGTACACACACACACACACACACACACACACACACAGAGCAAGGTACACAGAAAGAAAAACCCCTGTGAGGAACCAGAGAGGGGAGTCAGTATCTTTTCTAGAGGGCTTGGGGGCTTTTAAGGGTTCTACAGGATCTTCTCCCCCCATTTTAGGGTTGAACAATTTGAAAAGAAAACAAAGAAATGGAATCTGATTGGCTCACAGCTGCAGGTAAATACAGCCATCCACATTGGCCTTGAACTTGACAGGTGGGTCTGCTGACAGGAGAAGCTGGCCAGGCTTGTGTCAAGTCAGAAGGGTGAGGAAGAGGCCAGAACGTCCCCATCTTTACTCTATCTGTGATTCCCCCCCACCCCCATCTCTCTGCTTACCAGGGATCTGTCCTTATCCCTCAGAAAGAAAGAGGAAAAAAGAAACCAGGGGAAAAGGGAGAGCCTCCATCATAAATAAGAAAGGACCTGCACCTGAAGAATGACATCCAGAGTTGTCAGCTTGTGTCCACATGCACACAAACATACAGGTACAGGCACCATGTGTGCATATGTATTCTCATTCACACAAACACAAACAAGTGCTCACTGAAGGAAAAAACAAAGGAGTTAAAATAAAGGACAAAGAAAGGATGAGGAGGGGAAGAAATAGAAAATGATGAAAAGACACAGGCAGCTCTCGGAACATTTAAAATCAATAGCAAATAAATGAGAACTGCCCTGTTTCTTTCCCAATGAAAGGTAAAGTATCAGTAATCAAAAGAGGAAACGTCACTGCTCAGTAGTTGATAGCGTGTTCTCTGCAGCACATTCATTTTTACTCTTCATAGCTGATTACAACACTTTCAAGAAAGCAGTATTGATGGAGGTGTAAACTGGCAAACGTCTGGAATTAGTCTGGAAAATTGTCCAACCCCAAAGTTTTGCATACACTTTAAAAACACTTCCTTAAAACATGAATACAAGGCATCATTATTCACGACGAACAGTAACTTGGATGTTCCTTAACAGTGGATTAGCTATATCAATGGCTGTAAACTACACAATGGTGTATCTGTTGCTTGTAGCTGCTTAACAGATTAGGCCAAGACTTACCAGCTTCAGTCTGTCCAATTATGTATCAATTTAAAGCAATCACAAGAAACCCAAACAGCACATAATTATTTTCTCACACTCTCTGTGGATTGGCAACCAGGTGTGGCTCAGCTAAGTTTAAGGTAGATGGTGATGGGACTTGTAGTGATGTCTGGGCTGGCTGGAGAGGGGCCACTTCCAAGCACATTCCCAAAGGTTTGGGTATGATTTGTTTCCGTGTGGACAATTGGCTATCTGGGCTCCTTGTCCTAAGGATCTGACTGATCTCTTCACTGGCTCAGAGGGCAGTGCCAGACACGGTGCTTGCTATATTAGAATAGGTCTTGGAAAGTCAGAAAAAGTGCTCTCTCTCTCTCTCTCTCTCTCTCTCTCTCTCTCTTTCTCTCTCTGTGTGTGTGTGTGTGTGTGTGTGTGTGTGTGGGTTTGTGTGTGTGTGTGTGTGTGTATAAAATAAACTAATCATCTTGGAGGTGACCTCCCAGCTCCTTGCTGAATTCTAGACATTAGAAGCAACTCATTAGAAATTTCTAACATCACGAGAGCTTTCAATCCCAAACTGTTCAGCATTCGTCTTTGAAGAGTAAGGACCTTGCCCTCATCAGCCACAATGCAATCATGACATCTGGTGTAATTAATGCAATCATGGCATCTGGTGTAATTAAAGCAATTCCTTATTGTCACCTTCGACCCCATTTTCATCTTAAGGCATTTCTGGTTGTCCCCCAAACATCTCTTTCTAGTGGCTTGACCTAATGCTGCTTGTATTCTAATGTTAATTTAGGTCCCCCAAACTGTCTGAACCTGGGACAGCTTCTGGGAACCTGCCCCCAGTTGATTGGTAAATAAAGATGCCAACAGCTAATAACTGGGGAGGACAGACAGAGGTGGGACTTTTAGAAATCCCAGGCTTAGGACTGGGAGAAGGAGAAGGAGATCCATGCCGGGAGAGTGTAGAGGAGAGGAAAGACATCATTCCTGAGAAGAGTGCAGGACAGAGAGGCATGGCCGTCATGTGAGGGAGCCGGGAGAGCGTGGCCCAAAGCAGCCTAGATAGAACATAAAGTTTAGTAAGTAATAACTCAGGATTATCAGCAGGAGGTAGATTAACCTCATGGAAGTTAGGAAGTGGCCCAGCTATTGTGTTACATACGGCATATTAAAATATAAAGGCTGAGTGTGTGTCTTTCATTCAGGATTTTATTAATTAACTCAACATCTCTTTAAAATATTTTGTTACCTGCATGATCCAACTGAAATCCACATATTGAATAAAGTTCCTGTGTCTCTTAACTCTTTTAACCCAAACCATCAACTGCCTTTACACACACACACACACACACACACACACACACACACAATTTATTGACTTATTGGAAACAAAAGTGTAGCCCCAACATCTTGTGGATTTGTCTGAGTAGATCCATGGACACTCTTAAACTTGTTCCTCTAACTTCTGTATTTCTTATAGAGATACTGAATCTTAGTATTCAGCAGAGCTATTTCCTAACTGCTATCATTTCCCTCCAGTTCTAGGAGATGCAGAATGACTGCATTACTACTCGAAGCTTTAAAATGGACCAGATGATCCCTGTAAATGCTCAAGTCCTAGGCTGGGTTGATAGCTCAATCAGTAACGTGCTTACCTTGAAGGTATGAAGACCTGGGTGGGAGTTGGGGTGCAGGAAAATATGAAGACTTAAGTTTGATCACACAGAAACCGTGTAGTTCCTGTAAACCCCCCAACTGTGTAATTCCTGTAAACCCCCTGCTTGTAATTCCAGCCAGAGGAGGTGGATCGCTGAGGCTCCCTGGCCAGTGAGAGACCCTGTATCACAAAACAAGGTGGGACAACACCTGAGGAACAACAGCAGAAGCTGTTCTCTGGCCTCCACACACAGAGGTACCTGTATCCCACACATATGTGTAGCCCCAACACACACACATATGTACCCCTAACATACACATGTTCACTCCCAACACACACACACACACACACACACACATACTCATGCTTACATTCCTACTCCACTCTGAATAAAATCGAAGCTTTTCACCACAAACCAGTCTCTGGCTAATTCTTCAGCCATTTGTCACTATGCCTCAAGCAACTCAGTTACTGTCCTTTGAACCAGTCAAGTTCTTTCTCAGCTTAGTACCTTTACACTGGTGGCTTGTACTGTGTGAACAGGATACCTGTCTGTACTAAATTCAAGAGTCTCTCGTGAAAGCAAAGCAGTTCTCTATGCACCCTTCTGTACAAAAGGGACCTCAGCATAGAGAAAAAGCAAAATGGCTGGCATATGGATCTGGTGCAAGGCAGTGGTTTTGAAAGTCCTTGATTGTGATAAAGTCCCGCCTTCTTTTTCCCATAGGCTGGTACTCCAGAGGAGCACAGTCTTCCAGAATAGCCCTTTCCCAAGTTCTCTGTCCCATTGGCTCAGGATACTTTTTTTTTTTTTTTTTTTTTTTTTTTTTTTTTTTTTTTTTTTTTTTTTTTTTTTTTTTTTGAGATGGGGTTTCTCTGTGTAGCCCTGGTTGTCCCAGAATTCACTACATAGACAAGGCTGGCCTTTGAACTCCCAGAGATCAGTAGCATAGAACATTCTATCAAATATTGAGCCATCACAGCCTGGCAAACTCTTTCTAATGAATGTTCTGGGGCTTTTCTGCCAGCAACTTCTCACCTCTCAGAGTTCAGAGATGCAGGCAGCAGTCGCCAGCTAGGGGAGATAGGGTCCTGGACCTCCTTCTCAGCTGTGACTCTGATGAGCTCTGAGTACAGTCGCCCCAGGCTGAGAGTGGAGCTAGAACTTAATATGGCTGGTTTCTTTTTACCTCTTCCCAAGGACTCTCCTTCCCAAACCATCCTTTAACCTATTACCTTGTTTTATATTCCTTTGAGATTTATCACAATCAAGATGAAGAAGTTTCTTTTAAAAAAAAAAGATTTATTTATTTATTTCATGTTTATGAGTGCTCTATCTGCATGTACACCTGCATGCCAGAAGAGGGCATCAGACTCCAGTAAAGATGGTTGTGAGCCACCATATGGTTGCTGGGAATTGAACTCAGGACCTCTGGAAGAGCACCCAGTAATCTTAAACACTGAGCCATCTCTCCAGCCCGATGAAGAAGTTTCAGTGTGTGTGTGTGTGTGTGTGTGTGTGTGTGTGTACACAAGCACACTCTTCTTTGCACTGCATATGTGTGTGTGTGTGTGTCTGTACGAGTTTATTGGCTGTCTTTCCACATGGACATATAAACCATTCAAAAGAAGGCCCTTACCACAATTCCTCATCTCCACACCCCAAAATTTGCAACAAAGCTCAACAACTTATTGGAGCCTCTATCAGTATTTGTCGAGCATGTAAATGAATCTAAGCAGTAGCATTTTCCTAGACGGCTTATACTGAGACTGGCGATGCAAACTCTCACACACAACTCTCACCTCAAAGGGAATAAAAAGTAGTTTATGCTGAAGCCAGATATGCATGACTATGGCCCAGGAACACAACAAAGAAAGTAAAATATCAAGCCCTTCCCCCTGGAAAAAAAAAATGGTGGGAACATCAGGTAGGGGGGTTAAAGGAAATCAAGAGAGTCCCCACCACAGGCCCCAGATGCGACACTGGACAACTCTTAGCCTTTGGGTTGGTGGAATCTAAGGATTTGTTTTGTACATTCCCAAAAGAATTTCACATGATAGTCACAGGATGTTGGGTGAGATGTAGAGCTGGGAAATAAACAGCTGTTAAGGAGAGCAGAGATGGCCTGAGATAATTTGGCTCCAGACCTGCAACATGCCAGCTCTCTGCAGTCACAGACTCAGGATTGTAATCAATCCTTAACACAATTTTTTGGTGCATATTTTAGTTTATAAGACGCAGATCCAAAGATATCTACTATAGAACAAAAATGAAATACTGGCCAGTACTTCTGAGGAATTTTTAATTTGATTCTTCTCCTTATCCTTTGTAAGGCTCTGTAATGGTTTCACAACAGAGAAGGTGTCTTCTCAAAGTGTCCAGCTGCCCCTTGTGAGACACTCAGAAGCTGAAGCACCTGGCCAGACCTACCAAACAGGAGCTGCATTTACAAGCCCCCAGGGAGTTCACATGCATTTTATTTGTATTATAGCTTATTATGGTAGTTTCGTTTAATTTTTTTTACCTTAGTTTCGAATTAGCATAGACAGTAATGGATTTCTTCATGCATTTTCATACATAGTTAGCTTGGGTTGATGACACCCCCATGCACTTCACCGTCTCCCTGTGGCCCACACGCTCACCTCTCACCCACTCGCCCTCACCCCCACTCAGCTCTGAAACTGTATCCTTTCATCCTCATTATTACACTGTTAATTCTGTCAACTGTTTTAATGCCTCCTCCCTTTAGCCCTCTTTTTCCCAACTCACATTTGATTGGCCCTAAAGATACATATATGTAAATAAAAGGTAAGGTGAGAGAGAGAGAGAGAGAGAGAGAGAGAGAGAGAGAGAGAGAGAGAGAGAGAGAGCATTATTTGTCTTTTTGAGTCTAGGTTACCTCAGGTTTTTTTCCCCCTAGTTCTATCCATTTTCCTAAAAATTTAATCATTTTGTTTTTACAGCTGAATAAAATGCTATTGCTTACATGTGCCACATTTTCATCATCCGTCAACCTGCTGATGGACATGTAGTATGATTCCATTTCCTTCCCTTGCATCTTAAAGTCAGAGATTATCTGAACACTTCTGACCTTTTCTTCTTCCCCCTCCACCCTCCAGCCTGGATCCAGCCACTGCCATTGTTAAACTTCAGGGCCCAACCCAGGAAGCAGCTTCTGTGCCTCCTGAAGTATTTATCTAAGGCGTATCTGCTCGGTTCCTTCCCTCCAGATCTGTGCTGTTTATAAACATTGAAATTGACTTGTAAACAATGCTGGAGCAGAGGCCTGTGTTTCCTGGCAGGTCCGCCTCCTTCCACAGCGGTTCTCTGGGGACAGGTAAACAAACAGATTTGTTTCCACTTAGAGGATGTGCGGCTTCTCCCTTCATCTTGTCAGGCACGCAGGTCGATCTTTGTGTTTACTTTCAAAGCATAAAGGATTTGCTGTGTTCCTTAGGCGTGGGTTTAAGACGGATGGATCGCCAAGTCTGCTGCTTTTATGAAAGAGAGGTCCTAAGACTGTCACCAACCCCTTCTTGATGTAGGACTTCATATCTACCCTCTTGTTGCTCTGCTTTGATCTGCTTAGGAAGCTCCAGGTGCTGAGACTGAGAACCAGAGAGGGCCAAGGGCAAACCGTTTGCCTTCACTCTACAGAATTTTCCTGAGCAACTACCAAATGTCTTTATGTGTGTGTCAGAACACACACACACACACACAGAGCAGGGTTTAAATTCAACTCATGTATCTATCTGTAAGTCCTATTGTCTTTCAAACTCTTCGGAATAATGTTTGGTTTCATTTTTAACCTTAACTCTAACACTAGCAAACAGATTCAAAAACATCAGACAGTGCAGGCCTCTAGTGGAGGAGGGGTACAGTCCAGAGAGGACCTTGTAAGAATGAGAGCTCTCCACCTGTCACCTGCTCACAAGGTAGAGGCCTTGTGGGGCAGACGGAAGTTAATGGAATTCAGAACAGAACAGTGCATGAGAGAATGCCAGGTGACTGACTGGTGAGCATCTCTCCTGGTCAGCTATCATTAGAGATGGCTCACACAGGGGAGGGACCAGGAAGTTAGGCTTTATCTATTATGGCCAGACATGATGTGGTGTGTGTGTGTGTGTGTGTGTGTGTGTGTGTGTGTGTGTGTGTGTGTGTGTAGGGAGTGGCTGGGATTCTGGAAAACTAATTACTGTGGTTTGGGGGAATTTCTCACCACTTAGAAAAATTGGAAGAACGAGCAAACATTTTAAAGCCACATTTTAAAGCCCTCTATTTGGTTTCATTTGTAGTAGCTCGTTTATGTTATTGATAAACCTTCCTAGGTGTTTAATCTTTATAAAGCTACTAAATTAAGCTAATTGATACAGTGATCCTTAAAGTGTCTTGAATACTCTAACAAATCAGCTTAATTAGATTTCAAATTAAAATCTTGAGTCAAGATCGGTTATTGCTCAATTACACAGCTTAAGTGGGTTTTATTGGGCCCACCCATACATTCTAATAGAATTATTAACTATGAGCATATAAAATGTGTCCTCACATAACACACACACACACACACACACACACACACACACACACACACACACGCTACCTCATAAATTTCCCCAGGGTTGAAATGATGGCAGCAGCCCCTCCCAGTGTGAGAGGCCACCTTTTGGGTTTGCTGAGCTTCATGACTGAATCTTTTGTGACTTTAATTCTCCAGCTCTCAAAAGATGCCGAAAGAAAGGTTGGGGACAGTCTCAGTCCTTCTGTTCCACAAAACCACAAGTTTTAAGGATGAGACTCGTGATATGGTGATCCGTGTGTTAAACCCATGATTGAGGAACAGGGAAAAAAAAATCCTTTGTGTTTTTAAAGTGAACACCAGTATCACGTCTTCTTACTCCAATAGCCATGCACTGGTCCTTTTTCTACTCACGATTAAGTTCATCCTGTCTTATGTGCCTAAAAGGTACGTGGACTTAACCAGAATTGGAGTTTTAAAAATAAGTCCACAGCCCCATGACAATGACAGGTGTATGACTCAGTTGTGACTGTCTTTCTGGAAGATGTGGGATTTTAAAGCCTGATGTCCAAGATGACCCTCCTGATAAGAAAGATATTCAGCATGAACTGAAGATAAATGAGAGCAGGGGGATTGTGGGTAATGAGAAGGCTGCCATTTTATAGGTGATCAGGGCTAGCCATAGGATCACAGACTGAGGATGGATGGACACAGGCACATGGACATCCTTGCCTGAGAGAGTAGTGTTCAAGGCAGAGGACTGTGTTTAGCATTTTTGAAGGGACATAAAGAGGGACTCACATGAGGGAAGCATAGTAGGGGGGCAGAGTTAGAACAGGGCCATTTATGCATTGCTTTAGGAATCAGGTCTTCTCCAAGTAAATAAGAAGACATTTATTTGACTTCAGCTGTAAGGAGCCTTCTTTGCCTGTTAGAGAACAGGAGGCCAGGGCCAAGACAGAAGTAGAAAACAGGTTGAACAAACTTCCTAGAAAAAGCCAGTCCAGAAAGCAGGTGGTCTGTGATTGCCATGGAAACTGCAGTGTCTAGCTCTTTTCATGTTTTCATAGCAACACAGTGGAGGGAACGGAGAGAACCACCCCACCTGGAAGCATGAAGTGGGTCGTTCTGAGCCTGAGACTTGTCAGGTAGGAGGCATTCAGGGGAGACACCATGGAGCACTCGTGAAGGCACGTGAAGCTGGAGCTGGGATGGAGGTGGAATCCACAGTTGGCATCAGTTCTCATCCATCCACTCTGAACTTCAGGATGATGCCCTGCTGTACTTTGATGCCTCCTCTGGGTGCCTAAAGGGCATCTGGGACCTGAAACAGGAAGAAGTGACTCTCCATGAGCAGTGTCTGCCTTGGGTGTCTGGTGGGAAAGGGCCCTAGAGGAAGGACCTGGTCCATTCTACTAAGACAAATAGATGGTGCCTTCTGCATGGGTTTTTAGAATGCCTAACTACTTCTTGTAGTGTGATTTCAAAGGTTAGCATGTGCCAGATGTCCAGTGCAGTCTAAGCCTATTGGATCCCATGCTTTGAGCAGGTGGCAGGCTAAGGACTCAGTATGGAGTCCTGATGTGGGTCCTTCCACCCACTGACTTCCGGCATCACGGTGTTGCTTCTCACATGCAGGTATATTCTTCTGCAGGGATGCCTAGTAAGTGCCAACACTTTCCCTCCTAGACCCAGAGGCCACAAGCCAGAATCAAGATGCAAGCAGAGCCCTACTGCTGGAGAGGTTGGCAGGGATTACAGTGGCTGCCAGCATTCCTGCTGCTTCAGCATCTCAGTTTTGACCTCCAAGTTCACAGCCTTTTTCTCTTCCTGTATTCTACTCTGTCTCTCACTGGGACACTTCTCATTGGATTTAGGTCCCACCTGAGTGACACAGGATGGTTGCATCTCCAGATCTGTAAATTAATTGTATCTCCACAGAACCCCTTTCCGAGTAAAGTCATATTAACAAGTCCTGGGAGACAGAATGTATTTATGTCTTTTGGGGGATGCTCCACTATCGAACCTATTATATCCAGTGGTGCTTACACAGAAGGAAAGATACTGCCATTTCCATGTTCCCTTAGCCGTGAAGTATTTAAAGAGCCATTGCTTGGGTGTACACATTATTGGCGACTCCATATTGACTGCTACAGACTGAGTCAAAGATCATTGGTGAAAGCTTAACATGTCTCCCAGCTTTAGGGAGCAGCATAAAAAAGACAGGGCCCTCTTAAGTGCTCATGGTTTTCCACGTCTATTATTCTATTTAATCCTCTCAGTTCTGGGTGGTAACTATCAAGGCTCCCGTCTCCCAGTGTAAAGCAACTTGGACAAACAGGCGATCAGTAAGTTATATGGTTATGGTTGGAACTCAGGTTGTCTCGGCCACAGCACAGCTTGCTCTGGCCCCACCAGCTCTGCTGTCTGTCCCCTAAGACACTTTGTGTTCTTGTCAGGCTTGGCTGACTTCTGTGGCCCAAAGCTCAAATTGATAGGAATGAGTTTTTAAGTTGCTTTCTACGTAACTAAACAGAGCAAAAATATTTCCAGAGTCTTCAGGTCAATTCTTCAGCCAAAAGGCTTATGTTTATTTTTATATTCTGAAAACATACAGGTCTTGGGTTCACTTACCTTCTGAAGCTTCAGAGACCCCAATCCTGTTAAATAACCTGAGAATGATAGAAAGGTGTCTTTGACACAGCAGCTGAGGACCAGGATTGTATCTGAAAGTGAGATCTTCAAAGTCTATTACATCCCAAACCCAATACTGTTCATACCGATTAGAATTAGAGTTAATGCAGAGTCCCCACCTGGAGAAGCATGCTTGTATGCAGAAGGGGGTTGGAAAGGTTATCTTTGTTTATCTTCACAACCTAGCAAGAAGAGTGTAGGGGGCACATTTTCCCTCAGTGTTGCTTACAAAGCTCTGGCCTGGTCCCTAGAACCCTGAAGTTCTCTTAGAGATGCAGTTCTTGATCCCTGGGGGAAATGGGTTATACGGGTTGTTTCAACTTGAGCCTTAGATTCCTGTTGCAAAGGTAAATATTCCCACTGGTCCCTGGCCCCTTCTGACTCTGAAATGTTATAACCACTCAGTGCTAATTCCATTGGCTAGGATGTGTTCTTATGGTTAGGCATAATTCACTTTTTTTTTTTTTTAAAAAAAATTGAAATGGATGCAATAAAGTTGATAAGAATAGTTCATATTTAAAGATATTGAATTCTGAGTATAAATTCTATTATAAATTAATTTACGGGGAGTGATAATTGTGTCACTCCAGGATTTAAAATTTGTCCACTGACTGGATGCACGAAGTAAAGGACCACTTCTTGAAAGTCAGCTCTGCAGCAGGACCTGTGGGCAAGGATAATCCACTTCCTAAGTGTACAAGGGAGACAAATTCAGGAGTACTCTCATGCAGTGTTATGGGTCTCGTGTCTTGGTCTCATGCAGTGTTATGGGTCTCTTGTCTTGGTCAATTTTACACCTCTGACTTGGGTAAGAAATGTATATCACAAAAAGGTGTCCCTACTGTTATCCCCTATGTGCTCTGACTACACAGTTGCCCTTAGGCTATATAGTGTCTTCCTTGCAAGCTGGGGTACTATACCCGTTCAGGAAACACCACTCTGCAAACAGCTCCGGGACAGAGGCTCTGAAGTAAGCTGTGGCTGGACAATAGAGATATGGACGAGTTACAGTACTTACTCCCCCCCCCCCCCCCCCCCCCGGCAATGAATGTTCTACCTACCAAACAAGTAAATCTGTCTGTCTCAACCATTTAAGTTGCCCTCTGTCAAGGGTGTGGTTTGTCTTTATTTTTGAAAAAGCCCATGAAATAGCTTTGTTGGAAGTTGAACACAGAGGATCTTAGAGGTAGGACAGAGAACAGTGTCTTGGAGGAACTGAGAAAAAGATCCATCCTATGGCTGAAGTCAACACTGGGATGAATGCAAATACCGTATTTGTTACTTCGCTCTGTGTAATGAAGTGACCGTGGCTTTCTCTACTTTGCTGAGTGGACTGTAGGCCCAAAGAAATTGAGAAACTTGGACAATGTTGCATAGCAGAGGTAAGATGTGAGCCACAGAATCAGGGGAGTAAATCCTTGCTCTAGTCCAGAGATCTTCAGCTGCGGGTGGGAATCAGCTCCTGGGAATAGGTGACAATGTTTGGAGACATCTGGGCCTGAGCAGCTAGGGCTAGGGCTCTGCTCTGCAGGTGTGTCATGGGTAAATGTCAGAGGTACTAGTAAAGTCATCTTCTAGTCACAGGACAAGCCTAGAGTTACCATATCCCAAGAGGATAGGGCTGCAGGCTACCGACTGTTGGAAACGTCCTTGGCTCCAGCTCAGGCACGTGTGGCACAGCTTGGAGTGGGTTTCTATTTCTGGCAAGTGGATCATATGTCATCTTGGCTTAGTTACTTATACCTCACCCACCCCCTTCTAGACAGGCTGTGAAGCTGCTAACAAGGAAAAGCAAAAAAGCACTAGGTGTGTGTCAATTACCCCACGTGAGGAGTACGTCAGTGAGTCAGTGCTGTACTTCCCACTCAAGCTCAAGCAAATGAGCTTGATCCCTGGCACTGGTACCAAAGCCAGGCATAGTGGCAGAAGTTTGCAACCCTGGTGCTTCGAGGCAGACACAGGTGGACCCATGAGGTTCACTTGTCAGCCAGACTAGCCTAGGCCAGTCCCGGTGAAAGCCTGTCTTTAAAAGATGTTCCTGAGGAACACCACCTAAGGTTGTCCTCTAGCTTTCACATGTATGAGTGTATGTGCACACACACATGAACACAGTTTCACACACAGTCACACACATGAACACAGTCTCTCTCTTTCTCTCTCACACACACAGTCACACACACAGTCACACACATGAACACACACTCTCTCTCTCACAGTCACACACACAGTCACACACATGAACACAGTCTCTCTCTCTCTCTTTCACACACACACACACACACACACAAAGCTAAAGAGCACATACATAGGGCAGAGATATAGGATAGAAGCAGGTATGAGGCTTAAAACGGCCCTGATCATATTTCTACCTACAGCAGATTTGCTGTGAGGTTGTGAACAGTGTGTCCCACCTCTGCTGGAACCATGAGTCTTCATCTCTCAGCCTCTTGGCACTTCAAGCTCAATATTCATCTGTCAGGCACTCTGCACCCCAAAAGCAAACAGACCTTTTTTACTGATTGAGTTTTACTAAGCCTCCCCAACACAATGGAGGAATGGGAAGTATTTGTGAAGAGACTCTGGTGAGAATCCTTTTAATGTTGTTGTTGGACGTGATAGTGATGGTGGTAGTGGTGGTGGTGGGGTGTGTGTGATCCATGTATATTGGTGTGTATGTGCAATGCACATGTGGAAGTCAGACAACTTTTAGGAATCAATTCTCTTCCTTCACCTTTATGTGGGTTCCAGGAATTGAACTCAGGTTTCCAGGCTTACAAGACAAGTGCCCTTACTCACTGGGCTATTTCACAAATATCTGGTGAGATAATCTTAACAGAAACATAAGTCTTCCCCCATGGAGTTTCTTTTTCAGTGAGAGATAAAAAGCACAGAGGCCAGAAAGTACCAGAGTCCACACCCATAGTGCATTTGTCCTCTCAGATTACTGAATGAAACTCCCAAGTGTCGTTTGTGCTATGATGAAGCAAGTAAGCAAGAGACTCAAGAAACAAGGAAGACGAGGGAGTTGGTAGGTGTGAGGTTGGAGATTAGTATGTTAACTTGGAAATATGTAACCTGAGGCCTGAAGGAACAGGTGACAACTGTCACAGACCGGAGGCCAATGTATTTCATCAAGGGGACAGATGGACAAAACACCTCGAGCGGCATTTTAAGAACCCAAGGAAAGCCAATGCCACAAAGGAAAGTGAGGGACTGAGACAATAATCTGGGCCCTGTGAGACATGCAGAATTCAGTCCTTTCCTTGTGCAGTAGGGGACTGTGGAGTGGGGAGGGGGCACGGAGGACTGTAGAGTGGGGACCATGGAGGACTGTAGAGTGGGGACCATGGAGGACTGTGGAGTGGAGGATCATGGAGGACTATGGAGGACTGTGGAGTGGGAACCATGGAGGACTGTGGAGGACCATGGAGGACTGTGGAGTGGTACCACTGAAGGTCACTGAGTGTCTGCTTCCCCTTTTCTTTTCTGAATAAAATCCCCAAAGAATCTGGGGATGAGCCCTGATTCAGCCCTAGCTTGTTGCATTCCTATAACTCCAGCACCTAAGATGTAGAGGCAGGAAGGAGTTTAAGGTTATCCTTGGCTAGGTAATGAGTTCACAGGATACATGAGGCCCTGCCTCAAATAAATAAACAGAAACTTTAGAAAATAAAGCAGCAACAACAAAGCTCCAAACCAACAAAACACCACCACCACCAAAAACCAATGAACTGACCAACAAAAAGCCCTGCACCTTACCAATAGGAGCAGTATTATGCAATCAAGAATTATGTCTGTTTCTTAGAAACAAGAGTTTGGAGATAATCATTTCATCTTTTAAGGTCTCAGTTCCTGCCTCTGTAAAATGGAGCCAATAGTTATGTCATATGATTATTGTGAATATTAAATGAGAGGTTATGTATTGAAAGACAGTCTGGATATTATATATTTATAATTTATAATATTGAGTATTATATTATCTATAGTATATAACTGTGTGAGCCTTTTATTACAATTGTCTCCAAAGTCTCAATCAAAGAAAGAGTGGAGCTTATGTTATATTCGTTTACTGATTGAGTCATTTACCTGGCATTCCTGTAAGCTAGGACACTTCCTATAAAACAGTGAATGCTCAATAAGGGTTCACTTGGGCAGTGAAATTTTGAAAGATCTGGAACTGAACTCAAGGTCAAAAATTGAGGACTGCACTTGTCTTCTTAGCTAGAACTGGACTTAGGAAAACAAACTTTCATGCTCATCTTCCTCCCCCACTTTTCTCCTTCCTCTAGCTTCCTCTCAGAGGACCCCAGACAACTGAACTTTTCTGTAATATAAACAGGAAAAAAAAAGGACACCTCTCCTATGGCCAGTTGCCTTTGAAGTCATCTCTATAATTTTAGAAACTGCAATGCAAGAGGACCTGCACATCTTCTTGCATTGCAGTTTCTAAAATGATGAGATGAGAAATCATCACAGACTCAGGAAATAAGGTACAAACTGCTGGCTGTTCAGTAACCTTGACTAGGAGACTACATTTCCCAGCTTCCCTTGCAGCTAAATGTAGCCATGTGTTGTGTCTCTGACACAGTGTGTTGGAGAGAAGCTGTATCCTGTTTCTAGATTTGATCCATTACAACTCCCTTATCTTTTTCTTTTCCCTTCCCTTACAGGAGGCCACCTGTTCCAGACAGAGGAACCCCAAGAGAGAAGGTAGCTATTTCTTTGAAGTGATACTCAGAAGAGACACCCCAGCATGAAGATTATTTATTGAAGTGAGATGGAATTATTTTATGATAAGGCTTTGGGTTTGGGGAGGTGGATATTTACCATTGATACCATAGCCAGTGTTACCTCAGCTATTACAGCAATCAAGTGGGGCCACAAAAGAATGCTGAAAGAAATACAGTCAGTCTTCTGTATCTATAGGTTTCCCTACCTGTGGATTCAATCAACCATCAAGCAGAGTTAGGCTTATAGTTGTGTCAGTGTTGAACATTACACTTTCTATTAATGACATCATCTTCCATGGAACTCAACACAGGAGCTGTTTGCACAGCATTGATTTTGAATTAGATGCTCTGGGTAATCCAGAGATAAGTCACAATATCTGCAAAGTATGTGCAAACACTACACACTTGGATTTTAGTTTCTACAGAAGAGTCTAGATTGATCCCCCTGTGGATGCCAGGAGCTCGCCAAGGAGGAGCACTGTATGCTGATACTGTGCTATGACTCCAGTACAGACTGGGCAGGAAGTGTTCTGGTCCTGCCTCCACCACTTCCTGTCTGTGCTATGCTTCCAAAGGCTCTGAGCAAGCGTTTTAAAAATGTAAAGTGCTCATCCACCCTTCAGTAAATCATTGCTCTCTTCTGAGGTGATTCTGGGAGAACCAGAGCCAGTGAGAAAGGCAAGAGGTTTGTGATTTTGGCTCCATTTGCTATTCCTGTTTTGGTTAAGAATGTAGAGTTTAATATATCCATGGGAGGAATTCTCATCTTTCTGTTTTGCTTCTTTCTTTCTCTGTGTGGTGACAAGTGTGGAAGCAGCTAGTCAGGGTCTGTGACCAATTCTGCCTCTCCAGGAGTGAGATCTCAGCCAAGTTCCTTTGTTTTCCTTGATCTCTGTTGAAGATACCATCACCACTCTTTCCAAGTCCTCCTGTGGACACAATGTGACAGAATATTAAAAGATGAAAGCACAGTAATAAGCCCCTGTGTCTAAATGTCACACTTTCTGGTCAGGGTCTCTATTAACTCTTTTGTCCTGCAGCCGTTTATTGAGCACCCATTGGGTTATCAAGATGAAGTCCCTGCACTCAGAAGCCTAGAAATCTAGCAATAAGAAAATGTGTTCTATGTGACAAGACTTGTAAAATAATTTCAGTAAAAGAAATGAGGCTAGTGAGAAAAAGAATATTGGTAAAGTAAAAGGGAGGAACATATTGGATAAGGCAGTCAGGGAAGGCATCCCAGAGGACGTGGCCTTTTATGAGTCTCACAAACCAAGGGATACCCTGTCAGCAAAACTATAGGTGGATTCATCTGGCCAAGATAGTAACTGGTGCCAAGATCTCTAGGTGGAGAGGGGCAGGCAGGAGACAAGGGTGGGGCTGGAGCAGAGAAAGTGAAAAACTATAAGACCAGATGAGCCATATACTGCCTGGTAGACTATATGGCACAAAATGTGAATTTTAAGGGTTTTTTTGTTTTGTTTTGTTTTGTTTTACTTATTGTGGTATTAGGGATAGGACCCAGGGCTTTGTGTGTCCTAGGCAGGTGCTATACCACTGAACCATAGGTTTGGCAGCACTGCAGGTCTTTACTGTGGTTCTCAGGCCAACAGTAGCACCTGGGGGGTTGTGAAGAATAGGAATTCTTATGAGCACTAACTCAGAAACTGTGGGTGAGCCTCAGTGGTCTGTGGGGCTTCCTGGGCTTCTGGTCTTGTCTAGAAGTTGAGTGATTTTCTAACTATCTGTACAAAAGAATCGTCTAGAAGCTTAGGAATCATGAGTATTGGGACTCTTCCCTCTGCTTGGCATCTTCAAGATGTCTTTAGTTGAGGATTAGCTCCGTTAGTTCTCGGACAGTTCCCAGGGTGATCCAAGGGCTACAGAAGCTAGAACCATTCATTGCTCTACCGCCTTCTGAAGACAACAGGCCAGGGAAGTAGGCAACGAGACGGGAGTAGTGATGGTAGCTTGTACTAAGATGGTATCAGACGGCAGGAAGTACATGGACTGCTGTAAACATGTTTTGGTGGACAATTCAACATGCCTTTTATATTGATGGGGGCTGGAAATGGCACTTAAACAAACATTCAGATTCAGATGAAAGATTAAGTAATGCTTAATCTTGTGTTTCTGGGTAAGCCAGCCCCTAGACTTTGGGACCATGGCTATTAGAACCATATAGAAAATAGGGACCAAACTAGTTAACTTTCATCCTCTGCCTGGCAGTGAAGGCTGTGACGATTGTAACGAGGTTAGAACAATCTCAGTTTCTCCTGAGGCTTCAAGGATCCCATCTCCCTTCCTCCACCTGGCTCTTTCACAATGCCTCTGTGCTATCAAAGGACTCAAGTGAGGAAATGACCAGCAGGGGGCGAGCAAGACTCAGAAATGAGCTTTGCTGGGCGCAAGGCAGATCTTTCAGTTTGGGGTTTACCAGGTAGAAAAGAATTCGCAGGGAAATCAGAATCACGTGCACTTTACTGAGCAGCTTCTGCACGTCAGATTCTGCGCAAGTGCACTGGATGTTTTCTCATTTAGTCCTCGTTGGTCCTCGTGTTACACACACTCAGAGTTAGAAGTGACAATGCCTGCGTCACCCAGGCAGAGACGCAAATGGACTTGTGCTCCAGCCTATCTGACTCTAAGCATGTGTCAGCAACAAATGCTGGTTCCCCAGTAGCTCCTTGCCCATGGTAGTGTTTCCTTTCTCTTGGGGAGATGGCCGTGGAAGGTAGCAGCGTCACCAGCTTATGTAGGGAAAGGCTGTGGAGTCTGGCTCCCTTAGCTTTACATCACACCTTTGCTGTGCGATGATGAGTGAGTTATTTAGCCTTTCTGAAGTTTTCACACATCTAAAATGAGGTCATGTATGAGGTAATGTGCTGTGGGAGATATTTAAAACAGCGTTTTTCTTGGGCCGACTATCTAAGCGGTGGTGGCTCTGCTTAGCTCCGCTGCCATGTTCTGTGGCCAGAGGCCACGGACACACCACAGCTAGGAACTGCCAGCCAGAAACACCAGCCCTGCCACCCACGAGACGCCAGCGTGGGAGATGGCTCTGCCAATCTTCCACACTGTCTCCCCAAGGCTGGGCTGAGCCCAGACTATCCTGCCATCCACACAGTACCTGGTAGAAAATGAGACTCTAATGCTTAATGATTAACCAGAGGCTTTATATGTTTGGTAATGCTCAATAACAAGATGCCCACACAACTGGAGGTGTTTCCCAATTAACTAACATAGATATAAGTTGTTACCCAGGACTGCTCTCGGTCCAAGCGTGGTTCTCCATCTTCCTACATCTCTGTCTCCTCCCCTCACCCTTCCTCTTTCTTCTCCTTACTTCTCCCACCTTAGCTCCTCCCAACTTGCGGAGGTGGGAGGGAATATCCCGCTACAGTAATGAACCTGTGGTAAGACGATCCTATGGAATTAACCGTGAACCTTCTCTGGCTCAGGAGACAGCCTCACTGAAAAGCCACTTTTCTGAGTTAAATGACTTCACAGTAGGCAGATACCATTTGTGGACGCTAACACTGAGTTTTCTGTAAGCATCTTCCATAATGTAGAGTGTTCTTTGTGTGCCGTCCTCTAGACAAGTCCTGGCCACGGGCGGCTTTAGAGCACTTGGTACCTAGGTTGTGAAATTGAAAAGCTGAATTTAAAATTTCAGTTACGATGAATTTAAATCTAAATAACCACGTTTGGCTAGTGGTCACGCTGTTAAGGGTGCAGCTTTATACTGTAACTATCTAAGTTCAAAAACCTACACACCCCCAGGAACACCTTGGGTGTAAAATAAAATAGACTGTGCTCACCATTTACAGTCTGGTTTACAGCAAGGATTTGGTGCATTTGAGTTTGGAAGAAAAAAACATAAGAGAAGAGAAAATCTATAAGTGTTGTTAGGTTTTGTGCTTGGCAGGGTTTGTGAATTGGGGGCGGGGCTAGACTTTCTTAAGGGACACCCCAGCAAAGCTCAGCACATAGAGGTGATGGGCAGTCTTATTTGTTCCTCCCCCTGCAGAGTTCTTTAAATATTTCTTTACCTTGTATTTGTAAGGCAGAACAAAGCCTCTCTCTCTCCTCTCTCTCTCTCTCTCTCTCTCTCTCTCTCTCATCTCTCTCTCTCTCTCTCTCTGTGTGTGTGATCAATACAAATTCCCCCTCACCCATCTGCTACCTAAAGAAAGCTTCCCGTATGAAGCCTCTCACACTTCAGTTTGCTCTTACAATTTTATAGACAGACAGTGTCACAGAGAATTCTTAAAGGTTCCAAGTGTGAATAATAAAATATTTGGCCCCTCAAACAATGTTCCACTGTGTCATTCTCAGTTTCAGAGTTGTCACTATAGGTATTTGGACTTTGCCTTTAATTGGTGGCCATTGGTGAGATCTAGAGTCCACTGGCAGAAAACCACCCTGTGAAGGTCAGTTTGCATTGGGGACATTGTTATTCATGTCTCCCTGAGGGGCAGTCCTCTGACACTCTCAGGTTCAGTTTGCTTCCGGTTGTATAAGGAAACCTGAATTAGCAGGCACATTATTCCCAGAATATTCTAGACCATGAGCAGTGTTCCTTGTAGACAGATACCCTGAGCTACTAGCTTGCCCCTCATCTGCCCAATTACCACCATCTGCCCCTGGCCCAATTACCACCCAGCCACTGTCTTCCAGAGACACTCTTGCCGCTGGCTCACCATGTCCTGCTTCTCTGGGTGGCCAGTTAGACCCTTATGTCATTTCTCATCTCCCCAGGACTTGCATTCTCTGCGGGTGCCCTGGCTACTGACCTCATGTAGCCCTAATCACAGTAACTGGAGAAAGGTTGACAGCTCTGATGGTGAGCAGTTCAAGCAAAGGAACTGGTTTTGCTTCCTCTGTTTGGTTTCTTTTAGTTGCTTTGCTCTCCCTCTTTGCAGAAAGGTAGAGAACCCTCTGCCCAATGTCCTTCTGTCTTTTAAGACTCTTTTTTCCTTGACACATCGCTTTGCCAGTTGTGCCACCAAGGTCCCTTTGGACTATATAGGGTCCAGATGAGAATAAAGAGAACTTTGCCTCTCTGACTCCACCTTGTACTAGAAGCAAAGACGGCTACAGACTGACTAATAAGAAGTCCCCTCACCTTAATGTCCTCATTATCCGAAATTGTTGTGTTCTTTTCCCTAGAATTCTAGCAGCCAAGCAGCCATGAAGATACGTCCATAAGGTGTGTGTGACTGCTGTCAGTGAGATAAGCACCCTAGTCTGTGGTGGTTTGAATGAAAATGGTCCTGTTAGGCTCATGGGGAGTGTCACTATTAGGAGGTGTGGCCTTGTTGGAGTGGGTGTGGTCTTGCTAGAGGAAGTGTGTCACTCAGGGTGAACTTTGAGGATTCAAACGCTCAAGCCAGGCTCAGTGTCTCTCTCTTCTTGCTGCCTGCTGATCCAGATGTAGAGCTCTCAGCTACCTCTCCAGCACCATGTCAGACTGCAGGCCGACATGCTTCTTGCCATGATGGTGAATGAAGTCAACCTCTGAGCCTGTAAGTCAGCCTCAGTTAAATGATTTTCTTTATAAGAGTTGTCATGATCACAGTGTCTCTTCACAGACATAAAACATTAAGACACAGTTTGAGGCTCTGCAGGATACAGGAACCTTCTGCCGGGCTTAGCTGGCTCCTTCTTAAAATGCCCTGGTGGCTGGCTAGGTTTTTATGTTGCATTAGTCTTCTTAACATCAAGATCATCCTGCAGTCTCATCCCCTGCCTCCCCTCTCTGGCCCTTATGAACTAATTCAACCTTGTCTCAAGGGAAGGGAGAAAGGTTCTATTCTGTGTTCTGGCCTTGGCATCTTAAAATATTCTACTCCAGACCCCTCCTCAGCCCATGGTGACTGATCACCCGTCAGAGCCCTTTGGTGTTGAATGGACTCAGCCAATGCAGAGTCAGGGGACTTGGGGAAGAACAGCAAGTGGATAGGGATTCCTCAACTCTTACTTTTGAGATCCTGCTTAGCCAGGCAGTGTCCCCAGACTAAGGTCTCTGCTGCTCCAGACTGTGACCGCCATACTTGTCTTGAAGGTGCTGACCACAACTCCCTTCTCTTACCTCATCCTTTGAATGTGTGGGCCCTTTGTTGCCTCTACCCTTGAATTCTTGCTTCTTCTCTCAGTATCTAAGTTTCCCTGGCAGGTGACCCCTCTGAATGCATACTTTGTGTACCTCTAGTTAGCCTGGCTTGGGTGGCTCATCTGGCTTTCTCAGGTCCCTCACTGGTGCGCCTTGCTTTGGCATGTTGATATATTCAGCCTTTGTTTTCTTTCTGGTTTCGGTTGTTTCATGAACCTTCCTACCGATATTTTTCCTTTCACGTTTGTGATTGAGATGTTTACTAAATCTCCCACCATCCGAGTGTCTCAGTTCTGGTTTCTTCTCATGTCCGGTCCTCCCTCCTGTCTTCCCCTCTGCCCTTTCTCCTGGCCAGTTGCACATATAAACTCCGGAGCTGGACCGCCTTGGTTTAAGTCCCAGCTCATCTATCTAATGCTGCTGTGATCTAGCCTTGTGTGTTTTAAATTTTCACATCTGGCAGATAGGGCTAGTGATTCAGGTTATGGCAGCAATTAAGCAACATCCCAAGATGCCATTTTCTCCTTCCAGTGTCTTAACTAGGTTGCCAAGGATTCACTTTTTTGCCTTTCTACATGGTCTCTGTTCTCCTCTGTCTATCCATTTTACCAAAGGTTCTGAAGCAACCTTGTGAGTTCTGATCATTAAAGAAACCCTTAGTCTCCTAATCCACAAAGAAATCCTTACATTCCCAATATAACCAGAGAGCAGACTCTCACCTGCTCCTTCAGTTTGCTGTTCACCCATACTAACTGGTAGAGGGCAACAGAAGGGAGTTTTAAATTGCATTATTATTTTTAGAATCTCCTGTCAAGTACCGGCTCTTTGCAATGCCACATAGGGAAGCATCAAGAGACACGTGGCTCTTTTCTTACCAAAACTAGGCATAGCAAGAGGGAGATTTTGATACCAAATTCCAGCAGACTTAGGAGGGAGGAAAATACAGCACTGAGTGCTTGTGGCTTTGCACTGGATTTCATCACCAGTTACAACAGTTACCTTAGACATTTGGGAAGGTCTGTGACCAGTGATAGCTTTGTGAAGGGTTGGTGATAAATTTGCTGTTTCTAAATACCTGAGAATCTTAGGAAAGGTATCAGGAATGAGGGTATGTATGTGTTCACACAAACCACTGACAAAGAGTTAAAGATGCAGCTACAATAACACCCACAGCTAAGCACATTTTCCCGATGCTCCACTGATTTCATATTATTTCATATTTTTATTTTCTCAACAGTTTCCTAAAATAGCAATCTGTGCACATTTGTCTTCTCATCTAATTTTGCTTTAATAACAGTTGGGAAAACACAGCCAGATGCTTTCTTTTTAAAAAAAGATAATCATGTTGATATCTTCATGTTGATATCAATGTAAAAATGAATCCTCAGACTCCAGAAAGCCACTCTTTCAGTTCAGCGGACAGTGAAGTTCACAACCTTACCTCTTAAGTTCTAGGACATCACAATTAGAATCTAAACCTAGATCTACTCCTCAGCAAAGTCACCCTCAGAAAAGTCATCTAGCCCTTCTTCTTCTTCTTCTTCTTCTTCTTCTTCTTCTTCTTCTTCTTCTTCTTCTTCTTCTTCTTCTTCTTCTTTCTCCTTCTCCTACTCCTTCTCCTCCTCCTCCTCCTCTTTTTCTTCCTCCTCCTCCTCCTCCTCTTCTTCCTCCTCCTCCTCCTCTTCCTCCTCCTCTTGGAAGCTTCTGGAGCTTCCTGGAGAATCATGCCATAGACAGGCTTCTTGGAGCTTTCTGGAGAATCATGCCATAGACAGGCTTCCCTATTTACCAATTAAATGTTGATTACCTAAGTTGGAGGTGGAAACACTATACATTTAGGGTGTAGTTTTCCAGACATTTTAATTTCTACACATGTATGTACATGTAAAAAGTAAATCACATGGGTTTGTCTTCAAGTCTGCTTTTCTCGCTGTGTCCTACAGTCTTGTTTTCATGTTCTGGAAGAACCCTAAGACCAGAGACCTGCTGAGTATGTTGTTTATTTTCCCTTGGGTGTAGGAAGTTGCCAGAGCCCTTTGTATGACATACAATTGAAAAATTATATAAAGTAGGGACTATAAGATGGCTTAGTCAAGTGTCTCTATGCAAGCACGGGAATCTGAGCTTGGATTCCCAGTGCCAAGGGACTGAATGAACTCTATCCAGAGGTACCAGAGCTTGCAGGCTGGCTGGTTAGGATAGCCAAATCAGTAACCTCTAAGTTGAGTGAGATACTCTGCCTCAAAAACTGAAGTGGAGGAGAGTGATTGAAAAATATACTCAATGTCAACCTGTGGCCCATGCACACATGCACATATGTGCATGAACATGTAAATACACACATACTACATATACACCAAAAAGGGAAAAAATGTAATGTGGCTTAAAAAACCAATATTTTGCTTTTATTTCCATTCTAGTGATGCTTAATAAAAACATTAAGAAAAAAAATTTCCTCGAAGAATGTAGTAATACAATTTAAATTGGAAAGATTTCATAAAGCATACATTTTACATATGAAGAAACACATTCATAGGAGGAAATGAAGCAGCTAAGAACATGAGGACATGACCCCCTTCATTTAAACAAACAGCAGCAGCCTCCCCATCTCACCCTCCCTACTTCCCTCCTACTGTACACCTGCTCTTTCTTCCATCCCCTAATTAAGCAAAGTTTGTTTCCTGTTCACTTGGTATTTACCTAATATATGTGGGTGTGGCAGGAGCTAGGGAATCCTGGGCCACTTCAAGGTCACCCAGTTAAACTTCCTCCTCAGGAAGTTTCAAGCAGCCTGACTAGAAGTCTTCCTGTTTTTCACATCCCTACTTTGCTACACCAATGGGTGAGTCCTTTGGTGGTATTCTAGGCCCTAGTACCATGTCCCTCTTTTATGTACCTTTCAGTGTCTAAAGTAAATTCTGTAGCCATAGCAACGATGATGGTTACTGTGAGATGCAACACTCCATGGCTGGAGAAGGGGAAGACCTAGAATAGCACTGATGACTAGCCTGCCCCTCTCTCTCTCTCTCTCTCTCTCTCTCTCTCTCTCTCTCTCTCTCTCTCTCTCTCTCTCTGAAGAAAGGTATCACTGTGTAGCCCAGAAGATCTCACTATGCAATCCTGGGCTGGCGTTCAGCTACTCATCCTTCTGCTTGAGCTTGGGTTATAGGTGTGTGTAATCGTTACCAGTTCTAAAAACTCACCTTAAAAGCATATCATTTTACTTCTTCTTGCCGGTATAATGAAACGTTGGGTTAGGGGTGTTCAAAAGCTGTTTTATTCAACTCCCCCCCTTTCCAAGCCAGACTCTTATAGTTGTATTCTTTTTGGCAAACTCATCTGCTCACCCATATTCATGGACTTTCTGCTTTGAATTTCTTAGTATCCCAAGCTGACTGCTTACTGCCAATGGAGGTTGTACTGAGAAGGATTATACCGCGCTTTCACCCATCCACCCTCACAGGACACCATAGCCTGTTAGTACCACTATTATCCAAGGCTTACCTGGTGTTACCATGTATTCAGTAGCTTTTCAGAACAAGCAAGAAGAAATTAGGAAGGGAAGAGACAGATTAGACACACTAGGTGGGCTGGCAAACTGCCCTACTGGGCAACAGGAGCTCTGTGCATGCTAATGACTAACTGAAAAAATGACCTGGGCAAGACACCTGCAATAGCATTCGGCACTTCCTGAAATCTAAATGAAGAGTAGGTATCACTAATTTGCAGGGCCAATTATGTCAGCATTTATGCTTTTTAGATCCTCAGTAGACAAACCTTTCCTTGTCCTCAGCACCGGATTCAAAGGTGCTAGCGGATAATGGTATATTGTAGACATTTGATAAACATTTATTTCTTATTAATATTTTATAGGTCATATTCTTTGTAGCCAAGATTCTGTTACCAACTAACATGTCCAGTTAACACTTATGACTTATTCAGTGATGAATTCTTTTTTTTTTTTTTTTTTAAATCATTGAAACCTCCCTAAATCATGCATTGGACTGGGTCTGGAGGACACTAGAAAATATAGTTGACAGTGTATATCATCTTGGAGCCTGGGACCCCATGGGGATGACAGATGTTCTACAGAGGTACACAGAGAGCAATAAGACTGTGTGTGAGCCATACTATGAGAAAAATCACTAGGGCCAATAAGGACATATGACAAAGGGACAGGGGATTCAGAGTATCAGAAATGGGACAGTCACACTGAAACTAAGTACTCTGTATGAATCCTCCATGTGGAGAAAAGGGAAGATGGGCGAGGGGAAACTGCCTCACAGGGCCTTGGTCAAGAGGAAGAACCTGATAACACAGAGGACACATCCTGGAGGCTTAGGAAACCAGGAGAATAAATCATGCACCAAACTGCCGCCTTTCAAAAAACAAATGCTCCTCTGTTGGAACCAAAATAACTGGCTGGTGGGTGAGAAACCCACGATCAAAACAAATGCCCCAGTTGTCACTGAATTGGAAAGCATTTTATTGACGTCAAGATGTTTAAAAATATGAGTGGCAAGTTTAAAATAGCCCCTTCCTGCTTTTCCTGGATCTGTTCCTTCTCCAGTGATCAGAACTTCAGACCTTCAGGGACCTCACAAGAGGAAAGAACTGGGGAGTCCTGATGTGCCCTGGTCTGCTTTGGGCCTCACCATGTTGGTGGAGGCCCTAAAACCTAAAAGCATGAGGGGCAAGATTTAAAGGAATATAAGCAGACTTGGAGGTCCATTCCAAAGACTGTCACCAGAAATAGGTCTTATTGTCGTCTTTCATTTATCAATGGGCTTCTGGTTCTTGCCCATTGTCTTCCTCAACACAGAAGTCAAGCTCAAGTATATGGGGTGTTACCTTTCTTGTCAGACATGGCACCAAGGCTTCCAAATACACTTTCTCACTGAATCTCTGCAGAAGTCCATAGGATGAGCAATGTTAGACAAAATGATGTGAAACTGTCAATGTCTGACAGTTTTGTACAGAATGTTCATTACATAAAGTGGACCGAATGTTATTTTTTCTCTAGGGGATGTAGGGCTTGCAGAACTGATTCCAGTTCATGACTAGGGAGATTCCTACCCACTTGCATGGAGGACCGAAGTTCTGTTCTTCTGATGGATGAGTGAAAAAGAAAGGAAAGAAAGGAGGCAGGAAGTAATTACCATGAAGGTTCTTTTTCTTTCTTCTGCCCTTGTGGATCAGTCATGTGACTTGTGAGTTCAGAGATAAGAGAACTATGAGAATAGCCAGGGTCTGAAAAGCTTCTGGGTTGCCTTTGTGTGGTGCTGTTTCCACCCTAGCCTCATCTGAAACCCATCTTGCCAACCAGAGAATCATTGATTCAGTCCTGGAAAGTCTAGATTCATCCAGGCAGACCCTTCAACAGTACTGAGGAAAAAAAAATCTTTGTGTAGATGTATCAGATCTTCTTTCCACCTGTTGGTACAGACCCACCTCATGGCTGACCACCCTGCCAGGAAGGGAGAGAAGAAAGGGGTTGGGGGGTAGGGGAGAATATGAGGTGTTTCCAAAGCAGTCCCTTTGGCCTACCATACCATGTATCAAGGCCTGAGCAGTGATGGTCCCTTCTTTCCTTTTCTCCTTAAGGATGTATCAAATGTTCTCCCCATTTTTTGCATGTAATAATTTTATTAAAAATTGGAAGAATAAGAATGGAGACTTTCTCCATCTTGACAGACCCCCAAACCTACATCTAGCAAGATATATCATGGTTACCGAGTCTGGCTTGGCCATGGCAAGGATGGCATAACATGATTCCTGCCCCAGGAACAGAGCCAACAGGGCATGGGCCTCCAAGAGTGTAAATGGTAGCTGTGAGCACAAAGCTTGTTTGTGTAAATAGATATAGATATAAATTCTTTCATGTTCCTTTTTCAGGAATGTTCTCCCTGCCAAGGTTAATGACTCCATGATAATTAGAAACAGCATGAGTCCAGGAATAAAGAGTATGTGGTAAATGCTGAGACCTTCAGGATAGCCCTTAAGGCTGTGGGAAAAAACTCTGAAAATATGAGTTCAAAAATATATAATTTCTCAAGTATGCAAAATATAAGGATGCAATATGGATTGTATAAAGGAGCTTCACAATTCTAAAGGAGCAGAGGCAGCTGCACAATGAGCACTTGACAGAAAGACACTAAGGAAAGAGATAAAGAGATTTAGGGAGTGGTGATCACAAAGCAAGATCCCATCTAGCTAAATTGGTTGTTTGTGCTTAGAAAGGCAGGCAGATTCCTGAGTTCAAGGTCAGCCTGGGACAGAGAGAATGGTAGGAATGATAATTTCAGAGTGAGGTCCCATCCGGCCATCTTATTGTCTATGTTTAACAAAGGCAGACAGATTTCTGAATTATTTTGCAATGTTAAAAAAGATCTCAGAATTAAGGGCTGAGCTAATGGGATAACCAAAAAGGAACCTGGGGTAATGACTGATTTGATATGTAAATAAAAGACTGGGTTTTTGAGCTCTAAGAGATGAGCTATCCAGAGAGTTTTTAGAGTTGGGGAAAAAAATTAAAAATCTGGAGATTTTCAAAGAAGGCTAGAAAGCTGTCTGGAGTTTGTTTTGTTTTTGTTTTGTTTTTTTTTTTTTTTTTTTTTTTTTTTTTTTTTTTTTTTTTCCATAGGCCTTGAGTTTGTAACCCATGATTTGACTTCAAGTTGTTTATTTTGCCCCTCTTAAATACCCCTTCCTCAGAGACCCTTTCCAAGCCAAGGCTGGTCCTTGGCACATGGTGATAAATTGCTTTCTTTTTAATTTTTAAAATTAATTCTTTGAGAATTTTATACACTGTATCTTAACCATATTCAACCCCCACACTCCCCTCAACTCCTCATAGAACCACCCTCTCCTCACCCAAATCTCCATTCTCTGTTCTTTTTAAGGAAAGAAGGAAGGAAGGAAGGAAGGAAGGAAGGAAGGAAGGAAGGAAGGAAGGGAGGAAGGGAGGGAGGGAGGGAGGGAAGGGAAGGCGGACTTTCTTTCCTGGTCCTCAGGGTCTTACAATCTTTTTACACCTCTTTCAGTGATGTCCCCCTAATCCTAAGCCTTAAGTGTAGGAGGTATGTTGCAAGTGTATTTATTGGGCAAGCACCTTATGGTCAGTTGATCTTTGCATTTTAACAACTGTTTTTGTTTGTTTGTTTGTTTTTGTAATGACTCTGCTGGAAGAGAGAGAGAGAGAGAGAGAGAGAGAGAGAGAGAGAGAGAGACTAGCTTTATTCCCAAAAGCGTTTTGGGAATTCTCCACACTAATTTCCATGATGGTTGCTTGCCATCCCTCCAACAGTGAGTTAGACCCCTCCCACTTCCACATTTGTGCTAGCATTTGCTGTCAGTTGTTTTTTTCTGCAGTAAGATGAAATCTCCAAGTTGCTTTAATTTACATTTCCCTAATTATTAAAGATGTTGGGCAATTTTGAGACATTTCTTAGTCATTTTTGTTTCTAGTTGGAGAAATCTATGTTCAGATCTCTAGCCCATTTTTTAATTAGGTTGCCTGCTTCAGTGACTCTTTATGTTTTGAGTTCTTTATATATTATGGTTATTAATCCTCTCTCAGGAGTTTTAGGGAGATCTTTCCGTATCTGTTTCTTTTGACTATTTTTAAAAAATATTGGTTGCTAGATATTTTTTTGAAATTCTTGTAGAATTCTGCTGTGAATCCATTTGTGCCCAGACTTTTTTAAGTTGGAAGTTGTTTATTTGTTTATTTGTTTGTTTGTTTGTTTTAACTACTGTTTGGATCTCCTTATTTTTATGGGTCTGTTTAAGTTGTCAGTCTCTTCTTGGCTTAACTTTAGTGGTTTGGATGAATCTAGAAATTTATTTACTCCTTTTAGATTTCTGACTTAATGAAGTATAGGTTTTTAAAGTTTGCCCTATAATATTCTGACTTTTTTTTCTTGTTGAATCTGTTAGTTTGCATCTTCTCTTTCTTGTGGGGAGCCGACAGAAGGTGGCTATCATCCTTGCAGCCATCTTGAGCCATATACCCTGACAAGAGACTTCTTTACAATAGCCTACAACAGCTGAGCACACTCTGATAACATCTTGTTTTAGATACCTTTCCCTTGGGTGTGTGAGACTTAAAGGTGTGATTTAGAGTCGAGACTTAAAGGTATAACTTAAAGGTATAATTTAGAGATAAGACTTAAAGGCATGACTTAAAGGTGTGACTTAAAAGCGTGGCTTAGAAGTGAGACATATAAAAGGCAAGAGGCAGACAGAAGAAATGATTAGACACTTGTACCTGGAAGAGTACTTGAGACTTGAGACTTGGAGCTGGAAACTTGGAACTGGGAAAGAGACTAGAAACTTGTACTTGGAGATTAGAACTTGGAACTGGGAATGAGACTAGCAACTAGAACTAGGATTAGGACTTGAGACTTATTACAGTTGGAAGAACTGGGATTAGGACCTGAGACTTGGTACTAGGAACTAGGGACTGGGAATTGGAGAGAAAAAGAGAGACTGAAGAATAAACAGGATTGAATCACACTCTGTCTGGTCTCCATTCTTTGTGTCCATCCTCACTCTCTTTCTTGCTGAACCCTGACCCCACGGACTGGAGCAGCTTGGGGCAGTGCAGGCTCTAACAATTTAGCCCCCAAGGCTTTTGGCAGTGCGGGTTCCAACATTGACAGAGCGGTCTGCAGCATTTTGGCCCCCAGCTCGGGCCGCAACATTTTTGGCACCTAACGCGGGGCAGAGCCATTCGAAACACTTTCTCTCTTTGGTTATCTAGTTTATCTTCTCAATGAATCATCTCTGAGATTCATTGATCCTTTGTAATATTTTCTTCGATTCTGTTTTATTAATTTCTGCTCTGATTTTTTTTTTTTAATATTTCTTGCCAATTACTGAATTTGGGTTTGGTTTGTTCTTGTTTTTCCAAATCCTAGAGTGGCAGCATTAAGTTACTGATTTGTGTTCCTCCTGAGTTTTTTGTGTAAGCACTTAGAGCTATACGTTTCTCTTGTAGAACTACTTTGAAGGTACTCCCAAAGATTTTGTTGTAATGAATTTTTATTTTATTTAGTTTCAGGAAGTATTTTATTTCATTCTTGATTTCTTTCTTGACCCATTCATTATTCAATAATGTGTTTAATCTCCATGAGTTATGTTCTTACTAGAGATTCATGTGCTGCTGGTTATGCTTTGTTGCAATGTAGCCAGGAATTTTTGATGTTTATTGTTCTTCATTCTTCTCAACAGTTCTAAAAAATTAAGGGCTATTGTAGAAATTTGGTTAAACTTAATTTTTAGTTAAAGTTATTTTTTTTAAAGATTTATTTATTTATTTATTGTGAAGAAGGCATCAAATCCAATTACAGATGGTTGTGAGCCACCATGTTGTTGCTGGGAATTGAACTCATGACCTCTAGAAGAGCAGCCAGTGCTCTTAACCGCTGAACCATCTCTCCAGCCCAAAATATTTACTTTTATTTTATGTGCATTGGTATTCTGCCCACATGTATATCCATGTAAGGGTGTCAGATCCCCTGGAACTGGAGTTGCAGACAGTTATAAGATGTCAATGAATGCTGGGAATTGAACCCAGGTCCCCTAGAAGAAAGGCCAGCTCTTAACCATTGAGCCATCTCTCCAGCTCCTAAAGTTAATTTTTAACTGCCCCAGGACACATCCTGGGAGGAGCACATTCCTTAGTCCAAAGATACCTGCTGGATTAACATTCAGAGGAAGAAGGGATTAACATTCCTCAGACCACAGGGGAGGAAACCCACCCCTGCAGGCAAGAAAGACCCAGAGCACATAGACACATTCTGCAGGACAGACCAATCCTTGCCACTTACAGACAAGGGAGGTCATTGCCACTCATTACCCAAAGACCAATCAGTTTAAAAGTCACACTGTTCCACCAATCATATTGTGCCTAGTCACTGTTTCTTTAGTCTACCCCTTAAACTGTATAAAAACTGTTCTTAACCTCAACTCGGGATTCTTCTTGACTGCAAGTGAGAGGACCCCAGTGCACTGGATTATTATTATCATTAAACCTCATGTATGGCAGCGAATCCTGTCCGTGAGTGTCTCTGGGGGAGCACGTCCCCTGGTTTTGGATCTTAGAGTCTAACACTATCATCATCACCTCATTTTACAAAAACTAAGAAGAGACTAAGGCAGAGAATGGTCAGAGAAGTGACCACTGGACAGAGAGCTAGTAGACTCTAGATAAGCCCTATGCCTGTCTAAGGACTTAGAATGGACTGATTGGTAGCCATGATTATGTCTGGGATGAGGAACAGGATAAAGCATCAGCTCTGTGCAATTTAGTAGCACTTCAATCACATAAACTGATGGTAATGGAGTGTTTTTCCTATGAGAAATACAGTGTTCCTCTCTGGAGACGTGGGTATGGGTGCCATACAAGTGCCTTCCTCAATGAGACTATAGAAAGTTTGGTGTGTGTGTGTGTGTGTGCGTGTGTGTGTGTGTGTGTACATGTGCGTTTTGTTTTTCTGTTTTGTTTTTGATTTTCTGTTTTTTAATACAGAAGGTATTTTTCTCTGCTGTCTGAAGTTGGGCCCTGATTTCAAAGGACAGGGGGCTATCTATAAAAAGTTCAGAGGAAGGAAGTGATAATTGAAAGGTCCTGCCTGGGTTCTCTAGTTAGAAAAACCATAGCTTTGTACATTAGAGAGAATCACAGCCTATAGCATACTACTAGGAATTGGAAACAGGATAGTCGGCAGTTCATTCCAAGAACAATAAAGGGATAGGTTCTCTTCAACTCCATGTATGCAAATATCTATTGATAGGAATTTGATGGTTTAGTACGAGGCAAAGCCTTGACCTGGTGCTTGGCATATGGCTAAGAATACATTGTATTCTTAGTCCATGGTAATGGCTGCCAGGAATGTTGCTGCTAAAGCTTAGCAAGTCACCGAGTCCTGGGCACTCTTCCTCATAGGCCTCTCTTAATTCTTTTGTTCTTTTTGCAGGATCACAAGATCAAGGGCTTCTCTCAGTATCTATGATCCCAGACCTCCCTTGGCATTTTCCCAGAACGTATGGTTTGAATTGGGGATTGACAATGCGGCTGCCATCCACATGGACTACTCCAGTATTTTTTGACTCTCTTCTGTCAGATATTTGGTCAGGAGTATACCGATGACACACTGTCGATTCATTATTCCCCTCACACTGCTTGGTCTTCTAAGGGCAGCCTGTTCAAATTCTATACTCCATCGCTCTTGGCTAGTTCTCCTGGAAACCTTGTAGGGCTCAGCCTCAGAACCCACTTTTCTGCCCTGCCTTCTCTTTGAACTCTGCCAAGATTCTGTGCACTTGACACTGTAGACTTACCTTGCTTCCTGACTGATACGAGTGGATCTGGTTTCTCTTTGTAGCAAATGACAGAAACCCAATTGAGGTTACCTTAACAACTATAATTGCAAAGTCAAGACCCAGACAATATTGGCCAGTCTCTGTCTATATTGCTTACTGCCACTGTTGGTTTGTTTTTTGTTTTGTTGTTGTGTTTGTTTGTTTTCCCTGTTGGTCTTATTTGCATACTTTCCTAATCAGGTGGCAAAAAGAGATAAGCAGCTTAATACTGGTTGACTGCATGACTGAGTTCAGCTGTCACCCTTCCTGAATGCTTGCTCTCTACCTATAACTTTGCAGTTTCTTTTCACCAGAGGTAGAGTACATTTGGCATCTTACTTATGTCATAGGGAGCCTGATGATCTAGTTACGCTGAAGGAGTATGGTTCGAAATCACAAGGAACTAGTTCTTAGCCTAGGGCTTAAGAGAAATCTCCTGGTTCCTTTTGTTGCTTGCTTGTATGTTTGCAATTGTCATGAGCATATACCACACCTAACCTGCTAGTTCAGTAGAAAGCAAAGACTACGAGAGGAGAGCTACCCCAAATAACCGCAAGTGTGCATCCAGAAGCAAAAGTGCTCTGGATACCTGAAGACATGTGAATGTGATAACAAATACTGTCCTATGACACTAAATTATGAGAAGATATGTTATGTGTCATTATTAGATCACAGTTGATAAATACACATACCATCTGCTAACAACTATGATCAAAAGAGACATTCCTATTAATAGTCCAGTTTCAGTTGGGTAGACACAAACCCACTGCTAGTGCCCAAATAGTAAAGAAAGAAAAGGGCCCTGTACAAAGCCACAGGGCTGAATGTGAAAAAGAAATCATGGTGTTGGTAATGAAAGAAATATAAAGTGTAAGACTCTCGTGAGCAGAGCCTTAGTTTACCGGAGACCCCTTGAGTGAATCATGTGGAGACGAGAGATCAAGAGATCAATGCAAAATGCAAGAGAAATGTTTAATGTTCCAGAATGCTGGGGCCATTCTGCATCCCAAAGGGAGAGGCAACCCCGCTCAACTTGTTCAGCAGACATTTATACAGTCTCTAGGGGTAGTGGCCATTAGGCACAATGTGATTGGCAGAACAGTGACTTTTTAAACTGATTGGTCTTTAGGGAATGAGGTGGCAAGGACCTTCCTTGTCTGTAGGTAGCAAGGATTGGTCCATCCTGTGGAATGTATCTATGTGCTCTGGGCCTTCCCCACCAGAAGATGGGTTTCCTTCCTTGTGGTCTGAGGAACGTTAATCAGCCTCTCCCTTCCTCCTCTGACTGAGGAATGTTAACCCAGCAAGTGTCCCATGACCTTTCCAAAGTTCCTGAGCTGACCTCTTCAAAAGGATGCTGAGCAGACAAACTGACTTATTCTCCTTCACCATCCCAGAATGGATTGTAGACTATTAAACCCATAGTAAGTCTACAGTAAGCCAGGACTCAGACGTTTCTCATCTCCATGTAGCTAGGGAGGGCATAAATAAGAGTGAGGAGCTAATCACCATAAGGCCATGTAGTGACTCCGGTACAGATTTGCAGTAATCAAAATCAGGAAGTATGTACCTTGACTGCTCTCCCTTGCAAGGTAGATTGGCTCGCTAATGGGCTCCATTTGCCAAAGCGACATCTTTCTTCCAAGTACAGTGCAACCCAGAGGAGAAAGGGATGAGTCCACGGTTGACTCTCAACTAGCCCAATTCTTTCTGTGCCAGCCCCAAGATCTGAGTGGACACAGGGGTCTCTAGTCTCCATCCAGTACACTGATATTTAAGGAGAGCAGACCTGAATTGAAAGCATGACAAGTGAGAAACATAACTCCGTGCCCTGCTTCAGGAGGTCATTACGGCCCCTTTGAATATCACTTCTAAACTAAGCGATCCAAAGCTGCCGAGGCCTTGTTTGCTTTCTTCCTCCAAATTCCACTTTCCTATCTCAGTCTTTGTCCTTGTTTTATAGTTGGTGTCTTTAAGGAGCACTACTCAGTTCTAAGATAATGGTGGGCATTATCATTTTTATTTTATTTGTGTGTGGGGTGGGGTGTACTTGGAGGCTGAGGTTGACTTCTGGCATCCTCCTCCATCATTATCTTATTTTTTAAGACAGGGTCTCTCACTGAATCTGGAGCTCGTCCATTCAGCCAGCCTGGCTGGCTAGCAAGCCCCAGGATCCTCCCGTCTAACTCCATTCCCCTAGCGGTGGAATTGTAAGCACGTACTGTCATATCTGGCTTTTTACCTGGGTGTTGGGGATCTAAACTCAAGTCCTCGGGCTTGTGCAGGAAGCAATTTACCAACTGAGACATCTCAGCCTCCTTATGGGGCATTTTTGGTGGGCACTATGTTGTGCGAAGGTTACTTTATGCCTCATTCTGACAGTATCTATCTCACCGCTGTAACACATCTTGTACTTCCTCTAGGGCATTCGCCACATAGAAGCATCTACGGTTATAAAGAAGCTTTGCTTTCTTTATTCTCTGGACTCACCGGACCCCTCTGCCATACTCTCCCCTCCCCCACGCTCTCTTTAAATGCCAAATCTCCCTGTGGAGATGGGAGAAAGCCCAGTGGGGAAAATAAACAGTGGCCAGTGTGTTCACTCTGATTACAGCCTTAAGTGCCAGACAATAGCAGCTGTGAGCCCAAGCAAGCAGAGTTCAATGCAGCTTTCTTCCCTCCTCAATGCAACTCTGATTCAGCCATGGCTACCCAGGAGAAATGGCGATCTAACTGGGGCAGCCCAACCTAGGAATCATGTGCTATTCTCCAGGGCTGTCCTCCTTACATGGTCCTGGAAAGCAACTGAGACCAAGCTTCAAGTATTTCATGAACACGAACCACTTCCACAGCAGCAGAGCCTCATACAATAGTCTACCTTTTGTTAGCAATCTTACGTATGATTTCTAGTGCTAACCATCCAGATGCTGTCTCTCAGGCCCAAATCTACCCGTGATTTGGAAGATGGGCTCTTCTCTCGGACTGGTGCCATATTATATTTCACCACTAGGCGGCATCAGAGGGCGAGTGCAAAGCTCTGAGCTGGAGGAGGGGGAGGGAAGCTTTCTGCCTTCTAAATCTTATCAACTTCATCCTGCCAGGAGCATTTGTTTTGTTTCTAGCGTTTTCAACACTACTTGCACTAGCCTCTTACTCATTTTTTCTGCCCCACAATTTACAAGATTTCTCCCACTTAATTAAAAGATGCTCTTCTGGTTTTTAAAAACACAATTCCAGTTCTCTGTGTCCGTGTTTTACTCAAAGCATAGAAGAGAAGCACGAACAGCTGCTTTGTGGGGAGAAAGGTCCCTCATGCTTAAAGATCCAATTTCCTCCTGGGTGGTGGATAAAGCTAAGGAGATAAAAAAAATGACCTTTCACCTCCAGGAACAGAAACATAAGATTAATCTGAAGCTTTGAAACTAATGAGTTGGCTCATCTCAGCAGAGAAGCCCATGAATAACATACCATGTGTGGAGCCAGCAACCTGGCAACTTTTGTTCATCATATGGGGCTTGGGAGGGAGGAGAGCTGAGAAAGGAATCATTTTTAAAAATAATCCTCAGAGGATGCTATCTGCTAGGTCTCCTCGAAGCTGGTATTAGAGGAGGAAGAAATGGGGTTGGGGGCAGGGGTGGGCGGGTGGGGGAGAATCCTGAGCCTTTAATGGGCTTGGCTTCTCCCTGTAGAGTATCAGAAGGATTCAGACAGGCAGGAAGACTGTGAGGTGGATAAGGCCCTGATCTTGGAGTTAGACTGCTTGTTATCTAAGGCCGATCTGTGGGTTCTTCCATGTGTAATCGTGGGTGTGTTTCTTAACTTCTGCCTTGGGAGGTTTGGATTAGATAGTGCACGGAGAGTACTATATTCTAGCCAAGAATCTGGTTAGTTTTGCATTTTTACCAGTGATTGAAGGAGGCAGGAGCAATTTGAGGGTGATTTATCCAGGGAGTAGGGAGTCTAAGGTTTCTTCTCCGACAAGAGGAAACGTCTAACAACAGAAGACAAAAGTAAATCACAGCAAACTGGTTTCAGAATCACCCAAGAAGGAATGAACAGTCTCATAGGACACCAGGATGGCTGAGCAACCACAGGGAGGGCTGTCTAAATAGACACTCTGAATACCTTCTCAGCAGGCGTACAAGCAAGCAGAAACTCTCCACTCCAGGAAAGAAGGAGTTCAGTTATTTGTAAGGATCCTTGCCCTGCTAAAGTTCTGCCTCTCCTTCTTGCTAAAAAAGGGTTGTTTCTAGGATTATTGACTCTCTTGGGGGTCTGGGTTGCTTCATTTGTGAATTAAGCTGATGGAGCTATTGATCCCCCTCTGACGATCATGTTCCCTTTGTCTATTACTTCCTCCCACAAATGAGTGCCCATGAGGTGGGAGGCAGGATGCTAGGAACTGGGACACTAATGGGAATGGAAAGATAGATAGACATTGATCTGGCAAAAATGCGAGCATTTAGTGAAGGGGACAGGAAAATAAACAGATAATTACAAAGCACATTTGCAGGCATGCCAGCAGACATCCATTGGTTGTTCTGGGAGCACGGAGAAGGGGCATCTAACGTGACAGAGGTGACACAGGAAAGGAGTCAAAGAATGCTTTGCCATTGGACAATTCATTGCTGAACTATCACACAGTAGAAACATCTGAAGCAGAAGAGGCTGTGAACAAATACCTAGATATAAGACAAAACAGAGAACACAGGACATTATAGAAAAGATAGCTCTATGGGGTTGCAAAGTGGAAGGCGAGAGTGACCTGAGGTGGAGCTTGAGGGGCAGCGGGGGCAGGAGAATGTGAGCCCGAATTTGGCACATCACCATCGTCAGTGGCTGATCTTAAGCAGTGGCGTGGCACGCACAGTTTTCCAGTTCAGAATGACCTCTCTGGAGAGAGGTCACTGTGGAAGATGAACTAGGAAGGGGCCAAGCCAGGCCACCAGCTGTCAGACTACTGAAGTCAGGAAGCCATCTAAGCCAGAAGGAAAAATGCCAGGAACAAAGCTTTTACAGAATTGCAGCAGGCAACCTAGTGACAGGATGCTCTGGAAGCCCAGAGCAGCAGGACTGACTTTTTGTATGTACAGGGGCAGTAAGTATAATTATGGTCACTCTGTAAAAGTTGGATTTGGGAGCCCATTTTATATATATATATATATATATATATATATATATTATATATATATATATATATATATGTCTATCTGAGCTAGATTTGACCCAAAATCTTTCCTGAGGACTAGCTTTCATGATATCAGAAGGAGCCATGTAAGCTTTCAAGTGAGGGAGGCAGCCAGTGATCATACCCAGCTATAATACCTATCAGCTAAAACAATGACTAGTGCCAGCATGGCATGCCATACCTAAGGATGCAATAGTGACACATACCTTTGTGGTAACCAACAGCTCTCCAATTATGTGAGATCTACTCAACAGGAGGGGAACCGTACCTGGTCCTGAAAACCCAGCCAAATGCCCAGGGCTCGGTGAAGTCATGGATCCTGATGAACCTACTATTATCACTTTCTTGAACCAGCATAATTCTTAACTACATTCTAAATAGTTATACTTGTACTCACAGATAAGTGTAGGTTTTACTACACTTCAAATAAACATCTCCTTGAAATAGACATAGAATAATCCAAATACAGTAAGAAGTGACCATGTGGTGCCTAGGCCTAACTGATATATCTACAGCATAATTCTTGTACCTAAGGTTGTGGTGGAAGAGCGGGCAGAAAGAATGTAAACGCCTGAGGACTAGTAAGTTTGCCGTGAGACTTTATCTCCTAGATATGTCAGAGAAGTTACACCCTCGAAGTCTCACCGACATGGCTGCCTAAACAAGACCCGAACAAGAATGACGCCAATGAACATGCTACCATGGAGGGGAAATCTCACAGGACCCCAACCCTACACAAAGACCTATAGGCAACTAAGGGATGTGAAAGTGGGAAAACGTCTTTTCCAGGGAACATCACACCAACTGGTTATAAAATACCAATTGGTCAGTGCTGAAATCATATATACAAGTATTCAGACTGAGCAGTGTGTGTGTGTGTGTGTGTGTGCAATTAAAGAAATAGATGACATGAGTAATTTGAGAGAGAATGAGGGGGAAGAATAAAGGAAAAGGACTGAAGGTAGAAAAGCAAAGGGAGGGAATGATATACTTGGCCTTCTTATTACTTTATCTAGGCAGTGACAATAAAAAGCACACGTGTGGTCTACAATAATATTAAGGGTGTTTATCCCTAAAAAAAAAAAAAAATGCTTTTAAAATGGTAATGAAGCCACTGACTTGAGAAACATTTTTGAAGATGCTTCTGGAATAAAAAAAAAAAAAGGACTGAATTTTGTTTCTAATGGAAGAATGAGGGAGAGAAAACACAATATTAAATTTCAGGCAGGCCATGTATAAGGGGATACTCTCAAATGTGCTGAACTGTTTTTGCAGACAGCTGTAAATTCACCCACATAATCTTTTGTTACCAGCGTATTTTGGACCTTTGGAGAGATGCCCTGGAATACCCCACCTCAGGGAAATATAGAGGAGTGTCTCAGTGCAAGTGTGGTGTCTGCTTCCAGTGCTGTTTATGGCAGAGCTGAAAACTGTCTTCAAAATTAACAATAGATGTGCATAAATCTTCCTCAGTTACCTAGCAACTGATCTAAGACAAGGCTGAGGTTCACTGGGCTGGGTGGAGGTAAACCTGTTTCAGGAATGCCTCGGGGTGATCTAATAATACTTGGAGACTGCAAAAAGGGAAAGAAAGAAAATCAACTTGATAATTAGATGTTCAAGGTTCTTGGTGGTGGTGGTTTTGTTGTTTTGTGTTTAGCAAAAGTAAATACAATAATGAAAATGTTTTGTTAATCTCAGGTGTCTAACAATAGTGAAGGCTTTAAAAAGACTAACTAGGGTGTGTGTGTGTGTGTGTGTGTGTGTGTGTGTGTGTGTGTGTGTGTGTTTTGAGAGGAGTAAGACAGGATGCCACTATGCAGCCCTGGCTGGTGGCTGGGAATTTACTATGTAGACCATGCTGGGCTTGAACTCACAGAGATCCAGCTGTTTCTGTCTCTCAAGGGTTGGACTTAAAGGCATACACTACCCATCTGGCCTATACTAGGTGGCTTCTAGGTTACTTTCCCAAGCTAAAATTTGGGGCCATAAATTGGGTGTGTGACCTTATATGTAAAATTAGAAGTCACAATAAGAGGATTGTAGTTTCATCCTCATTTCTAGGATTTATGGGACCCCAGGGTGCTTATATTGGTTTTGTTGAACATGACACCAAAGGCATGTGTCCAAGGTTAAGGTTAATTTTGTAAAAGCAACAGCGTTGAAATCATGATGCCACAGGTAACTCAAGAAACACACACAGGGGTCTGGAGAGATGGTTCAGAGGTTAAGAGCACTGACTACTTTTCCAGAGGATCCAGGTTCAATTCCCAGCACCCATATGGCAGCTTATAACTGTCTATAACTCTAAGATCTGACACCCTCATATAGACACACATGCAGGCAAAACACCAATGCACATAAAAATACACAAATTAAAAAGAAAGAAACACAGACATATGGCATGCCCCTGCTGTGTGTGTGCGTGCACATGTGTATGTGTGTATGTCTGTGTGTGTGTGTAACTATTTTGTGAAGAAGTTATATAGTTGATGACGATTCATGAGAAATAGACAAAAGCTTGTATAGGCTTGTGGCTAACAGACATACCCAGTTTCTTTAAAAATAAAAATAAAATAATTTTAAAGGTATTTGAGCAAACAGAGCAAGCCAATAGTGGCAGTCCTATAGTCTGTGCTTCAGTCTCTTCTCCAGGTTCCTACTTTGAGTTGCTGCCTTAACTTCCCTCAATGATGGAATATAAGCTGTAAGATGAATTAGCTCCTTTCCACCAATACTTGCTTTTGGTTACAGTGCTTATCACAGCAATGGGAAACCAAACTAGAACAACACATGGTCGGTAACCGCCTATTGGGACATTAAGGCAAGAAAGTGTGAGCTGCTTAGAAAGGGCTCTTCAAGCACAGAATCCCAACCCTTTTAGTTCTGTGATGCTCAGGAGCCCTGACCTTTCTGCAGGGGATGCTGACTGAGGTTTATATACCTGTGTCTGTGTCTCTCTTCTTCATAGAAGGACACCAACCCTAGTAGGTTAGGGTCATTCCAAGACTTCATTTTAGCTTACCTCTTCAAGGATCTTATTTATCAAGTAAAGAATTAATAGTTACTTTATCATGCAGTCATGACAAAATGCTCAACAGAGGCAACTTAAGACAAAATGATTTGAGGGTGCAGCCTATCATGGCAGCTGGATCTGCTGGTGCAGCCTATCGTGGTGGGTAAGGCATGGCAGCTGGATCTGCTCATAGCTTTGGTGATAGGAGCGTGTGGTTGTTTAAAACTGTGGATCAGGAAACAGAAGGATCCATTGGGAAACAGCACCGGCCTATGAAGTCATATGACCATCCAGCACCCCACTTTCTCCTAGGGAGGCCCCACTTTCTACAGGTTCCATGGCTTCTCAAAAATAATGCAAACAAGTGGGGACCGAAACATGCAGGCACAGGAGCATGCTGTACTATTATTGTTAGTATTGGGAGTGCTGGGAGAGGTCTCTTGCATCCTGGAGACAGAGTATGGGACAGGATGTTGGAGAACCTGAGGATATGTATTTCTCTCCTGACACGCATAAAGGCTGACCCATCCTTCAACAACCGCAGCATATGCTGAGGAACGCAGTGGTTCCCCATCCTACATCTCAGCACTCACATGTTAGAACGCATGAAATGGAGGCTTACAGTTAGCAAGGCCCTGTCTTACTTAGGATCCTTGTTTCCATCCGCCTGCTTTGATTTAAAATAATATGGGTGGAAACAAGTGACATTATTCATCACATCAGACATTGGAAATAATCTCAAGGGTTTAAGTGTAATAGGATTTTATACATACTTTGGAAATTGCCGTAGAAAAATATTGGTGATGTGAGAAAATATGCCTGATGGATGAAGAGAAACAAAAGCATTTTTATAAGGAAATACGCATTGTTTGGTTCTAAGCTTTTAGGAAGCTTATTATATGTACGTTTATCTTCATACTTATGTGTTCATCTAAACAATGTACTCCAAAATATTTTGTTACTGATTTCTCGATGAAATTACATACTTAAAATTTTTCTTCTGTTTGTCTTTGTTTTAAACTCTTGCAATAAAAGGAAAATTCAAATAAAAGCCTTGTAGAGAATGTTCTTTACTTTAGTATCTGTCACAAGAACTGCTTTACTCTCACTGGGATGGCAATGGGCTACAGAGATGCCTCGGTGGGAAAACTTGAAGATATGACTTCAAGTCCCCTGAAACCCGTGTGTCTTACTTACTGTTTGATTGCTGTGAAGAGACACCATGACCAAGGCAAATTACAAAAGAAAGCATTTAATTAAGGACTTGCTTATAGTTTCAGAGGCTTGATCCATAATTATGGCAGGCAGGCAGGCAGGCAGGCAGGCAGGCAGGCAGGCAGGCAAGCTTACACCTGGTCTGCAATTTGGTAGCAGAGAAAGCAAGATTAGGCCTGGCATGAGCTTTTGAAACCTCCAAGCCCACCCACAATGACACACCTCCTCTAACAAGGCCACACCCCAACCCCTTTCCTAAGAGTCTACCAACTGGGAACCAAACATTCAAATATACGAGTTTATGGGGGCCAGTCCCATTCAAACCACCATATCACATAAAGCCAGGCACAATAGGACATGCCTGTACTGCTAGTGCTTTTATAGTGAGCTAGAACACCAAGGCAATCCCTGTCCAGCTAGCCTGGTGTACACATTGGCAAGACCCTGTCTTAAGCAAAGGTGAAAGACCAAGACGAACACACTAGGTTGACCACCCACACTTTTGCATTTGCGCACACGTGCGCACACGCACACACACACACACACACACACACACAATTTTTAAAAAGTTTAATTTACAGTTTCCCAATGTAATTCTTAGCATTGTTACCTGTGTTCTAGGTGTGTGTGTGTTAGGTCTAAAACCCTCTTCTCTTTTTTTCTTCTTCTATGGCTCTCAGTTCCCATTAAAGGGGTTAGAGAGTGAACTTGGAGAATAGGTACTATTGAATAGATCTGGAAAAAGAGTGATAAAAATAAATAAGTGGACTAGTTTAGTGTGTCCAAAATATCATCCAAGGTGACCCAAAAAGAGGCAAGATATTGCTTCATGGTGAGTTTATTTTTTTTCTCTTTCTCTTTATTTGAGGCATCCTTTAGGCACACACTCTTTTTTAGAGAAGGCTTTGATTGGTTAATTGACTCTACAATGTATTATTCTTCAAAGGAGAGGCTCATGAGGAGTGTGCTGTCAGGGCTCCAGTCTCCAGTGCTAGGCATCTTGAGTTCATAAGACCTCGGCATCCCCTGCAGGGATATTGTAAAGGTCGAGCTCCATGACATCCCAGAACTAGAAGGGATCTGGGTTGGAATCCTGTGCATGAAGAAACATTTCTACACCGTCTGTGCTTTTTCCCCTTAACATCCCAATAGGCATACTGAATATGTGTTGTCCTAGTTTGGGGTTATGTTCCTGTGATAAACACCATAACCAAAAGTAACTCTTGGTGAAAAGAGTGTATTTCATCTTACAGCTTACATTCCATTATGGAGGGAAGCTAAAGTTGGAACTCAAGGCAGGAACCTGGAGTTGAAACTGAAGCTCAGACCATGGAAGAATGGTGCCTATTGGCTTCCTCTCTGTGTTGTTCTCAGAGATACGTTAAAGTTTTGTTTACTTAGTTTAGTTATTTAGTATTTGTAGGTACCTTAATGTATGTGTGCAGAAGCCCATGGAATCAGAAGACGGTATTAGATTCCCAGAATTGAATACATGGGATCACTTTACTAGTGCATCCCCAGTATGGTCTACTATCTGTGTTGAGTCGTCTCTTCCAGAACAGAAATAATTGCAATGGAAACTTGACATCCAGCTTCAGAAGAATGATGTGCAGCATCCAACTTGTAACCTTTATGAAATTTCTCAAGGTCATTTTATCTTTCCTTGCTGAGACTCCCAGAGCATCTCACCCACTGGCCTCACCTCAGCTCTCTCTAAGAACAGCCCATAGGCCTGTTTATGTCATTATCTCTCACCTGTATTCACTCTCAGCAACACAGCGGATCAATCTATCCCCCAATGCTGCTGCTTCTTCATTCTGGCTCTTTCTCCACCATCCCTAACACCCACACTTCCTACAACAAAGGAAAATCCACAAAATGCTTAACAAACAAAGTCTTGCCCCTGTTCTTCTGTTCCAGTAGGGCTTGCTTTTCTATATTCAGTGTCCTGATTTTGTGATTTTTTTTTTTTTTAAGAGACAGGAACTAAAGAGAAGCTAAGTTGGTGTCAAAGACAGATTTCCCTTCATTGAATAAGACAAGAGAAGGCTAAAAGTGACTGCTGGGCAAATTAATAAGCCTTCCTGCTCATCCCAATATTGACTTCTCTGGCTGCCCCCAGAGCCCACTGGCTGCTCCACAGTGTATGGCCTCCTCAAGCCATTTTAACACATAGGTGTTTCAGACAAAACACATCTACTCCGCGCTACTGTCTATGTAATTTATTTTTCAGGCCCTGGCTCTTGTTTCTTCCTCTGGGAATAGCTCCGGCTGAGTTCCTCCACTGATGCTGCCATGCTGGGGAATATTAACAGTGGTGTTTTGTGCACCACTGGCTCAGAGTGAAATACATACCACTGCACTCGGCTCCATGTCTGCTTATGAACTAAAGCTGCCTTTGATCCCAGCTCTGTCTGCTGTGTGACACCTCGTCACCCCACATCACCTTACCTCGGCTTCCCCTTCTGGAAGCCAGAACCAGAAAATCAAACTCAAAGTGTCATGAGAATTAAGTTTAATTAACTCAAGTAGAATGTTTTTGCCCAGTGGGAGGAAAAAAAGTCTAATTCTATATGTACCCCCAATATTTCCATTTTTATACTTACCACTCACTCTTCTCTGTAGGGAATAAGAAGAGAAGGGTGGTTTTGCCAGGAAGGTGTATTGTTAGGGTACTCTAGAGGAACATAACCAATAATATGTGTGTAAATATTTATTTATACATGTGTATAGGGGATTTATTGGATTGGATTGCATGACTGGAGATTAAAGAATTCTGTTACAATGGGGTGTGCACACCAAAGAGACAGAGAGCCCAGCAATTTCTTAGCCCAGGATAAAAGCCTCAGAAAAAGAGGAGCAGTGATGGAGTCCTAACTCAAAGCTGACAGTCTGGATGCTCCACAGAGACTTTCTGGACTGCATCCCCATGGAAAGGATGTGGGAAAGCAAAAGCTATGGCAACAGCCGTAGACATTCTCTGGCAGAATGCACCCAGCAGGCTGGGTGTCTCTCTGTCCATTTTACTCCATTCAGGTCCCCCCTGTAATGGATGGTGCTGCTCACATTCCAGGAAGGGTCTTATCCCCCTCAGTGGCTATTTCATATGTCAGTCCTCTCCAGAAAAGCCGTCACAGACACATGCAGGAGCGTACTTTACCCATCCCCTAGACAGCTCTTAATCCAGTCAATTTGATGACCAGATGAATCATGTAGAAGGAAAGAGATCTGGGAAAACAGCTTAGAGCAGTTTGTGCCCAGGAGCCAAATTCAAACCCACCACCTGTTCTGTAAAGCTCAGTGACGGATAGTCACACTTTACAGTGATGGCTGAGTCGTGATAAAAAGCTATATGACCCACATGACCTAAAATATTTCTTAATCTGACCCTTTACAAAAATGTCTTGTCATCGATTGGCTTAGAACATGCAAACAAAATAGTTTTTTTATATGACCCTCCCATACACACCCCGCCCAGTGATGAGAAGTCTAATCTGGCTTTTTTTTTTTTTTCTGTCAAGTAAAGTTGTCAACCATTAATTAGGCATCCCTCTGTACCTAATGGCTAAACTCTATTAATGTTTGGATTCTTTGTTTTTCTAGCAAGAGGTAATATCCATGAGGCTCAATTAAGAATGAGGTAAGAGGACTCGGGATGTAGGTCAGTGGTATAGCCCTTGCATAACAGACTTAAAGCACTGTGGTCAGTTCCCAGCAATACATGCAACACCACATACGAGGATGAGTTACTGTCCCTCAGAAGCTTGGCTAGTACTATTAGGAATGTGGGGGTGGGGGGGAGAGGGAAGGGTCTGAAACTGCATTGCACTTCTGCTCAGGACCCTATGGTGGTGATGCCAAGCCCATGCTTATATTGGATACTTCTCTAGTAACACGAGCCATGGCTCAAGATTTTGAAAAAATAGCATTAGCGGGGGAAAATAAGTTTGATATTCTTCGATAACCTTCCATCATCTCCTCTTTCTTGCCTCTTTCTTGTCATGTTCATATTATCCAGTGGAGAATAATAGTATTTGGAGCAAGCAATCTAACTGAACTTTCTGGAATAATGGAAAGTCTCTATTCTTCATAGTCTAGTATCATTTAGTTACACGTGGCTAATATGAGTGAGAAAGTATATTTATATTTTTAGTTCATGTAACTGAATAGTCAGATGTGACCAGTGACTCCTATATTGGACACTGAAGTACTGGGCGATGCTGATGCAACCACTAGTAAGTCACAGACCTAAATGTCTGGGTAGAGCTGAGAGCTACCTCCCATTGCACCCTCTGTCTCCACCACCTCCTATCCCTTCTCCACCTGCTTCTTTGTTACGGACATAAAAACCATTCTCTTGGTAGTTCTGTAGGGTTTAGTTGTCCTGGGAAAGCCAGAAGCCTGCCTAACTATACAGGCGCAATTCCTTACAACCACTTTTATAAAGAATCCAGTATACTATTTATCCATTTTACAAGTCCAAGGAATGCTAGGAGCCACCATTTGGGTCTCACTTCCAACTTAGTCCATGACACTGATTATCTCAACTAAATGGCAAAGTGCACACTGAGCAGCTGGCCTACTGACCCCAACTGTGAGCTACAAATGAAGGTTATGCTTTTTCAAAATCAACTTCTATGATTTTTTTTTTTTTTTCAAAACAACCCCTTTAAATGACACGAACCCTAACCGTGACAGAGAGGGGGGCATCTGGTTTGATGATTTATGTGTGATGTGGAAGAAGAGCACATGAAAACAAAACCAGGAGTTTCCTACCCAGGAGATGAGAGTCTGTGCTGGAGAGGAAGTGAGTTCACGTCCAGGAGCCACTGAGCAGGCAAACAGCACTCCCTGGGGGCCGTTCCCACAGTGGCCATGAACATTAAGCAGGACATTTTTTCTTGGTCCTTTCCAAAGTGAGATGTTTAGCTTGCCACTGGAGCAAGACCTCTGGGGACCCCTTCTCATTCCCCTCACCCTCCCATCCCCTCTCTCACAGTAACTCAGAAAAGTCTTTGAAGTGTCAGTCCAAAGCAAGAAGAGCTGGTATCACACAAGCCAGCTGCTTGCCTACTGTGTGCATCAGACCTCCCTCATATCCTGAAGTAAACTAGCACAGACTTCACTTTTCTCAGCCTCACTTTCTTTCAACAGAGAATGATAATAAACCTGCCTCACAAAATTGGTGTCAAGCATGAGGAAACACTTAAGCCGGCTGATAGTGGTGGTGCACACCTTTAATCTCGGCACTTGGGAGGCAGAGGCAGGCAGATCTCTGTGAGTTTGAGGCCACCCTGGGTTATATAGCAAATTTCAGGACAGCTGATGATAGACAGTGAGACCCTGTCTCAAAATCCAAATACAGGTGTGTGTGTGTGTGTGTGTGTGTGTGTGTGTGTGTGAGAGAGAGAGAGAGAGAGAGAGAAAGAGAGAGAGAGAGAGAGGATGATAATAATAAAGAGAAACATTTAAAGCATGATTTTATAGAGTCCATACCCTGGGGAAACAGGAACACCATATAGTTCCAAACCACATGAATCAAGGAAGTGCCTCTGGGTGTCCCTGGGTTGAAGATGAAGGCTTAAACCTTCATTAAACAGTGCTTCTCAAACCGCAGAGCTTCTGTGAAACGCAGATTCTGAGTGACTAGACTAAAGAGTCCAGGGTGACTTTAAGGCTGCTAGGTCCCTGATACCACAGTTGAGGGGATAGGAATTAAAAGCCTCGTTCTGATCTGTTTCTCTCTCCTGTTCAGCTACATAAAGGGGAGGGCACAGTGTACTGTGGGGAGTCGGGGTGAGAAGCATTGTAAGAGGATAGTGCGGGATAGTGCACAGAAGCAGTGTCTGGGCTGAGGAGTCAAGAAAGCATGGGAAAAGAAAGATTTTCAACCTTGGCTGGGCTATAACTCACCTGGAGAACTTTAAAAACTATCACTGTCTGGTCCCAGCTCAGGATACTGGTTTAATTCATTTGGATGGGGCCAGCTGTGACATCTTAAATAAAACAACTCCCTCGCTGATTCTAGTGTGCAGCCAGGTCTGAGAACTGTTGGGCTAAAGAGGCAGGCGGCTTCTCCAGCTGGAAGAAATCAGGGAAAGGTCAGATCCAGATACTATATCAAAGTAGGTTCTTTTGAGGGGTGGGATGGAGGAGTTGCTAGTTAATTACAGGTAGGGGAAGCCAATCGATTGAAATCTTAAACGATCAGATTAATTTGATAATATTGTTAGAGAAAAAAAAAAAAAACCCACTGAATCTCCAATTCAACTGAAATCATAGAGACTTAGCTCTGGACCTTTAAACTGATTTGTCTGTTAAGAAGCCAAGCGTGAATCGGAGGGATGAAATTTATAATGTTTATTAAAATTAAAATTGGGCTTGCTTATTTCATTAGATTGTGGATTTAGTCATACTCTGTCCTTGTGGAGACTGGGGAGTGATTTTAATTAGGATATATAAGCTGCTCTATTCTGGGGATCTTTGGAGGCAGTTCCCACAGGGGCACTGAACATTTCTCTCAGTCACTTTCAAAGAGAGGCATTTAACTTGTCACTGGTGCAAGACCTCTGGGGGCTCTGGTTTCTCTCTCCCTCTCACAGTAACTCAGAAAGAGTTCTTCAAGTCTCAGTCCAAAGCAAGACGAGTTGGTATCACATTAGTTGCTTACTTACTATGTGTACAGACCTGCTTCTGGGTAAAGTGATCCCACCATCTGATTTCTCATGAGGAAAATCAACATTGGAATCAAACAAACTCTCCATCAAAATCCTGAATCCGTCACATGCCCACTAGCATGGACAAAAACATTTCACTTTTCTCAGCTATACTTCCTCTGATAGAGAGTAATGACAAACCTGCCTCACCAAAAATGGTAACGAGGATGTAGGAACACTTTAAGCAGGATTGTTTTAGAGTCTATACCTTAGGAACTGAGGGTTTGAGTCATGTTCTTCCAAGCCTAGTGAATCAAAGACAAGGTCTCTGCTTCAGAGTGACAGACAGTTCAGCACAGGTGTTCCAACAAATTGCAACTGAGGAACATCATGGATTTTGCTACAAGTTGGGTTTATGTACTTGAAGTCCAAGGACAGACTGCCTCCTTGTTGGCAGATGACAGTTTAACAGTGACCTTTCCCAGCCCAGATACACAGCTCAGGCCCCTTCTAGGATGCTCTAAGATCATGTCATGGCAAGAATCTGCAAATGTTATGATTATATATACCAGAAAGAGGCTGACTGAGGAACCAAACCACACTTACTTTAACAATTCGCAATAGATACATCTCCCCTTGAATCACATAGCCAGTGTGCTAATTTTATGTCAACTTGACATACGCTAGAGTTATCAGTGAAGAGGGTACTGCAATTAAGAAAATGACTCCACATGCCTCAGCTGTAAGGCATTTTCTTAATTGGTGATTGATGGGTGGGCCCAGCCTACTGTGGGAGGGCCACCCCTAAGCTGGTAGTCCTGGACTCTATAAGAAAGCAGGCTGAGTAAGCCATGGGAAGCAAGCCATTAAGTGGCAGTCCTTCATGACCTCTGCATCAGCTCCTGGCTTCAGGTTTCTGATCTGACCTCACTGCTTTTGATGATAAACTTTGAAATAAACCTTTTCCTCCCCAAGTTGCCTTGGTCATAATGTTTCATTACATCAGTAGTAACCCTAACTCAGACAGCCAATTGAGTCTTTTTTTTTTTTTACTCACCCCTCCCTCTGTTCCTTTAAGAGACAGTAAGCATCATCTCTTCTAAGTATTGCACACTTGCCCATCTCTTTCCAGTTTAAACATGAAATGTCCCCCATAGGCTCCTGTTTTGATGCTTGTTTCTTGGCCACTGATGGTATTTTAGGAGGATAGGGGTCTTTAGGAGGTGGGACCAAGCTGGCAAACCCAGATCACAGATCCAAGTGCCTAGCTTCCTCTGCTCCTTGGCCTGCTTTCCAGTGCCCAGCCTCTTCCATATGTTCCTGCAGCTACAGACTGATAGACCATATTTTCTCACTATGATGAACCAAGACCCTCTATGTTCAAGAACTGTGAACCAAGTAAACTCTCCCTCCCTTAAGTTGTTTCTTTCAGCCACTTAGTTCCAGAGTCACAAACATAACTTAAGCATGGACTGTATCCAAATATGTCAAGTACATAAGCCAAAGAGACCAGACTCTGCCTCCTCCGATACCATGGTAACCATCACTGAGTGTTGACCAGGTCATTCTGATGACAGTAGAGCTGGTTACAGCTTCTGGTAAGAAGAAAGACCCTGGCAGATACTTCAGTTAACGCAGCTGGCCAAGGGAAGAGTTGTTATAACATGGACAAAGGTCTTGAATAAAGCTTGTTTTAGGGAACTAGCTGGGGAGTCCTTTTTTAATAATTTTCTTTTATTATAATACAATCCTGTTATTTTCCCCCTCCCTTTCGTACCTCCAAACCTTAATTTAGAAATTCTTAAAGTGTCAACAGCTGGTTCATGACTCTCACCTAAAATTCATGTTTAATTGACCCCGGATGTGGACTAGGCTTATGAGTTATTCTTATTTCTTTTAATTAATTAATTTTAAACTACAAATTTTATTCCCCTCCTGGTCTACCCTCTGACTGCTCCACTTCCCATACCTCCTCCCCACCCCCTGTCTCCACAAGGATGTCCTCTAAACTCCCTGGGTCTTCCAGTCTCTTGAGGGTTAGGTGCATCTTCTCTGACTAAACCCAGACCAGTAATCCTCTGCTGTATATGTGTTGGGGGCCTCATATCAGTTGTTATATGCTGCCTGGTTGGTGATACAGTGTTTGAGAGATCTTGGGGGTCCAGATTAATTGAGATTGCTGGTCCTTCTACAGGGTCACCCTCCTCCTCAGCTTCTTCTAGCTTTTCCCTAATTCAACCACAGGGATCAGTAGCTTCTGTTCATTGGTTGGGTGCAAATATCTGCATCTGAATCTTTCAGCTGCTTGTTGGGTCTTTTGGAGGGCAGTCATGATAGGCTGTTTTTTTGGGAGCGCTCCATAGCCTCAGCAATAGTGTCAGGCCTTGGGACCTCCCCTTGAGCTGGATCCCATTTTGGGCCTGTTGCTGAACCTTCTTTTCCTCAGGCTCCTCTCCATTTCCATCCCTGAAGTTCTTTCAGACAGGAACAATTATGGGTCAGAGTTTTGACTGTGGGATGGCGACCCCCTCCCTCACTTGATGCCCTGTCTTCCTGTTGGAGGTGGGCTCTATAACTTTACTCTCCCTACTGTTGGGCATTTCATCCAAGGTCCTCCCTTTGAGTCCTGAGAACCTCTCACCTCCCGGGTCTCTGGTGCATTCTGGAAGGTCCTCCCCAACCTCCTACCTCCTGAGGTTGCCTGTTTCCATTCTTTCTGCTGGCCCTCAGGGCTTTAGTCCTTTTTCCCTCACCCAATACCAGATCAGTTTCTCCTCTCCCCCCTCCCCTCCACCTTGTCTGCTTTCCCTCCCTGGTCCCTCCCCCGCTTCCTACTTGTGGTTGCTTTCTCCTTCCTCCCAAGTGGGACTGAGGCATCCTCAGTTGGGCCCTTCAGCTTGTTGATCTTTTTGAGTTCTGTGTACTGTATCTTGGGTATTCTGTACTTTTTTAATTGGCTAATATCCACTTATTAGTGAGGACATACCATACATGTCCTTTGGGGTCTGAGTTACCTCACCCAGGATGATATTTTCTAGTTCGATCCATTTGCCTGCAAAACTCAGAATGTCCTCATTCTTAATAGCTGAATAGTATTCCATTGTGAAGATGAACCACATTTTCTGTATCCATTCTTCTGTTGTGAGACATTTGAGTTGGTTCTAGCTTCTGGCTATCACAAACAAGGCCACTATGAACATAGTGGAAGATGTGCCCCTGTGACATGGTGTGGCATCTTTTGGATATATTCCCAAGAGTGGTATTGCTGGGTCTTCAGGTAGATCTATTTCCCATTTTCTGAGGAACCTCCAGATTGATTTCCAGCGTGGTTGTACCAGTTTTCACTCCCCCCAGCAATAGAGGAATGTTCTTCTTTCTCCACATACTCGACAACATGTGCTGCTGCCTGAGGTTTTGATCTTAGCCATTCTGATTGGTGTAAGGTGGAATCTCAGGGTCATTTTGATTTGCATTTCTCTGATCACTAAGGAATTTGAACATTTCTTTGGGTATTTCTCAGCCATTCGAGATTCTTCTGTTGTGAATTCTCAGTTTAGTTCTATACCCCATTTTTTTTTTTTTTTTTTTTTTTTTTTTTGATTCGGTTGTTTGGTTTTTTTGGTGGTTAGTTTCTTTAGTTCTTCATATATTTTGGATATTAGCCCTCTATCAGATATGGAGTTAGTGAAAATTTTTTCTAATCTGTAGGTTGCCGATTTGTCTTATTGGCTATGTCCTTTGCCTTACAGAAGCTTTCCAGCTTCATAAGGTTCCATTTATCAATTCTTGATCTTAGAGAATGCACTATTGGATTTCTGTTTAGAAAATTTACCCTGTGCCAATGAGTTTAACAACAACTTCAAGTCTCTCAAGAAAGAAATCGAAGAAGATCTCAGAAAATGGAGAGATCTCCCATGCTCATGGATTGGAAGAATTAACATAGTAAAAATAGCCATCCTACCAAAGGCAATCTAAAGATTCAATGCAATCCCCATCAAAATCCTAAGACAATTCTTTGAAGACATGGAAAGGGCAATTCTCAAAATCATCTGGAAAGACAAAAAAACAAAACAAAACATAGAATAGTGAAAACAATACTTAACAATAAAAGAATGTCTGGGGGAATCACCATTCCTGACCTCAAGCTTTACTGCACGGTGTTGGAACAGAGACAAACACGTTGATCAATGGAACAGAGTTGAAGACCCAGAAATAAAACCACACACTTGTGCACACTTGATGTTTGACAAAGAAACCAAACATATACAATGAAAAAAAGAGAAAGCATCTTCAATAAATGGTGCTGGTCTAACTGGCTGTCTGGATGTAGAAAAATGAAAATAGATCCGTATTTGTCACCTTGCACAAAGCTCACGTCCAAGTGGATCAAGGACCTCAACATAAAACCAGATACACTGAATCTAATAGAAGAGAAAGTGGGAAAGAGCCTTGAATTCATTAGCACAAGGGGAAATTTTCTTTTTAACTTCTCCAAGCTTTTCCTAGGAGACACTTTCTAAGCTGCTTAGGTATACTTGTCAAAGGGAAAGGAAAATAACAGTTGATGTTTATGTTGTAATGGTCATGTCCCTGTAGTTGACCTACTTTGGGTTTTGTTTGGAAGCTTTTAATCCATTAACTGGGATTAAATTCAATTAAACCTTCAATTTTACCATCAGAAGCACAGAAAGGTAGAGAACCACTCTGTAATTCTGAACTCTTTTTTTTAAAGATTTATTTATTTTATGTATGTGACTGTTTTTCCATATATATATATATATATATATATATATATATATATATATACATTTACACACACACACACACACGAATGGTTGTTAGCTCATGGGTACTGGGAACTAAACCTGGGTCCATGCAAGAGCAACAAGTGTTACCTACTGAGTCATTTCTTCAGCCCCTTGTTCTGAACCTGTTTCAACAAAGAGTTCTGGGAGAGGGGGTTGCTTGAGATGAGGAGCATTAATTCTTAACTAGGATTAAGAAGACATACCAGTTTCTGTGTCAGAACACTGGCTTTCATTTCTCCATGCTCTCAGGGATGGATTAGGAAGACCGTGGTAATGCTATACTTGGAAGTTTTCTTCTTTCTTTTCATAGCTCCTCCTTTCCAGTTATGTGGACAATCCAGTTATGACAACTTCGGCACTGCAGAGAAACAGTACAACCTGAGCGAAGAGCTGGAGAAAAAGGTTAGAGGGCTCAGTAGGAAACAAAAGTAGTGAAGGGGAGACTGTGGGTGTCTACTCTCCTCCTCCCTGCCATGGCATGTTGTCCTCCCTAGTACATGCTGGTGTCTTAAGCACACTTCCGGGTGAATTAGAAGGCACTATCCTTTTCTACATGCATCAAGATCTCGTATCAGATCATATGTGGTAGCTAAACAATCCTTGGGAGACTTTCATATGAAGTTATTTCTTGAAATACTAAGGGATCAATACATTTAAGCTCATCTCTCTCACCACAACTGGTACTAGGCAAGTCACAACCTTCCTTGCAGCCCCCTCTGACCTTACCTGAGGCTCCCAGTTTTCAAACAGATACTGAGGAATGTGTTCTACTTCAGTAGACTGACATAAGTCAGGAGATATGATTAAAAGGTTAACTTTGGATCAATGTGCTTTTAGAGAGATTTTTAGCAAACACACATATGTTGTAAAGCCAGAAAAAGAAAGCAAAAACATGATTTTCTGTTATTACAAAACCCATTATACATACATACACACATATATACATATATATCCAAAAAGTATAGCATATTGCAAAGAAAATATCTGAAATATTGTCATCAAAACCCTAATATTTGTCTCATAAGACAATTATATATGTGTATTTAAAATATATACTTTCAGTTTAAAAGGGAACCTTAATTTTGGTGTAAAATATAATTTTTGGTATAAAATATAATTTGGTATAAAATAAAATTTAATAGAAAATTTTGGTATAAAATCATTTTGGTTGAAAATACATAGATAAGTAAAAAAACTTCCACTAATTTATACCCAAAGATATGTTGGCTGCTACAGCATTCCAAACAAAAATCAAAGATACTAAGAATTAATTTAATATTTTCAGCTTTATTCATTATAAAAAGAACTGTAAACTAATTGTAGAAAAATTAGATAGCTGCATTAAGTTTCTGATGACTGTGACAAAATACCTGAGCAAAGCAACTTAAAGCAGATAGATTTATGCTGGCTCAGTGTGGGGATACAGTCCATCATGGTGGGGAAGACACATCAGCAGGAGCGTGAGGCAGCTGTTCACATGTTCTGCAGGCAGGAAGCAGAGAGAGACAAATGCTCAGCTCACTTCCCCCTTTTTATTAGTCTAGGACTCCAGCCCATGGGATTCCACTAACATTCACAGTGCATCCTCTCTGCTCTGTAAGCCTTTCTGGAAACAGACTCCAAGAAACCCTCACAGGTGTGTTTCTATGGTGACTCTATGTTTTTGATTGTGAGCCTAGCCCTTAACATCTGAGCTATGTCTTCAGTCCTCTACAGTGATTTAAAATCTTATCAAGTAGACAGTAAAGAGTAATAGTCACACAGTAAACTATTCCATCACTTGAAAGTCAAACTAATTATCTTAAATAGAAATATTGTTTATTGTCATTTCTGGTCTTTTCTTTCTGCTATCTATCATTTATCTATTTTTTATTTACAAATGCATGCATTTTATTTTCGAGTATAGTGGGTACCCCACATCTTCCATATGTCTTTTAATTTCTATTTTGTAAACTGTTTTCCAAATAAAATAATACTCAGGAAAAGTGTCCCATATTCTATATTTGCAATGTAAGAACAGTGTCATTCAAAGAATAAGATACCATATTCTTAGTTATTTGGTATTTTCTGTTGTTTAGTAAACCTTCTGTACCTAGACATTCGGATAATTGGTGGCTTGTTTTTTCTCAGAAACAATTCTGGACTATTCCTTTAGCCACATATTTGTAGAGTTTTGTTTTGGTTTTGTATTTAACGTTTAGGATGAATTGAGGCCATGTTTCTAAACAGTGCTAAGTGCTAAGGCTTCTCAATGAGAAGTATGCACATTGGTTAGTTCTTCTTACTTTTTCTAGATGCATTAGAGTATATTTATAAATTCCAGATAATGTAATGCTTTGTGAAGTACTTAGCTTAGGTACTCTGTTCTTTTCTTTCCTATTTAATTTGTTTTTCTGATTCTCTCTCTCTCTCTCTCTCTCTCTCTCTCTCTCTCTCTCTCTCTCTCTCTCTGTTTGTGTGTGTGTGTGTGTGTGTGTGTGTGTGTGTGTGTGTATGGTCTAGGCTCAGATGGGAAAATGTGAAGAGTACAGAAAAAAGCTGCTTGGGAAGGAAGAGAAAAATTTGTATATTCCATCACTAAGAGAAATTTCTCTCTAAGTCTCCCTGGTCACCCTCCTCAGTTTCCCCAGCACTCTAAGCCTGAAAACCTCTTTTGCAAAATACCACTTGTAGACTCCTGATTCCAAGGACATCCTGATGGTACTTGTAAATGCTGACTGCTGTTCAGGTGGTTTTTACCCCTTTTAAAGCATCCACATTTGTCACTAGTACATTCCACAAATAAATGTACCCCTGGTGAGGCTGCACTTACATACTCTGTGCTTCGTTCCTGTTATAGGAAGCTCTTTATGGACACATCTTTGAGGTCTTCTGCAGGTATGCCAGCACAGCAGGAGAGAAGCTTCACTTGACTTAAAAAGCCACAGATTTATATAAGAGAAAAAATAGAAAAGCCAAACTAAATAATTTAGGGACTTTTATATAGGTTAAGGTGAGGGGAGACACACAGTGTTTGCTGTACCTGGTCCAGATTTGATGAAAAAAAAAAAAAAAAAAAAAAAACTCAAGCAACAAGGGCATATTTCTTAATTTTAGATCCTTTATGTTTCTGCTTATGGAATGAACATATGTTCATTACAGGAACTATATTTTAGAAGCAGAAAGGTGAAAAACTTGAAATCTCACACCAGTTCATCCTGAGGTGTGGTGTGTGTCTTTCCTAACCAAAGCTAGTCTGCCTTGGTTTTAGCTTTCCACTTCATGTTTCAGCAGAGACCCCCATGCTGACAAATGTGTATGAAGATTTCTTCACGCTCGGTTAGTAATCACATTGCCTGGAGAGACTAGGAGGGAACATAGATCAAAGACCACAAATGCAAAGGTACAGCACAACAAACTTGCCTGCTGTTTGCACAGAGTGGATGGCAAGAGTTTTTCTTCCTTTCTTACTAAACTTCATCTTCCTAATCAAGAGAAAATAACCGATGAGTATATAGGAAAGATCGTATAAGCCTCAGGACGTTTACACCTGTCTGGCAGGAATGCATCAGTAGGGACCATGTCCATGAAAAGGTGCTCTCATAAAAATATGCACGGAGAAAGCATTCTTACAGCTTGATTTGTGGGGTGTGCTAGGGCTCATGCCTGTGTCGTGTGATACTATTTCTGGGGAGACCTAAATAAATGTCTACTTATCAGAGACTGGAAGCTAATGACACACCAAAGGATGGATACCACCAAAGTCCAATTTGGTGAACAAGTGAGTTCTATTAGAGTTACTTAGAAGAATATGAGTGAGGGGTTACTTCCAGGAACAGAAATTACTCAGATAAAGATCCATTACCTGAAGCCCACATCACTGTGCGAGACAACTCAAAAGTTCTGGAAACTTGGACCACAGTGCATAGCCTGCAGGCATTTTAACAGGCTAGAGAGTGTCCTTTCTAGATGTGATTCTCTTTCAGGGAGTTCAGCTTGTCTAAGAGCATTTCCCAGCAGTTTTTACTGTTTATATATGCCTGGGGAAGAGGAGCCTAGTGAATTTGTTCAGTTTCAGGGACTTCCTAAAGTCTTTTAAGTTGTTTACTTCCTTAGCTTCCCTGTAAGATAGAGTGTAGCTTCTATTTAGACCAGCCTGTGTTTCTTCTCCTTTTAAACATCTTAATGTTAATTCCCTCCAAGATGGAAGGCTTTACTCTCTAGGAAACTATGTAACAATGTGGCTTATTTCAATAACTCATGAAGTTCAGTCACGTCATTCTTGCATCTCCTCTTTGTCTAAACAACAAATCTTTCATAGACTCATATTCTCAAGGATATCATTATTACTCATTCTTTATTAGCTACATGTATCTAGGAGCAAAACCTTGCACAGGGCACCTGCCAGTAGCTCCTGTAGCTCCTTTTGGGGACTAAATAGCAGGTTTCATTTCCTCTGGACACCTGCTGTCCATCTCCTGGAAACTTAAATAGCAGTGATGCTCTTACTGTGTGGTCCTAAACAGTTTTGCAATTAAAATATGTGTAGACAGCATCCATAATTATAGCATCACCACTGTTCCTCATGATCTTTTTCTACAGGGCAGACATGAATGTGCAGTAACTCTTCTGAGAGGGTCCAGTGAGCATACTGCCCTGAGAAGTTTCCATTGCTGTCCTATCCTGACCCTCCCCCTGCCAAAAAAAAGCTGAAGCTACTGCCTTATATTTAGTCAATAAAATGTATTTTTATTAATTCTTTGAGGATTTAATATGTGCATCACTGTATTTCAATCCTGTTCAACCCATCCTCCCATCTCCTCCTACTCTGTGTTCCCCATATACTACTCATAGGTATGGGGCCATCGATGGGATCCTGGTAGATCTATCAGAGGGCATACCCTTAAAGAAAAATGACTCTCTCTCCCCACTGGATACCACCAAATGTTAGTAGTTCCTCAGTTGGGGTAGGGGAGATCAGGCAAGCCCTCCCTTCTGCACATTGGTTGGAATGTTGATGGCTTGATCTTGTGCTGACAACTTCAGCTGCTGTGCATTCATGAGTGCAGTGGTTATGTTATGTTTAGAAGACAGCATCACTCCATACACCACTGGTCTGGAGCTTACCAAGTAGGCTAGATCGGCTGATCAGTGAACCCCAAAGATCTTCCCGTTTCCACATCCCTAGCTCTGAGTTTACATGCATGTTCCATCATGCCTAGCTCCTGTTTTCTTTCTGTTTCTAAATGTGGGTTCTGAGGATCAAATGCAGGCCCCTGTAGTTGCAGAGCAAGCATGTCACCGACTGAACTATCACCACAGGCCCCTGGGTCTCAGAGCATTTTTATAAGGACCAGGACGTGGGTGAGGTGGGTGAGGCCAGGCAGGATTTGGCAGATATATCTGATATTGATTTTGATTCTTTGATCATGGCACATAAATATTTATCTTAATTACTGAATTTATTCTCTGTAAATTTTGATCCTGAGGCAAAGGCCTTACAGGCCTCCCCTTAGAACCAAACTAAACTTTGTTGTCTTGTTGGTGAAGGTAGACAGATTGTTTGGATGAAGAAGGGGTTATCTGAGTTGTATCTAGCCATTCCTTTGACTTTGATAGATAGGTATCTTGCCCCCTACTCACTGTGTTATCTCAAGTGGAGATGGCTTCTCTTTATTCAACTGCAATGTCCCATATATAAAATGCTAAGCCAGAAGATCTTTTTTTTTTTTCTTCTTAATGACAAATTGCCTTCCTTTGACTTACAGGAGTATCCAGAGTGTGCAAACCTACATAAGTGCCAGAGTGAAGAAGACAAGGCCCTTCTGTCATTTGGGTTTGGTTGAGAACAGATGTCAACACATGCTTTGTATGTCACAAATGTGTAAGCGATGGCATAGTGGGTGGTGGAGAGAGTTCAGGGGAAGTGTTATTTGAGCTGAAGTATCAATGACTAGTGGACACCATAGCCTTGCCTCATAGAACGGCATCCTTGTTTTCGATTCCTTAACTTCCACCAGCCCTGAGTTACTGCCCATCACAACCACTGCACATGTCCTGACTCATCCTTCAACCATGCTATAAGATAAAGGCTTCTGTTATATCTTTTTTCAAAGGATTGATAAAAGGGCAGGTAATGGTAGTACATGGCTTGATCCCAGTACTCGGATGCCAGAGGCAGTCCAATATTCGTCAGTTAACAGCCAGTGTGCTCTGCATAGACCAGCCAGGGCTACATAGTGAGACATCCCCACCCTCTATCTATCTATCTATCTATCTATCTATCTATCTATCTACCTACCTACCTACCTACCTATCTACACACACACACACACACTCACACACATGTATACATTTATATGCATACATTTATATTAGACATCTCTTGATAAGACATACAAGTTTAACAAATTTTGAGAGATCACTAATACACGCTGGAAGAAGAGTTTAAATGTTTAAATTTAACGTGAAAATCTCTCTTTGCATCTCCGCCCGACGTCTGTGAAATGTCCCCTGCCCCCTAACTTCAGGGACCAGAGTGAGCGGAAGAGCTTTTAAGGGCTGGGCTAGCCAAAGAGTTCTCCCCAGAGGGCAAGGAAGCAGGAGAAAAGAGAAAGTGGCCTCAGCTGGTGCCAGAGAGGATGGGACTGGCTGGGGGAGGGCGGGGAGCTCGCGGAGAGGGGAGGGACCAGCAGGCGGGGAACGAGCTGCAGAGGGAAGGGAGGAGGGGAAACGTGCTCTCCCGAACCAGGCGGGACAGCTAGGCGGAGACCGCCCGGCTGACGACCGTGCCGGCCCAGGCCACCCGCCCTCCTGGCGGCTGCAGCGCGGACACATTCAACCGACAGCGCTGCGTGCGGGAAGCGCCCGGCCATGTTCAGCCGGAGCTCGCGGAAAAGACTGTCCCGCCGCTCGGTGAGTGTCCTCCACCCGAGCGGAGTCGCCCGCCCGGTCCCCACCGCCGGCAGCCAGCGCCCGGGCCCAGCCCCTCTCCGCCCCGTGGCCGCGCACCTGTGGCCCCAGGTAAGCTGGCCCCGCGGGCGCGCGAGGGGCTGGGCCCTACCCCGGACCGGGCGACAGTGCCACCAGGGACCTGAACCCTAAATGCCACAGTTCAGGGCACCAGGGATTAACCTTTTTCTTTTCCCCTTCTCTTAAGGAAAATGGGAACCCCAGCACAGGACATGACCTGGGACTGGCTTTTGGGCGTCCCAGCTACCCTTTTCCTAGGAGCCCTGGCTTAGTCCAGGGCAGCCACCAGGTGGTCCCCGCAACTCCAGGGAACAGAAAGGTCTTGCTTTTGTTTCTTAGAAACCGGTGACCAAGGTGTCTGGGGGAGACAAAGCCCCAGACAAGCCATTTCTTGGTGATTTGGTGCCCACGCTCTCTATATAGATAGCCCACCTGGGATCACATGCTCTTCTCCAGGTGGTAGAATCTGGCCCGAGTCCCCAACATCAGAAAATAGTTGAGTTCAATCACAGAGGAGGGGTGGGAGGGGCAGGCCTTCCTGCCTAGGATACAAGTGGGGCTTTGAGGGGAGCCTTGGTGGTGGACACGCTTGTGTTGTCTTTTTGTTTTGAAGTTGACCGGACTGGGTCGGATTGAGAGAGGCCAGCCATGTAACGCCTGTGGTGACCAGTGTCCTGGGTTCGCCTTGCATAAATGGAGGTAGGATGGTCTTAAAACACACAACACTATAGGGAAGAAAATAAATATACTTTCCCCCTTTTAAGTCTATCCTGTAAGTCACATGGAAAGAATGCAAACACTGTTCCTTTAAGAGCCCAGCTACATCTGCTACAAATATTGAAGGTGGAAGTGGTGGCCAGACACTGGAGGATGCAGGAGATGCATTTTCCTGATGCCAGAGCTTTAAGTGGGAAGTCTCTAGGTAACTCAGCCCCAAACAATTCAAACCTGGAGCATGGTGGTGTTGCCAGGCACCATGGTGCAGTGGGTGGAGGATTGCCTAGACTAACTGGTGTTTTCCAATTGTGTTCTCAGTTCAGCCCTTGTAACTCTGGGTCCCAACCACAAATCCACCACTGCCTGCCTGTGCTGTGTCAACCCTCTTCCCGTGGCCAGATGTTTCTTATTAATGTGCCTCGAATGTTGATTTTCAGGCAGCCTCAGCTGGCTTGCAATGATTTTGTTTGGGAGTGGAGGGATTCGGGTACCCTCCCACTGCATCTGACTGGTAGGGCAGTGATTGGGGAAAGTTGGGGTGCGCTTGGCAATGTAAAAGTGAGTTCTTTCCCTGCCATCTCTATGAAAAGGGAAAAGTGGGTACAGTGGACAGTTGGCCAGTATCATTTCTTGGATTCAAGCATCCTTCCTACCTCTCACAGGGTCCTTTGAAAGAAGACTGTTTTGGATTCAACGGAGAAAAGTTATCTGTGACCCCTACCCCTTAACCCCCCCCCCCCACCACCACCTTTGCACATCTCTGGTTTCCTATGACACTGACACATGCTGGGCATTCCATGTTAAGGAAACCCCCAGCTGGTTTCTTCAGAGATGAAGTGCTTTTGTTTCCCACCTCAGATGAGCCTGGCAGGCTCTCTGCCTTTGTTTCAGGGCAATGAGCACAGACTTGGGGCTTTCAAGCATTTAATGACTAGTGTGGCAGAGTCCAGGCAGGCAACATTATAAATGTGATTGGGGACATAGACATCTGTCAATAGAGTCAGTGCTGTCTTCAAGGGGATATGCTCTAGGCAGGCCCCCGGGTGTCTCAGGTATGAGAGTGGCTTGCACATGGGTGTGGATATTGAAACCTTTTTGTAAGCTAAATTCCATGTGATAGAATAGCTCATGGCTTCCTTGCTCCATCTGGCGATGAAATGGAAGGGATGAGCAGGGCAGGTGGTTTGCAGTCTCCGTGTCTTCCTTTGCCTATGGATCACCTTCTGACTAGAGGTCAGTTGGCAAGTGGCTCAGTGAGGGTATATATATAGCTGTGTGACCTCTGAACGCTCAGTTCCTAAGAGTCCACGGTTCCCAATTTCTCTACTATTAGATGGGAGTGACAGGGACACTTCCCTGGGTTTAAGTTCGGTGTTGAAAGAATTGTTTATTTTTAGGCCCAGAGTAAATGTGCACTAATTTTGTTGGTTCTAGCTTCCTTCCAAGGGCTGCTCAGGAGGAGATATAACTCACTCACTTGAGGAGGCTGGATGACCAGGGTTGCCTTGACCTTCATGATCATAGCGTCTTAGAACTTTACATCATTTTAACCCAGCTGATTTTGTGATGGGAAAACAAGGGTTTTATTTTCAGCCCATGAAGGAAAAGAGACCTTTTCATCAAACTGAGGGATTCTTCACATGGAAGTAATTTCCCCATGAGCACCAGCAAAAAGGCTTCCCTTTGTGCCATGAATAGGGTTTTTATGGTGTTTCCTCCCATCACTGGACAGGAAGCAGCTTGGGTGACCTTCTGCCTGATCGTTTGTGGGGTTCTAGTAATCTTTGTAGTCTTCTTTTAAATGGTCCTGTTACCTTCTTTTACTGGGAAGCTCTAAGCTCTTTGGTAGACATCAATGCCTGAGGGTGACGAAGGGCTGGAATGTTGGGCACCAGGAGCTTGCTTTTGTTCTAACACAAGGAGAACACACTTCTTTCCCCAGACTCCAAGTCTCATTGCTGTGGCAAGCTGTATGATCAAAGTAACTTAACGAAGGAACAGTTTATTTTGATGGTAGTTTGCAGTGGTTTGGTCTGATGCTGTTTGTATCCTGTAGCTAAAACTGGTTCCTCAAGGTGTGGTTGCCCCCAAAGAGCAGAAGCTCACATACTCAAGTGATGCCGTGTGAACCTTCTCTCCAGTTTAACTGGTCAATAAAAGGCTACCACCTATGACTGGGCAGTGGAGGGAGGAAGGTGGGACTGGAGGTTTGAGAGGAGGTTGCAGGAAGGGGAGAGAAGAGAATAGACTGGAGGAAGCTGATGGAATAGAAGAAGCCACCATAGACCAGAACCATGTGGCCAGGAGAAACAGCAGGTAACAAGGGATTCTATAGCAGGGGAAGAAGTTACAGTAGCCCTAGATCTGCCCAACCTAGGCATTTAGCTTATGAATAAAACATCTGGATTGTGTGTCTTTTATATGGACTTATTAGAGCATTAATTCCAACAATAGTAGTCTATCACGATGGGAAGGACATGATGGCAGAAGCTTGAATCAGCTAGTTACATTGTAGCCGTAGTCGGGAAGAAGAGAGAGATGAATGCTGGTCCTCTGGCCTTTGGGATGGTATCTTCCATATTTAGCATGGATCTTTCCTCCTCAGTTATACTTTTCTGGAGACAGTCTCATAGACAAGCCTAGAGATACATTTCCTAGGCGATTCTGAGTCCATGCAACTTGACAATGAAGATCAACCATTACAACAAAAACCCTAAGAGCTTTCCTTGTGACCCCAGCCACTTCACTGGTCTGTGCGCATCCAGCCTGATCCTCCTCCATCCCAAGGCCCACATAGGCATCTCTTCAGGGTAAGATAGAAGTAGGGAATTGCCTCCTAGCACAAAGGGGTGTGAATTCTAGGAAGGAAGCCCAGAGAAAACAAACTTCTTTCTTCTGGCACGGTGCTCAGACCTGGGGCTTTGAAGTACACCCAGAATTTAGCTGGCATCTGTTCTTCGACTAGCTCTGTGACCTTGGAAAAAGGACTTAGGCTCCCTTTCCTGTCTCACTGGAAGACTCTGCAGCACAAATATTTGAATGGCTGTTGGATGCCAGGTGTTTTGTTGTTGGTGACGACTCAGCAAGAGACAGACAATCAGGATTCCGGGCCCTATTCCACAAATAATTAAATCCTAGATAAGGTGGTTCGTGCAAAGTCTCTGAGGAGATGACGTTTGGGTGGAGATCTAAATGAAGAAAGAGAGGAGAAGAACCTTGCTGATTGGAGCTGGTAAGGAAACCAACATTCCAGCTCCTGGAAGCTTGTTAGGAAAGTAGTCTGAATCTTATCCCTTGACCTGCTGAGTCTATCTTGAACTGGAGCAAGGTACCTGGCTGACCTGTGTGTACATTAACATCAAGAGGCACTGAGTTAATATGCTTTGCAGAATGAATGGAAAAATTAGTCTCCTCACTTTGGGCCTTACCATGAGGTATAAAAGACATCTGTAAAAGTGTGGGTCTTATTAAAACATTTGTATTTTATCACAAGGACTTTGCTAAGTGATGGTATGCTCCCATTTTATTGTTCTGTTTTTCTTTAGGCAGCAAATGTGGATATTTTTAGGATTTCTAATAATAATAAGGGGTTATGTGTCTTGGAAAACAGGGTCCACAGTTCTTGTACTTTGTGTAGATCAACTGGAAGCATAGGTGGCCTCTACTCGATGCGGGTGACCTAGTGAAAAGAAAGCATTATCTCATGGCAGCTTATTGGAAAACCCCAGAGTTTTCAGGCTGCAGAGAATGATGCCAAGGAGGAATATGAAGGCAGTACCAAGACTATGACTTGGTACTTAGTGCATCTGCTACAAGAGGACTACTGGGGGCCAATTATGCTTGCATGTTTGCATCTAGGCTAGGGCAGGGGCAGGGAGATTTGCACAGTGGTTTGATCTCTGCATGTTTGGGTACTACTGACAACAGTATCAGATGTCCATCATGGAAAACCAGTTAGAAAACAGAACACATGCAATAACAGGGCAGACTGACTGGTGGGTGTCAGGCTCCCACATGTAACATATAAGCTTACCAAACCTTGTGAGCTAGGTATGGTTATTTTGTTAATAAGGAAATCAAAGCTCCCAGTTGCTGTATCACTTAGCTAAGGCCACTGGACCACCAAGAGTTATGTTCATCACCAGAGACTCACCTGTCTCTTGTGACTTAGTATAAAGCAGTGGCCACAACCAAAGGCTCGAGTCATCCAGCAATTCGTGGGGTCTGTTTGTTCTGCTTGGCACATTGAACAAGTAAACCCCCTATGTTAAAGTCAACTTTCTGGCTTCTTTAGGAAAAAAAAAAAGTCTAACTATTTGATACTGTCAGGTTAGTTTTCTTCCTTGACAGTAACTGGTGGCTTGTGAGTAGTTTCCCTTCACATGGGACTGAGTCTGACCTACCTCAGTTGCCCGAATTCTGGTTGGTTAAGGACCTCTTTGCATATCCAGGTTACATGTCCAGTTCTAGAAATCCCAAGTGAGTGCTCTCATCTCTGCCAATCAAGTTTTGGAAACACTAAGCTGCTCTAATACTGTGGAAAACAGTGACAACCAGACAAGTGCTTTGTGTCCTCTCTCTCAGGCATGGCCACTCTTGGATGTGAATGTGGCTGTTCACTTTTTTTTAGTGGGAGTCCCAGAGAAGTCAAGCAGAATGCCTGGCTTTTCACAGCCAGCTAGCCAATGATCATCCAGATCTGTCTGACTACCAGCATTTTTCTTATGAAGCAAGGCCTCTCATATTTTACCTGCTCATAAATTGCTTGGCGATTTCGTTCAAACTCAGGTTCTGGTTCTCTTGGTTTTAGATAGGATCCAAGAGTCTGTCTTCCTCCTGAGAGGTTCCAAATGGCTGCTTGAGATGTTCTGGGAACCACACTGTGCCCTGCAAACATCTAGACTGTGGCCCACAAATTCTGACCTCTTGGGCAAATCTAAGCTTCAGGTCTTTTATGGTCGTGAATCAAAAATGGGTTTTATAATTTTAAAGATCAAGGAGAAAAATAAAAAAAAATGATAATTCACAATTCAGGGAAGTAATCTGAAGTTCAAATTTCCATGTTTATATATGAAATTACTGAACAAAGTCCAGCTCACTTGTTGACATTTCATCTTATTTGTTTGTTTATGTATTGTGATAGCAGTAGGGTTGAATAGTTGAAGATGAGAACACAGACCACCTAGCCTAAACGATTAGTTTCTGACTCTATAGAAAATGGGTGCTGGCCTCTAGACTGGATTACTTACTATTTAGAGTGCATGCATACTTAGTTTAGAAACAAGGAGTCTGAGAACCTCTGGAGTCTCAGCCATAAGGAAACATTTCCTGCCAACGTGGTTGAGAACAGAGGTAAAAATAAAAGCAAGCAGAGAAGCAGGGCACAGACCAAAGCTCTTTCTAAAGGGCTGTCAACAGGGTTTGCAAGGCCAGATCAATGACCCTCCAGGGGCTTCTAAGCCCCCTTGTAATCTTTTTAACATTGCAACTTTATGTATACATGTAGGTTCAATTGGAGCAGGAAGAGGTAGACTTTTACAACAGCCTCCTGGAGTCCCATTTTCAAGAGCAGCTGACAGGGGCAGCCCACAGCAGGGCTAGACTTGGTGAGGCCATTATAATTATGTAGACCAGTTAGTCTCTGAATAAGGGAGGCTTTTCCAGTCACATGCTTTGGCTGGACCATGGTTGCTCCAGAGGCATTGCCCTTAGGGGGCAGCCATGCCTGTGCCTTGAAAAGCATCCTTTCTTAGTTGCCTTGGTGACTCTGGGCTGCTAACTACAGCCTTAATTTGGGATGATGCAGGCTTGGTTTTTAAGTGGATTGTTATTTGGCTATGAAATGGTTTCCCACCTATTGCGCTGTCTCAATCAATACATTTGCTAAGAAAGTAAGTAAGTGTGTGTGTGTGTGTGTGTGTGTGTGTGTGTGTGTGTGTGAACGACACACAGAGAGAGACAGAGAAAGGCTTAGACATACCTGGGATCTTCTTCCAGACAGGACTAAGAAGGGTGCTGGTTGTATAATGTGATTTGGTAAAATGTATGATACAAGTTGAGTTCTTTATGAGGGGTTTCTCATGAAAAAAAAAATGTAGTCCATCGCAATATATTTGGCATGTCTTATTTGGAAATAGATATTGGTATTATAAAAGGAACTGAAATCTCTCTCATGCAAACACACACACACACATATATATACACATGCACCACACAGACCACACACGTGCACACACACACACACACACACACACACCCCATTACAGAGAGGAGGAAACTAAAGCCGTGGAACAAAGCCTGCTACCTGTCTCTCATGCCTGCTGGCTAAGATGGTTTTCATCTTTTTAAATGGTCAGAAAGAAATTAAAAAGAAAACATTTTGTGCCACATAAAATTATATGAAAATTCCATTTTAGAGGCCTGTAAATAAAGTTTCACTTGGCAGCCAGGCCCACCGACTTTTCTGGTGACATCTGAGACTTATGGCAGTGAATTATAAGGCAGGCCTTATGCCCTGCAGAGCTGAAAGTGGTTATGACCTTGGACAGTTCAGACCCAGTCTCTCAACTGCTAAGCGAGAGACACATATTAATTAAGCTTCAGTCATGTCATTTTTATTAACATTTATATAGAAAAGATGTATTCTTCATATTATCATTTAGAGCTTGCATTTTTCATACTTTGAAATAATCTGTAGATCTTTTCCACATTTAGTATCTATAGAACATGAAGATCTAATACGTTTCTTAACTTTCATCACACATTGTTGAGGCTGTTTTGTTTTTTGTTGTTGTTGTTTGTTATTTTTTGCTGCTTCTTACTGATTACTCTTACACTGTCATTGTTCCATGCCCATGTGTTTGCCCAGTTTTATATTTTCTGTCACATAACTGGAACTGCTAGGTCAGAGGATATGGATGTGAAAAATTAAAAAACACTTGTCAAATTGTCCTGCCAATTTCCATCCCAACTCCTTTTAAAAAAAAACAAGAATGTACACTCCTTAGGCTGTGATGTTGAGATATCCCAGCTTGTATGGCAACCTGGTAATTAATCCTTGCTTAATTGCCCCAAGTGACAGTTTGTGTCTGACGAGTAGTGAGAGAAGAGAACATCGGTGTCAGTCACCCATTTTCCACCATATATTTTAATTTGCCTTTAATCCTGTCTGTGATGCTCGCGCTCTGTCAAGCAGCGTCACTCACCCCAATATTTCCAAGGTTTCCGTCAGCAGGAGGAAGGAGAACCCAATAAATTTGCTATTTTATTGTCTTTTGGTTCTGCAGGCTCAAAGGTCACCCTTTAACCTTGCCGTTAATGAGTACTCCAGAGGGATTTCCCTGTGTGTGTGTGTGTGTGTGTGTGTGTGTGAGAGAGAGAGAGAGAGAGAGAGAGAGAGAGAGAATGAATGAATGAATGAGAATGAATGAATCGCCTACTGGGAATCATTCCCAGATGCCCCAGCTTCTTGAGATCAAAGCTTTTCTATCTACCTACATATAGGACAGCAATAGGTACAGTCTCTGGGGGGCAGCCGGAGACTGTTTCCAGCCAGCGTCATGACTGTTTCTTTGAGGCTCATAAAGACTTACCTTGGAGCACTACTGTAGAATGGCTAAAGGGGCAAGCTTTAAATGCTGGTTGTTGGAATGCTGTCTGTCTGAATGTGTGCATGTGTGCAGAGGCCAGAGCTTAACCCAGATGTCATTCCGCAGGAGCTGCCACTTTAGTTTTTATACAGCATCTTTCACTGGGACCTGGGGCTCACTGATTTCACTAGGCTGGGTATCTAGTGAATCCCAGGGGACCCCCCCTGCTTCTGTCTCTCCAGACTGCCAAAGTGTGTACCACCACACCCATCTTGGGTTCTGTGGTTGTAACCCAGGTTCTCATGTTTTTGCAGCAAGCACCAGCAAGCCCCTAAAAAATTGCCCTGGTTCTGCTTCTGAGGCTGGAGAGCAGCACCAAGCAAATAATGTAACCTTTCTGAGCTCAGTTTTCTGAGTGAAATGAAGGCAATACGGTTTGTCTGGTGAGGTGGCTGTAAGATTTATGGGTTGAAACACACATGCCTCCACTGGAGACTGTGTTCCATGAATTCACAGGTTCCAAGAAGAGTCAGTGGAAACAGGGCTGTATGAAGAGAGAGGTGTTCTGGGTTCAAGGCCCCAGAAATGGCAGGTTATAAGATAGATTTTAAAAAGCCACTTCCTCAGGAGTTGAAGCCTATCAGTCTCTGTGGGAGTGATGATTCTCCACTTATAATCAGAGAGACAGTGCAGAGCTCCCAAGAGGGAGCTTAAGTGATATTAACAGAATGAGATCTCGTGGTTTGGACCCTTATTGCCTGTGGACTGTCCTGGGAGGAGGGCAGGGGAATATACACATCATGTGAAATGGCCTTGGTAGAACTGGGCCCTATATTCTCATAACCTCCATCCAAGTGAAGTGTGCACAAGGTGTTCATAAAAACAGTTTGCAAAAGCTAGGAGGAAGGTAGCTTCCGACTCATCCTCTAGGGGCCTCTTGTGAGTAACTGCTTTGTGAAAACTCAGGTTCAAGGTGCATTGTGAAATGTGAATGCAGGTTCAGCTGCATTGTGAAAACTCAGGTTCAAGATGAAAACTACACGTTGTAGAGCACACAGTCTACTTAATAGTAGTCAATGAGTTTGGTGGCTCTCTGGCCTTTCTAAACCCTTCATTTATATGAGTACTAGCTCTCAATCAATCCAAAAATCCCTGTTACGTGGCATAAAAGGGAAGAACATTTATTCAATGTCTGAACCTGAGATCAGGTACTGAAACCCCTTAAAGCAAGATCCGTGTTTACATCTTGTTAGCATTATGCAGGATTTAAATCTTGAATATGTTGACATTTGATATGGGCAGAAATACAAATTTTTGCTTTCTTGGGATAACCAAAAATATATGACGACCCGTCTCCTATAGTTCTTTCCTTTTAGATGGAGCATGTGTGTCTGGCGGGCACAGTCCCCACTGTCCCCTCTACTCTCGTACTTGCTCTGCCTTGCTTGCACACACCAATGGCTACCGTCAGTACACAGATGATTTTGTGGCCACAGATTTAATAGAGACCATAACCATGGATGGCTAGAAGGATGCTAGGAATATTAAGTCACTCCTTGGCAGAGACATCCATGCAAACCACGATATCTAGGCAACAAAGTCCTCCATGCCTGGGAGATGACGTGGGGGAAGGGACCAATGTTATGGAAACTTTATGTGTGCCTGGTGTCTTACATGCATCACTTCATGCCATACTTACAACAGTTTTCTGAGATGCCTCTTTGACCTTCCATTTATCAAACATAAGGTAACATGGAAGGAATGTAGCAACAGATAGCAAGGTCTAGTTCACTCAGACAGCAGGTCACAGATCTTTCAGGCTCAAGATACCAAGTTGTTCAACCAAGACTTGTTTAGTTATACATTTTGTTTAGTTTAATTTTGATTTTGGGGGTCTAAATATGAAACTGTATTGTGAAGTAAGTTGTCTTATGTTTTCAGTATATGTTTTCAGTATTTTGGGAATGGAATCTGCTTCCTGTCTGTAATTGAACCTGTCTGAGGAACCCTGGATTAGCTGGTGTATTTGAGGCTGGGTCCTTTCACATGAAACCCCTATCAAATTGGAAGAGATGGTGATTGTTAGGGTCTCTGAAAGAGGCCACCAGGATCCCAAGCTCCATAGAAGGGGAATTGTAGCTTAACCAAATCTGTGTGTATTAAAGATAGGGCTATAGCTTGGGGTTTAGTTGGGCAGATTGGAAGTCTGAGAAGGAAGTTTTTTTAAAAAGATCATTATGGCCCAGGTAAGATGCCTCAATGCATAAAGGTCTTGCCGTACAAAAATGAAGATCCCAAGAAATCATGTAAAAGCAGGAGGTAGTAGCTAAGACCTGCAATCCCAGCATCCCTATGTTGAGGTGAGAGGTAGAGATAGGAGAGTTTCTGGGCTAGGTTTCACAGAGTTGTGAACAAGAGACCCTGCCCCAAACCAGGTGGAAGACAAGGACCAACACTGTAGGTTGTCCTTTGACCACCACAGGTATGTGTGACACGTGTGCACCCCGCCCCCCCCTACACTACCTAAACCATACAAATAAGAATCAAGAAAGGTCGTAACCATTTGCATGTTTCCTGAAGGAATCCACAAAAGCGACCAGTCAAAGGAAAGAGTGCATAGTATGCTTTCTGTGGCCGGATTGAAGCAAGTATCATGTGACCATTTTAAGTCTTTGGAGTCAGGATTTTGAATGTGTGCCCTGACACTTTGGAAATCTAGGTGTCTCAAAGGCAAAACCACTGCAATCACATGCGGACAGTAAAAGCCTTGATTGTGGCCATTGTGAGATTTTGTGTTTGCTAGAGTTATGAGATAGTACAGAACTGGCTTGCCCATGCTTAAGAGATGACTCGTTGTGTGTATGTATAGCATAGGAATGCATGCGCCAACTTCAAATGTTGAGGAGTTAGGCCTCGGGGGAATTTATTAAAAGAATGTAAGTGTTTTCTCTCTTTCAGTGGCTCTATAACATTGCCTCGATGACATAATTTTCAAAGCCTTTTGCTTTACAATCAGACACCCAGGGCTTTTCTCTCTCATTTGTATCTTTGATGACTTGGCTTTGAAGCTCCTCCAACAACTTGTTGAGTTGTTTAGAAATCTCCATGCCATTAAAATCTCCTTTTAATCTTTATGAATCCGAACATTGGAGGCAGTAAACGGACTGGGAAATGCCTGCTTTCTCTTGGGCTTGGAATACACATAGTCCTAGACAAGGGCACAGTGGTGATTTTTGGGCTCTGGGGGTGGAAGAATGAACTAGATGTTTCCTGTGATTTGGCGTTATTGTTGCGGTTTACATGTGAAAATATTTCCCACAGTCTCGGGTGCTTAAGTGAGCCTCCCAAATGTGATGTTTGAGGTTGTAGAACTCTTGGATGTAGGGTCTGGGTCTGGGTCTTGAGAAACCTCAGGCCTGAATTTGGTTCTCTCTTATTCTTAATCTGTCAAGATGGGAAAAAGCTCCACCACAAATAGAACAGACCCTTCTCTGCCACCATAGACCGACCGCCCCTTGTAAACTGAGCAAAACAAACCCTTTAAATGGCTTCTGTCAGATGTCGTCACAGTGACAAGAAAGGTAACCAATATGATATTTAAATTGTTTTTAATATAGTAGATAACAGCATTTTAGGGTAGAATCACTTCTTACTTTAGTTATGGCTGAAATGCCAGATATCTAGTGTGTACTTTAGACAATTTTGAAGATTAAGCAAAGGTGATTTAGGAATAAGAAAAGAAATAGTGTAACTCCATCAGCCAGAAATGTGTAGTCCTAGCCATAAGGTATGATTTTTCTTTAGTCTGTTTCCTTTGTGTGTAGTTTCATGTAGCTATATCACTTCCCTAGAGCTGAAGGAAATGAATTCCTAAATGACTGCCTTAAAGCAACAGAAACTCCTGAGACTTCTAACATTAGAAAAGTCCAGAATCAGGTATGAGGGGTATTCTCCCTGAAGACTCATGGGAAAATCTGGTTGCTGCATCTCCTAGCTTTTCTGGTGGCCCCTAACCACTCCTTGTGTCCCTGGCTTGTGGAGTCACCACTCCCTTCTCCACTCCAACATCACATGGATTTCTTCCTGCCTGGTGTGTCATCTAAGGATTTATTTTTGGATTGAGAACCACCTTAATCCAGAATGATCTCATCTCAAGATTTACAATTAAAACTGCAAAGACCATATTTTTTTAAAGTAAGGGCACACCCTCCCATCAAGTTCATCTATCTTTTAGGGGGTCTCTGTATTGATGCCACTATAGCAAGCCATGAAAAAACTTATGTGATTCCCTTCTTAAGTATCCTGCTCAATAATGACTTTCTTTAAAAAAAGAAGATGATTTATGTATATGGGTCTACATGTATGTATGTGCACCATGTATGTGCCTAGTGCCCATGGAACCAAACGACGACATTGGATACCTGGAACTGTAGTTGAAGAGAGTTATTAGGCACCATGTGGGTGCTGTGTACCAAACCCAGGCCCTCGTTAATAGTAGCCAGTGCTCTTAACCGCTGAGACATCCCTCCAGCCTCCAGTAAGTGACTTTCTAAATGTGTCATTTGCAAAACCATGTGGCTGCATAGAATATCTGGGCCTTGACTTTAGGATAATTTTGTGAGGAACCCACTTGACCTTTTTTAAGGTACAATTGAGGGCTTGCAATAGGAAAGGATTGTTGAAGCTGCTACTGGTGGGTGGAATTCTGCGATGGAATTTGCAGCCCATATTGATGAGGTCTGAATCGTTTGACCCACCTTGGGTCACCCTATAGAGTCCATCCATCTTCTTCTAATAGTTTTTTTTAAATAGCCTTTCCAAGGAAATGCATAGGAAATGAACTCTTAGTGGGCAGAGAGTTATTTGTGGAAAGAACATTTGACCTTTTGGCCTTTTAATTAAGGTCGTATAGTGGATTCACATTCAAAGGGGGAGAAAATAGTCTTGTCTCAGAAAAGGAAGTTTTCAGTAATCCTGGAAGTGAATACCATTCTTACAAATCCTGCTGGAGCTAGATCAGTCCCTGCAAACCCCACTTCATAAAGAGAAGCAGGAGGAGGAAGAGAAGGAGGAAGAGGCAAGAAAAGAGAGGAAGAGGAAGAGGAAGAAGAGGAGGAGGAGAAGGAAGAGGAGGGGGGAAAGAGGAAGCGGATGAAGATGGTGATGATTAATGCTCCTTCCCAGTTGTCCCATTTCAACCCTGTGAAGGGATCTAGACTTACTAGAAATGCTCATTCAAATGAATGGTGGTTTTTTTTTCTTTGTTGTGATCATTATCAGATGGCTATTATTAACTGATCATTTACAATGTGCCAGGAATATTATTGGGATTCCATTCCTTGAAGTCTTATATAGTGATAAGTGTAGCCTAGGCTGGCCTTGAACTCACAGTCCTCCAAATAGCTTCCCAAGTGCTGAGATCACAGGTGTGTACCACCAAACCCAGCGTCTTAAGTAATCCCTGAAACCACTCACAGGACAGATGCTATTGTTTCCTGTAGAAACAGAAATGCTGTAGGTCTTGGCCATAGAGCAAGTTGATACCAGCACTGATGTATGTCGTTTGGCTCTGAGTACAGTCTGGATCCTTAATCTGTGTTCCCCCTCAGGCTCTGGAGGGATGGGATTAGACTTTAAACTACTAGACTCTCCTGGGGGTTGCCCATCAATCCCATGGTGCCCATTTATTTAGTTTTACTTGGGACTTAGAATAGGTAAGTTCTCGGGAGCTGCTGGTCTGGGAGTGTGGTTGGAAACTTCATGCATCTCAAATCTAGTCCAGCCTTCCAGGATCTGATAGCCACGTCAGGGACACCAGGAGAACATAAGAATGAACACACAAGCGCGCACACACACACAGCTTTAATAACTTAAACGTCAGTTTAGCCCAATAGCTTGTTTTTAAAATAGATTTCAATCACCTGTTAAAGGTGTGGGGGCATGGCAAGGAGTGGAATTGGGGGTGGCAAGGAAATTAAACTAGAGGTAGCCCTTCCCTCCTTCTCTCTCCCTCCCTTCTTCCCTCCTTCCTCATCACCACCCCTCTTCTCACTGTCTCTTTATGTAGTTCATCTGGCCTCCTGACAGAGTTCAGGAATGACAGACATGTACTACACCTGGCCTTGAGTGTTTCTTGAGCAGGAAGTTTTTCTCGCCATTTCCTATCACTTAAAATTTATGGAGTATAGAATGTTGGTCTTTAGGATCGTGGGCAGATGCAGACTTGAGCAAACCAAAGTATGGTATCTCTGTGGCAATGATCAACCATAAATGAGACTATCTACTGGGTAATAAAATGGACATCCTTAGAAATCTAAATATTATAGGCCAGAACAGGAGCAGAGAGAGCTCTGTGACAGAGCAGAACACCTCGAAGACTTCTCCAAGCCATTGGAGAAGTCGGTGGCTTTTCCAAACATTGGAAAAATGATCCAATTGATTTGATCAACATTACTAGGGAAAACACTCAGCTTTTCCTCTGGCTTGGCATAAAAAGAGCCATTTATTTAAAGCTTATTTTTTAAAAAAGCCACACTTTTTTAAAAAATCAGGAATCAACTCTTACAAACTTGGAAGTAAACGGTATATCTAATGTAGACATTGTATCTTCCTTCTTTCCCTCCCCTACCCTGGAGCCACACTGCCAAGGCAGTGGGTAACTTCTGCCTCAGGTATATACATATACTGGCACTGCCTGGGTATGTTTGTGTGGCTTGGCCCTCCCCTACCCATAGGCCTGCCTGCCTGCCTGCCTGCCTGCCTGCCTGCCTGCCTGCCTGCCTGCCTTCTTCCTGCCTTCTTCCTGCCTTCTTTCTCTCTCTCTCTTTTACCTCCCTCCCTTCCTCCCTCCCTCCCTTCCTCCCTCTCTCCCTTCCTCCCTCCCTCCCTCCCTCCCTCCCTCCCTCCTTTCCTCCTTCCTTCCCTCCCTTCTTTCCTTCCTATGCTGTTTGGGAATGGAGTGCCTGGCATTTAGTAGGCTGGGTCCAGGAACATTGAGCATCATGGAGTTAGTGAGAAAGTACCACCACAATGGAAAGTGTGTTCCAAATGATAATGGCAGCCTCTATCCAGGATGAAGTGTGGGAAAGAGCTGAAGGAAGCAGATGCTTATGTAAGAATACATACTACACTTCTGAGATTTGCAAACCTAATTTCTCTGGGCCATGGTCTTCCAAACCTATAAATGGAAAGAGATTATAGAATCAGGAAGGGTCATGTAGTCATGAACATACCATAAAGCACCAAGCTCAGAAGTCTCTTTCCAGGACTCTCTTTGAAAGCCCCATTGAACATTGTAGGACTCTGTCATGTCTTGTCCCCAAACCAAATATGTTCCAGCTTTCTGCTGCTGTGCCCCCAGATCCCCCTGGAAACCCAGGAAGCACAGACATGAGAAGACCAAAACTAGCTCTTCCTGTGGTAACTGAGCACTTGGAAATAACCAAAAAAAGAATGTTAAAAAGAGTGAAATTAACATTTTGGAAACGTAAAAGATTAGAAATGAAGTCTGAAAGAATTTTTTTTTGACAGTGTCTTTAAATTCAGACAATACTCTTTAAAAAGAACAAAAGGAACCCTGAACTGAAAATTTAAAGAATTTGTATTATAGGTATGTTTTATCCAAGAAACAGAGAAGCTATTTATATTTCTAATGTAAAAGCCATAGGTAAAATCCACTCCCGGATTAAAATGTGCCTATAGTTGTATATTTCAACAAAAAGTTAAAGATTGAAGGTGTGTGTGTGTTGTTCCTTAATGTGACTAGTATTGCTAGTTATCCCTGCGTCTATAATTCTATTCTTAAGATCATATCCTTCTATTATATCCTTGTTTGTTTTCCAAAAGAAAAAACAAAAATAAAACCAACAAAGAAACCTAACCTCCAGTTGCTGCCTGGCCGTGAAGAACAAAGACCCGCATTTCCCAGTCCTCATTTATTTTTTCCTAGGACTTGCCCTTTAGATTAGGTTCTAGCCAGAGGGGTAGAGGTGACAGCTACAGTTAAGGCTCTGTGCAGCCCTCCAGGAAAGCAAACGACCCTTTTCTCTCCCTGCTTCCTCCTGCCCCCCACCCCAACTTGGGTGAGATAGTTGAAGCTTCAAGCAGCTGCAATGAAGTGGGAGCCCAGTGCTGAAGAGCAGAAACTCAGAGAGCCTGTTTGTGAGGACCAGAAAGACGCCATATTAACCTTAGACTACATTATCTTCTTCCTATATTTACTGGGGGAAGAAATGGATTTCCATTTTGTTGAAGTCACTATGATTTTGGGTTTACTTGTTTATAGCTGAATTTCATTCCAGCTGGATTTCTTAAAAATTAACAAACCAACTGCAGATGCTGATTATGTCAGACAAATTCCCTCATAGCAGATACTGCCTAAGGGTTAAGAATTAAATTCCATCGCTTCAACTGAGTGGCCATAACTGTCTTTTCTTTTAAGAACCCTTTTATTTTAACTTTTGTTTTCTGTGTATGTTTTGCCTGCATGCACATTTCTGTACCACATGTATGCAGTGCCCACAGAGGTCAGAAGAAGGCATCTGATCTTCCAGAAACTGGTGTTACAGAGAGTTGTGAGCTGCCATGTACTAGCTGGGAATTGAACCCAGATCCACAAGAAAAGCAGTGATTGTTCTTATCCACTGAGCCATCTCTGCAGCCCAGGACTGCCTATTTCTAACTGTATCTGCTATGTGTTTGTAGTGCTTGAAAATTTAAAATCAACCTTTTTTTCCCATATATATATATATATATACATATATATATATATATATATATATATATATGTATATATATATATATATATATATTTTCTAACTGAAATAGAATTACACTTCTTTCTTTTCCCTCCTTCAGCCTCCCTTGGAGACAATCACCTTACCCTCCCATGCCACCCCCTCAAGGTGACAGCACATTTTCTTTCCGTTATTATTGTCACACACACACACACACACACACACACACACACACGCCCAAATATATAATTTGGAAGCCTTGGCTGAGGACAAATGTGCTCTTGCAGATAATGCTTGGGTTAGAATGATATCATCAGAAACCTTAGCTTTCATAAGTTACTAGAGGAAATTTAATAAATTTGGATATAGCAGGTATTAGAAGATGACTTATTTTCATATTCGGTTTCTCCATGAATATGGGCCCTTATCTATCAAAGAATAACCTGAACTGTCTTAGGAATGTCATCCTGTAACACAGACTCCCATCATCTGAGGAGGTGCATATGGTGTCTTAGAATGCATTTGGGACTGCTTATTTTAGGATTAAAGGGTATAGAATGAAGGCGCACTATGAATCTCTCTGATAGCCCCTATTGGGTTACCAGCCAACTAAGCAGAGGGATCAAGTTCATGTTATGTATGCAGAGAAGAATGCCTGAGCACTACTGTATGAGCATGTGTGAGGGGTGAAACCCCATCACCTTGTATGTGTGCAACAGGGTGTGTGCCTTTTAACCTCTAAATTCAATAATCATCACCCAGAAAATCTCCTTGCTGGGAAGTCAGCCTTGTTGCTTGTGACCCAAGATAAGTTTTTTTGTGTGTGTGTGAAAATCTTTATGGTTTCTCTTTCTGGTGGTTATTATCAGCTAGCTTTCTTCAAGAAGAGTGTCAAATTGTAATGAAAGCTTGAGAAAACAGGACTGGAGAGATGACTCAGGGTAAAAACCCTCTCCCAGAGAGATCAATTCCAGTCACCTACGTGGCTGCTCAAACTGTTTATAACTCGAGTTCCAGGGGGTCGTCTTCTGACCGCCAACAGCATCAGACACATACATAGTGCACAGACATACATGCAGTCAGAAACACCCATACACATAAATTTTTAAAAAATGAAAAATTTATAGCTAGACTATTAGCTTATAAGAAACTTGGAATTGATTAAAGAAATCACCCTAACCTCATATGCCATGGAATATGACAAAAATGATGGATACGTTTATACACTTGAATGTAGTTACATGTTTTTCCTTAATGATATATATATATATATATATATATATATATATATATATATATATCTCCATACTAAGGTCAATGTGACTGTATGCGTCTGTATCTATATATGTGTATATGCTTTGTTTTTTGATACAAATAATGTGACACCTTAGACTCTTTAACAGTAGGTCTTATAGTTGTTTTCATATCTGTAAACATAAATAATATTAATTGAAATTACCAAAGATTGTACTATATCATCACAGCTACACTGTATTTTTGCCAGTTCTCTGGAAATGGTCACTGTGGATGTTTTAAGTGTCTACTTATCCCAAATGATACTTCAATCATTTTGCTCTGTGTATCACCACTGCTTCTATGAGTGAAAGATGTCAATAGGACAAATTTCTACAAGTAAGTGATTGGTTCAAGGAGTATATACATTTTCAGTGAGTGGCTAAAAGGAAAAAAATCCCTGTTATTTCAAACATGGATAAACTTGTCGAGTTGTATGAGAGAGAATGCTATCCAATTCTAGATGAACCTAAAGAACCTAGATGAAGTTACTGAGCCTAACTTCAGTAAACTTTAAAATTCCATAAAAAACTTATTAATATAACCTTTGTTGGATATTATCCTGATAGAATCTGTGAGAACACAACTTACAGTCTGAATTAAGATATGGACCAATGTGTGGACAGTTACCTGTAGATGTTACACGTTCTTATAAGGTTTAGGTGGCTCAGAGGATGAGTTGTTTGGTCATAACATTTGGTGGGTGGAGCCAAGTGACTAGGATTTGGGTACTGGTCTATTCTGCCTCCCCCCTTTTATCCCTTTCATCACTGAATCTGGATTTAGACATTTGTGGAAGTTAAATGAATTAGGGAATAAGACCTATGTCCTTCATTCTTTCTATGAGCCCTTCCAGAGCTACTTCTTCACAATTAAGTTTGAACCTAGTTTGAAAAGTCACAGGTTTAAGACCAGGTCTAGTATTGCACACCTTTAATTCTGCCAGTCAGTAGAGAGAGGTTTGAGGCCAACATGGTCTACATCATGAGTTGCATGTCAGCCAGGCTATGCAGTAGGACCCACCTCAAACACATAAACAAACACAAAACCCCCAAACAGCAAACAACAACCAAACCAAACCAAACCAAACCAAACCCATCCCAAACAAAAAACAAGTCATAGCTTCTCATGCCTGGAGTCCCTTCCTTTCCAGCCCCTACTGTAACAGTAGGAGCCCAAACAAGCATGGCTTATTGCCTGTGAACCTTTGTTCTTCTCGATCTGCCTTCTCCACTTCTCCCTTTAATCCATTTTCCACATGATAGTCAAATACAAAGAAGTTGTTCCATGAAATATTGAGCAGATGCAAAAATATTGATAAAATATGTATAACACACAGACAATAGACAGCAGACATGTATGAGCCTCCCACTCACATTAGGAAAATGAACCTTCTCGTTATATTGTCTGTTTATATATCATCCAGCCATAGGCTATCTTCAATTATGTTTTTATGATTTCTGCTTTGATTAATGCTTTTGTTGAAAATGTTTCTCTGATAGTTTGTTTCTTCATGTGTTCTTTGGGGACACATACACAAGAACATCTCTGGAGTGTGTAGCCAGCAGTAGGCCTGTGAAGTCATGGGGTATGAGCCTGTAGTTTTGCTAACTAAAGTCACATTCTTTTCCAAAGACATTTATCCTTTTGTGTTCCCATTAGCAGAGATGGTTCTATTTGCTTCTTATCTTTCTTTGTATTTAATCTTGTCACATCTTTATGCCCTCTTTTTACATGTTTTTCTTCTTCTTGATTGTCCTTCCCTACCTTTTTTTATGTGGGCATGTGTTGTGGTAGTTTGAATAGGAATGGCTGCCATAAACTCATATGTTTGAAAGCTTGGTCCTTAGAAAGTAGTGCTGTTAGGAGGTGTGGCCTTGTTGGAAGAAGTTTGTCTCTATGGAGGTAGGTTTTGAGTTCTCCTATGTGCTCAAGCCATAGCCAGTGGGACAGTCTCCTTCTGCTGTCTTTGGATTAAGATGTAGAACTCTCAGCTCTGTCTCCAGCACCATGTCTACCTGCACTCTGACATGTTTCCCATCACAACAAGAAGGGACTAAACCTCTGAAACTATACGCCAGCCCCAATTAGATGTTTTCCTTTGTGAGAGTTGCTGTGGTCATGGTGTCTCTTCACAGAAATAAAATCCTACCTAAGAGTTTCTCATCTTAACCTTCCAGGTTTGGGGTTAAATATAACCTTCTGAGAACCCTACTTGTGCTATATTATTCTTGCCCCAAGACTAAGCTGCAGGGAAGGCTATACCCACATTCCATGGGTTTTCTACTCTATCCCCCAAGTACAGCATCACATCTAGACATGGTAGATGCTTAGAATCTAGCTGGCAAAATAACTAAGTGACTCTGAGTGAAGTCCTCTGTAGTTAGCAGGTCTCTGTTCACTGATTTGGATAAGGAAGTGAAAGGGTTAATGGAGACTTGCTTCATGGGGCCTCTGGCTTCAGTGTCATCTCATGATGACGTTATTTGAAACTTGTCTTCAAAAGACCATAGAAGCTAAGCTATACTGGTGGAATAGAACGTTCTAACATGGGACACTACAAAGGATGTCCAGATGAGGTAAACAAGCACATAGATGATAAATATGCAAGAGTTATGTACACATTTGTCTCTAAAGAGAAAGGAGGTCAGTGGGGAGGCTTTGGGTATATGTTAACCTATGATCTGACCAGTGTTACATTGAAAATACAAATAAAGTTAAGTGAGTCCAGATGGGCAGCCTGGAAGGGTTATGTCAGAGTCAAGGCTCTGCTGGTGGCCATTCAGATTTGTTTATGGGCACTTTGTTCTGTTGTGTGTGCTTCTGGGGATTAGACTCTTTCAGGCTCACAGCTGCACATTGCCTAAGAGCTGTCTGTGCCAAGCTATACACAGTGCAGCCGAGTGCCAGGCGTCCAGGATTCAGATGGCATACTCTCACAGAATATAGAGGCAAAATGCTACCTACAAGGTGTAGGTCCTATTATAAAGAATCCCTTACAACCAGAAGAGTCTTCTAATACATTATGTCATCAAATTGAAGGTGTGGGGAAATTGATGGGTGCTTAATATTCCTAGCAAAAGGGGTACAGCCCATGAGGCCTATGAGAGGCTCTAGAATGGGAGGCTCAGTTTGCTCACTGTCTGGCCTTGTAATCCCAGGCAAGTTACTTAACATGTACTTTGATTTCTTCATCTGTGATATGGAAATATGAAACCTGGACAGCTTCCCATCAGGGAACAGTGATATAGGAAAGATAACTATTGTACACAGTACTCAGCATGTGGAAAGTTCTCAGGCACTTTTTCTGTTTTAGAATTGTAATCCACATGCCATATATGGTGGAGTAGGGGGATGTGCTGAAGAGGCTGGTGGATTGGAATTGTAGAGTTGAAACTGGGCCCAGAGCCCAGTACTTCTCTAATATTCTTCTATAAATTTCTACTGAGAAAACTTGACCGTGTCAAGACTCTCTCTCAATTAAACTGTGTGAAGAGATGCTTTAACTTTTTTCACTTACATATAATTTAGCTCTGCTCTTATATTTATAAACAACAAAGTCAGAGTTAGAGCTAAATGATAAGGAAAAGGCTCATCTTCTTAGTACTCGGTGTCTTGAAGAAAATCTCTGGTTTCAGAGATGCAGAAAGACAAAGCAACTGCAACTCTTACTTTGTGCAGCTATGGATCAGTAAATGTGAACTCACCAGAAGGTTCAACAGGAAGACCTCCCTTGCCCACACAACTCCAAAGAAGCACATTTTCAACTGGTCTTGACAATGGAAAGATCCTGAATTTGGCTACATGGATGGTCTTATTCACTTAACTGGGAAAGTATACCCACCAGAGGCTAATTAATATTGTTGTGCTTTCTAGAAAACACCCCAGGGGATCACATTTTCCAGACTTACACTGAAATTCATATGAGATTTTATTGAGACATCTATTTATCATAATGATTTTTTTTGCTAAAAATATTACCAAGTTATAAAACGTCATAACATTGATTCAATTTTACCACTTCTATTGTACCTACAAAGTACCTACAGTACAGAGGCATAGGCGAATATTGTTCTAACTTGAAAATCATACAATGATTAAATTTCTTCTCTTTCTCTCTCTAGAAGCCATCCAAGAAGAACCTTGCACTCTGAGTCTAGCCCTTTTAAAAGCTATTAAAGTCTCTGAAAGTACACCCTGAGTCCAGCCTTAGACTAAAATAAACAACAAAACCAGAAAAAGATCCCAACACATAGATGCTCTTATGGGCCTATGAAGAGATATAATGGATTTTAACTCAGCCTTTTAAAAATTGTCCTTTGTTCTACCTGCTCCATGTACGTTGTCCAGGGCTTGTAATGCTAGAAAGTGTTGCCTTTACTCTCAGATCTGTTTTCTTGCACCAGACAGCAGGGACTTCCATAACTGGCTGTTATATAAATTAAACTCTTGGTATACTTTTGGGCATCCCTAGATAAATAACATTGGAGGGAGAGGTACCCTAACTGCTGCTCTTGACAACTCCACTCATCTCAACGCTGACAGAACAACACTCCAATCCCTAAATGCAAGTTTCTTTGGTAGTTGGGGGATGATGAGAACAGGAGACAGAAACTAGGCAGGCAGCTGAGAGCAGGGGGCCCCCAAAGCGGCAATTCCAGAAGTTCCCTTGGTTCTGCCAGGAATGCCAGAGGGCATTGCTGGTTTATTGCCTCATCCAAAATGAAGACTGATCTTCAGACAACTCGTTTTAGTGAAGGGTTTTAAAACTTGGTCTCTAGATTTTCCTGGTAAAAATGTGTTATGTCTATTACTCAGTTTCAGCCCACTTCCTATGTGTGATTAACAAGAGACCAGCACCACCGGAAGGGAACCTTTGTTTTACTGGGATAATTGGAACTTAAAAATCATCTGTGATTACTAAGAGTCCAAAGTCCTTGAGGCAAAAATCTTCTGGGAAGTATTTCCTCAGGGTCAGCACACAACACTATGGTCCAGAAGGGAGTAAGAATGCATCTCAAGCTGGTACTTGAACTTGGTAATATGTAAGAGTCTCCCTCTTGAGACTGGTTTTGAAGGCATGAAAGGTGGTGTGACAGAGAACATTTGGAGCCTGGCACTGTGTGTGAGAGGCCGTTGATGAAACTGCAGCTTTAGTTGCACTGGAGACTTTAGCATATTGGAGATGCCAGTGCTGGGGGAAGACCACCAAAGACAGTGTGGCTGGTATGGGATTGAGCTGATCTGAGCCTATGAGACAAGCTGGTTATGCAGCAGATGGCAGAACCAGAGAAGTAAGATGCCCCAAATGAAGCCCAGAAGTTTGAGAGAGAGTCTCCATATGTTGAACTCAGCTATTTATATTCTTGGGCTTTGATCTGATTGTAACTGTGTCTTGGGTCTTTTCTTTGAAATAGGAACTATGTGATTTTTTTTCCAGGAGCCCTATAATAATTAAAATAACTTTTATTTTTAAGTTATCAAAAATTTAGACTTGTAAATTTTGAACTGTATTTTATTTTGTGATATTAACATATGAGACATTAATATCTGGATAAACAAGAAAGGAAAAATTATCGTTTATGATGTGTTCATGTGTCGAGTTGACAAAGGATCAAGGTCAGTTGCACTGGTTAGTTAGTGGTTTGTTTTTGGTCAACTTGACACAAACTAGAGTCATCTGAAAAGGGAGACCCTCAATTGAGAAAATGTCTCCTTCAGATTGGCCTATGGGCAAGTCTATGGGGCATTTTCTTGAACAGTGAATCAATAAGGGAGAACCAGACCACTGTACATGGTGCCACTCCTGGGTAGGTAGTCCTGGCTTGTATAATAAAAGCAGGCTGAGTGAGGCATGGAGAGCAAGCAAGTTAGCAGTGTTCCTCCATGGCCTCTGCTTCACGTCTTACTGTAGGTTCCTGCCTTGAGTGCCTGTTTTGTACTTCCCTCAGTGATGTGGAAGTAAATAGACTCTTAACACTTCAAGTTGTGTCTGATGAGAGTGTTCAGCCCAGCAGTGACATTAATGTCTTGAACTTTGACCTCTGAAGGTTTAATATCATAGATAGATAATTTGCTTCCTTCCTCAGTTTTACAGAGAACCACTCATCTTTTGTGTATACTTAGATTGACATCCTGTCCTATACTGTTTGAGCTCCCTGAGAAGCTCACTCTGAGGGTGAGATTTGACCTTCCTAACTTAAGATGCAAGCATGTTTTTCTCAATGTAGCCTTTAAAAATCACCTGTCCAGAGTTGGTCTGGCTCCTTTACTCTGGTCAGAGAGAAAGGAGAACATCAAAACAGCCTGAAAATACAGGCGTTGTATCCTTACACAGGCCTCATTGTTCAGTTGTTGACCAACTTATAATGAATGCACCAGTTTTTGTGTGTACTTTTATTTGGTTACAGTTTGGAGTTTATTTGGGGGTAGTTGTGGTTATATTTTGTTTCCTTGGCTTTGTTGTATTGGGATAGGAAGAACTTCAAGTTGGAGGGATCTGGAAGGACTTAGGGCAGGGGAAGAATATGATTAAAATATGTTTAAATTGTTTTATAATAAAAATTATTTTTTTAAAAAAAGACAGCTAAAGGGTACGCTGCTTCTAACAGAGGTAGGTCACTGTTATAAAGAAACTTATAGTAGACCAACTAATGAAATCCATGGAGGAGACGCTGCCCAGAAATTCTTAGTAACTCCAGCTTTACAGCTTAACAGGGCTGCCTTGGATGATCTCTGCTGGATGTTGAAAACAACATCAATTGATTATAGTTTGCTATTTATCTGCAGCATCTTTCTATCTTTTTAGCCGCATTCAAAAGCATAGCTATGGCAGATCACTCTCTGACTGTACAGAACACACACAAAACTTTTGATTGTCTTATGTTTTCAATAAGATTTTTCTGGAAACTTAAAACGCCTAATGGTTTTACAGTATATATGCAGGCCATTTTATTTTATTACATTATTATGCTATGTATGTGGTTTGGACTCGGCTATCTTTTAATAAGATGGTACTTTATTTGCTTGTGATACAATGCCTCATGTTATTAACAATGAAGTAAAATAAATAAGTAGGAGAGAGAAATGTCAAAAGGATGTAAACATAAAATTTTGTAGTAAAGAAATGTTTCTGTGCGTTAAGACATTGTCCTGTGGTGGCCAGATGTTTCCAAAATGAAAAGAATACAAAAGGACAGAGTAAATTGCATGAGATATGTAAAAGGTGTTAGGTATTATTTAAGCATGTGTGTGTGTGTGTTTGTGTATGTGTGTGTATGGCTGATATATATCATATATATGTATATATATATAATGATAATTATGTTTTTAAAAGCCTTACAGACCTCTTTGTCTCAATACATTCTTAGTTACTAAAAAGTAAAAATGGAAGAATTAAAACTGCACACTGGGGATTATAGACTAGCATATGAACAGCTTTGAAGATTTGTTATAAATGAAGCAGGAAGTGAGAGGATGTTATGAGGAACTCCAGACCCTCAGCTGTCTCTGGGTGAGCAGGAAGGGGAGAGGACATGGGATGCTCTCTGGCCTTTGCTTGTGTTGTGCGCAGGCCTCTTCTAAGACTACAGCTGAGAGGCGGTACCTTTGCCACAGTGTGATGAGAACTGGCAGACTGCTGTGCTATGCCCTTCAGGGTGGCATGCACTGTAAGCCGCTAGTCCTTCTTTTTCAGCCCAGAGATTTCTTGACATATTTTTCCAGAATACTTCAACTGCAAGCCCACTGATAGGATTCAGAACTCCCCCTAGACTTGGGTAGAAGTTTGTCTTTGCCCCTCTTTGAACTTCAGCATTTCCCTCAATTAAGAACGAGTCATGGTTATTGCATTAGGAATACCTGTGGCTTTGTTGCTAATACAATTCCAGATGTTTTCAAATCACATGTTAGTTGTGGCATCGCTGCTTGGAAATGACTGTAACCACTGGACTTGTTGCTAGGCCTTTGTGTATCATTTTAATAAAAACTTTAATACCATATAAGACACATGTGTGGTGTTGTGTATGTGTAGTGTTGTATAAAGTATATTATATATATGTGTATTCCATTCCATGTATACATCTGTATGACAGATATATGTGCTGTCTACATAATAAATAATCTGTTATAAAATATGTATATAAATCTTATGTGTATATGTGTGTGTATGTATATACTGTATATTAACCCAGGAGAGAAATGTAAATTATGCCATCAAAGCTTAAAAACATTTTAATCACCGTTTTGATGTAATTTCTTCTTTATACTTTGAACATTTTATTTTGCTCATTTTCCTTTGATATGGAGTGCATTAATGTTCCCCGACTGCCAGGGCATGAAACACAGCCTCTCAGCCTGATGTGAGGGGACAGGAAGAGTTTGTTCTAAAAGAAACATCAGCATGCAGCTGTTGTATGAGGTATCTTGTCCATTCTCTGTGTCTCTTAGGATACAGACAGAATGAGAATGTTCAGAGAAGAATCAGAACTTTTTGAAGGACCTTGGCAGCTCTGCTTTTCCACTCCCAAGTCTGTTCTTTATGGTCACTGACGTCACACACAGCATCTCATCGTTCTGTCTTCCTCCCTTTTTCAGTGGGCATCGGACCCTTTCCCTCCTCCTCCCAGCCTGAGCTTGGAACGGGAGGGCAGAACTAGATTTGCTGAGGTCCACTGCCAAAGAGGCAAGGCCTGGCTGCCCTGGCTTTTCCTCCAGGGCACTAGGACCAAATTTCTTCGGTCTTCATGAAAAGTCTGTCATGACTTTTGTCACATCTAAGAGCCTTCCTTGTTGCTGAGAGACACTTCTGTGCCGTGGTTCTCTTTGAGAGCCCTGGTATGTGAGCTTGCATCTAACTTTGCTTATCCACCATGTGTTAAGCATCACAGGTGACATTTCCTTGTCTATAAATCTGGACTGGAGTCATGCTTACTTAGGAGTTACTGTGAAGGTAGAGAGAGTCACACCTGTGGTGCTTAGAGCAGTATGCGACATAAAACAGTCCACTTAAGCATTGGCTATCAATATTAGTGATCTATAACTGAATGTTCTCCTTAAAATTGGCTTATAAAAGTCAACATGGCATAACTTGACCAGAAAATGAGTGGGGAAGATAACAGAGTGTATGTAATGGGGGGGGGGGGGAGTTTTTGGTGGGGAAGAAAGGTAGAAATTTTAGGAAGACTGCATGGGCTTGGGGAGCAAGGATGAGTGGGCACAGCATGGGCATGCCTGGGGAGACAATGGGGTGGTGGGCACAGCATGAGCCAAGGAGAAAGGCTCAAGGAGCAAGGCTTCAAGGAGCAAGAGGGTGCTGGGCACAGCATAGACATGGAGTAGCAAGATGAGCAGTGGGCACAGCAGAAGGCTGGCAGTGCTGACCTGGGGCATCTGACTGCCCTTTTGCATCAAGTTGGGTTTGAGATATGAAAGGCAAAGGGCTGAGCTGTGTGGTGTGGCGTTGGAACTGGTGCCTATTGCTAGAATGAAGGATTGTGGGAAATGTGAGCCTACGGCAGGGCAAAGCAGGGCAGTATGGATTAAGGAATGGTATTTGGAATGGTATGTGGATGTTCAATGGCTTGTGATGATCTTTTCAGAGATGTACAAGCACAGATATCCTGTTTAAAAACACAAAGCTGAAACAGAACACATACAGATTTACACAAATCATAAAATAGACAATTTGAACTTTCCCCCCAAACTAAGCAGCAGCACGAGGGGGTGGAGAGCTGGTCTACTGGTCAACCGCTTGCCTCGCAAGTGTGGAGGCCTGACTTTCTCCCTCAGAACCCACACAATACAGCTGGGTACAGGAGCACTTGCTTGTAACACCAGCAATGGCGAGATGGGAGGCAGAAGCAGGTACATCTGTAGAGTGCACAGCCGGCTAGCCTAGCCTACATAGTGAAAATCTAGGTCTATGAGGGATTTTATCTCAAAAGACAGAACACACTTGCAGAATGACACCGGAGATTTTCCTTTGTCTCCACATACGCATGTACACCTGTGCACACTTGCATCCATGCCAAAGAAGCAACCTGGCATCTTCTCCAAGTGGAGCTTTCTTCACTGGCATGTGTGTGAATCTTTTGGAGGCTCTTGGAAGCATAAATTTTGCACAACCACCAGAGCAAAATCTCATTACTTTAGCTGGACTCGGGTTTGGGTGCACATCTTTCTCTGTGCTCAGCAGTTTAGGGAAACGATGACATATGCCCCACATTTGCCCAGGAAGCAAAACAATAAACATGGTTATCCAAATATAAGAAGAAGACAAGTGTTCACTAGGTTTCTACTTGAAAATGATAAAACCATTCTCAAAATAACTTTGAAAAGGTTTAGCCCAGAGGGAGGAATTTTGTGAAGTTCATGGTTTTGTGAGGATTAAATGAGCTAACATATTAATGTTTAGACAAGTGCCTGGCATGTATTGAATTCTTCCTTGACTAAGAATTACTATAGTGACGCAATAGCAGTATTTAATAAATGTTATCTTCTGCTGTTGTTAGGCCTGCTTGCTCGGCAGTGTTTGTTCAATCTCATTATTGAACGTGTGTCTTTAATGTTAGCCGGTAATGGCTAGTCCTTGGGGCTACAGCACATCTAATCACACAGAGATTCCACTTAATGGTGATGCCTGATGGGTCTGAAGCCTCTTTTATCCATTGACTCTTTCCCCTAATGAAGCATTCAATTTCAATTTTTGTTTTCTGCCACCGTGGACACAGGTTCTGTGAAGAGGTCTGCTTTTCCTTAAAGAGTGTGGATTATTTTTTCTTGGTGTTCACACCAGTCCTCACTATTAACAACTAAAAGAAAAAAAAAGAATGTGATCTTTTAGAAAACCATATGAACCTCATCTACTTAGGAAAAGGGGAAAATTTTTGTGGTAGTCTACCCACTCTCACCTCTTAGGAAAGATTGCCTCTGGGAAATGAAATAGGTCTGCTTGAGAAATTTAAAGACATAGCACCCTCACTGGCTCTGAAATATCAGCTGAGATTTGTAATTCAATTTTTTTTGATTCCCAAGATTTCTTAGTCTAGGGTAGAAAAGGTCAGAATAGTTTGTGAAGAAAGATGATATAGGTTTTATTTTTCTCATCTTGTAATCATATTCTTCTTCTTTTAAAATCTTTATCTCTTCTCAAGTGCCAGTCTTCTAAAAATAGCCTTGTGTTGGTTTGTGTGCTTCCTCAGTCTAGCCCAGGATGATTTTTTTTAAAAAGGAGATGTTATCACAGAATCTGGTTTCCACTGATAATTTACATGGCCACAGAATTACCCAAGCAAACTCTTGTAAGGTCAGCCAGGACAAATGTTTAACATTTCACCAAATTGTCTCCGTGTTTGTTTAGCATTTCTTAGCTTTTGAAGCTGCCCATAAATAGTTATGAAGTTATCACAGAGGAGATCAGCAGAGATGGATTGGTATTATTCCCAAGTGCACGTCTAGTACCAAAAGCTGGCTGGTGTTTCCAGAGGTGGCCGTGGGAGCAAAATTAACTGTGTCATGGAAAGCTGTTTGTTACTGCTTTATTGGAAGCTGCACTGTTCATGGTCCTCTGTGTGGCCAACCCTGCTGGACCTTCAGTAAACATTTGGAATTTTGACTTCATCCTAGTGGGATGTGAGCAAGAATTAGGAGATAGAAAATCTATATCCCTCAACAATAGTTTGATGAATGTTTCCATTTGGGAAGAAATATCAGGTGGTCCCCAAATACTGCTCCTGACAAAAAATACTGTCAAAAGTACCATCAAATACCAGAAGCGCCCACAATGGAAACATACACCAGAATAGATAAATATATCAGCTTCAATGACCTGGGTAATTGGACTAATAATGTTCTCTGTTGGACTGTGGAAACCTTGTGTTGAGAAACATAGCAGCCATCTTTTACTGTTTGAAAGTCTTGCTTGAGAATCCAGCTCCAGAAAATGATAATCCCAGAGCTCCTGGTGGAACACAGAGCATGGGAAACATCTTTCCCAGAACCTGGGCATCAGCAACCTGATATAAGTGCTTAACTTCCAGTGTTGCATTTGCTCTTCTCAGTCACCGCTCCAGGCTGGCACTGTCATAGCCATTGTACAGGAAGGAAAGTTGAGGCTCAGGGAGATGAAATTGCTTACCAGGTGCTACAAAGCTAATGGGAACATGTTCTATATTATCTACTGATCATTCAAACACAAAGGCTTCTATCTTATATATAATCCCCAATAGTTTGTTACATCATTCTCTTATACCACTTCATTTTCTGAGTTGATAGCAATTCTTCTCTGTTTGTGGTACATTTATACAGTCCTAAGAATTTACATTAGGGGATATTTTCTTTTGTTTGTGTGTTCTTGGTGGTGGTGGTGCCGTGTGTGTGTGTGTGTGTGTGTGTGTGTGTGTGTGTGTGTGTGTGTATTTTGTTGGTTTTGACAGTACTGGCACGGCAAGCACTCCAACAGCCAAGCATGCTAGTCCGCTTTCTATCACTCATGACAAGTACATGAGAAAATTGATATAAAGGTGGAAAGATTTATGTTGACTCCTGTGTGTTCAGAGGTTTAGGTTCACGGTTAGCCAGCTGCATGGCTTTTATATCTATGTCAAGGTGGAGCATCATGGCAGGGAGTGTGTGATGGAGTGAGAGTCTCACTTCATGGTGGCTGGATGCAAAAAGAAAAAGCAAAGGCGGGGGGGGGGGGGGCAAGCTATACCCTTCAAGAGCATGCCTCCAATGACCTGCTTCATCACAGGCTTTCCTTTAGGTCCCACTTTGTAAAGTTTCACTACCTCTCAAAAAGTAGCCCACTGATGAGGTTAGAACCTTCATGATCCAGTCACCTTCCCAAAACCTCACCTTTGAACATGGCTGCATTGCAGACTAATCCATAAACACAGGAGTCTTAGGAACACTTAGAATCTGCATCATAGCAGAGAGAAAAGAAATCTCCTGACTCTTGTTGGACTTAGGTTTTGAAAGCCTCTGGTAGTATATATAGACTGCTTACCACTCTGTGTAAGCATAGAGCACCTAAAGACACCTGCTCTTTAATGCACTGCAATCCTTCGGTTCAAGCCGGTGACTCTCTGTAGTGTCTAGTAGAAGCATCAGTGTCTGTGTTATCACTAGAGGAAGATGGCCACTGTACACCAGAAGAGGTGGTTATTCTCTAAGATGGCATGCATCTTCACAAAGCCCTTTTTCTAATGAACCATAATCCCATGCAGCAGGGTTTCTGAACCTCAGTACTGCTAACATTTTAAGCTAGACTTTCCTTTGCTGGGGGCTTTCCTGGACATTCTAGGACAGTTAGCAGCAGCATGGGTCTCTGTGGTTAGACATCCACTGTGACAACCAATAGTATATCTGGACACTGCTACATGTCGCCTGTAGGGCAAATTTCCCCAAGTCAAGAATTACTGTGGTCCTTGATCTGACCTTGTATACTGACTCTAAAATCTGAGTCTTACCTAACATGAGGCTTTTATTATGAGACTCTTCAAAACTGGCCATGGATGTGATATCCTAGGCAGGTAGCGATGGATGGATCTTCTAACAGCATACCCTTAAATCATTTATTGACTGAGCTTTTACTGAACACATGTGCCAGAAGGCCTCAGAACTGCAGGATGAAGCACAGGCTGTCACAAAGGTTAGATGCTGTTTCTTTGTGTTCACAAAGTATGAAACATCAAATAGAAGGTGCCCTGTGGGGAAGACACAGCTTGACAGAGCTAGGAGGCCCAGAGAAGATGACATCGAATTTGAGAAGTGGAGGATGCCTATATAGAAGGCAAGTGAGGGAAAGAGTGTCTCTGGTCCTTGTGTCAAGTCTCTAAACAGAAAGCAGTGCCACACATTTAATGGACTTCAGGCCAGTCTACTTAATATGTAGGAAACAAGGCAGACTCAGACAGATGAGCCAGAACAGAAATGTCCAGGCCAGACTGTCATGGAGATTAACGATTTTATCCTGAGAGCAGTGGGGGAGCCACTGAACAATTTTATACAGGAGTGACGCGACATAATTCGATTGACACTTTGAAAAGATCAATCTATTCCTGCCCGGGTCCAGAGAGAGTAAGTTTCCCTCAAGGCCATGAGGGTTCATCTTGTTCCCTGCTGGGCCACTTGGATATGGAGTCTTTTGACATTGCTGCTGCCTTTGGTGCCCAGGCCCATCCTCCAAGCACCCCAGTTGGGAATCTTTAAAATCTTCAAATAAAAAAACAACAAAAAAGCAATTCCTGTCCATGTTCTACCTTTGTTCTCCTTTAAACTGTGTGATTGAAGCCAGGCTCCAGATCTTTGAAAGCCCCAGAGAAGAAAATGATTTCCATGGTAGCTGTAACCATGGGAAACCTTCAGACTAACTCCCATCCCTGTACTCCACAGTGCCCTGTTAGCTCTCAGTCAGTTAATAAGAAACAAGGGTTCCTGTTCAGCTTTTTTCATCAGAGCACATGGAGATGAGCATCTGCCTTTGACTTCTGCCTTCATCCCATCATATTTGTGGAGAAGAAAAAGTGCAGCTCACACACCTTCCTCTGTTCACAGTTAGAAAAACTCAAGTAGGAGCCATGGAGAGGATACAATCTCAGGTTTCTTTCCCAAACCTTTGTCTCTTATCAAGGTGTGTGACAACTCAAGAACAGCATACATCTTTGAAGTCTGTGAAGATTAATTTTTTTTATGGGACGTTAAAAGTAGCTTTTCATTAGTTTCTCTTTTACCTCATTCTCCCATGCTTTTTGTGATGAGACATCTCTTGGTGATTTATAGATATGCCTAACCTTCTGACAGTGTGCCACGATACTGTCCTCCACAGATGTGTTTCTGGGCTAAAGTCTTAGGTGTCTAAGATGTATGTGGACCATGGTTCACAGGTTGGAATCGGGTATAATTAAGGAGACGCTCAAAATACTTCCAGAAACATGTAATTTCCCACTAGGAAATTTTATGTCATCAAGATCAGGGCTCCAAGTGCAGTTTCTAGTTCAATGCTACTGAGGATGGGTATAAGGCAAAATTGAGCTGACCAGGGTTTCTCATGATGGCTGTATTCTAATGAAACCCAGCCATGACTGAATCAGAAGCTGCGAAGAAGTTAATAGGCAGGAAGTCACTGGAGTAACGTTTGCCTTTGGAGAGACTTGGGAGGAAAGCTTGAGAAAGGAATTTCAAAAGAAGCTGAAGCATCTCATTTCCACCATGTTTGAAAAATACATTGTGTATGCACTGCCTGAGTTCAACCAGCTGAGGGCGGTTTTGATATTCAGCTCTTTTCTGGGTTACCAGGTAGCCAGGTTACTTCTCCATCATCTCTGTGTGTGATAGAGAATGAGGAAGATTTTCTCTATGTAGCAGCCTCCTGCCAACATGGTAGTACTCTGTTGCCTCCAGAACTCCCTGATAAAAATACTGAGCAACTCTTGTTGAGCTGGACTTATCTTCTGTTATTGTTTGTTTGGGTTTATATTCTCAAACAAGAATATAACCAGTCAAAACCATCATGCTGGTAGTTAGAGATTTGCACCAGAAAGTTGGGCCTCTCCTTCCAGGTGGTGTGGTGTAGTTTTTTTTTTTTTTTTTTTTTTTTTTTTTTTATCCAATTGACATCTGTGTGTTTGATGGGAGCATGCTTGTAAAAGTTAAGTAAGATGACCTGTGGTACAGCAACCTAGCACAATAAATGCCAGCTGCTGGATCTCATTAGGCTTTTGTGAAGTTGGTTTGAGGGAAAAGACGGTGGGGTCTGACTGGGAGAACCATCCTTGACGTGTCGGTGATGAGAGGTCTTCCTCAGCTCTTCTCCAGGAGGCCTGTGGCTCATGGACAGATCGAGAGACAGGAATTGTTTTAGTTTCTGCTCTCAGTGAAGACAATTAGCTGGAAAGTAATTCTATCTCCAAAAGCCATCCCCAGGAGTGTGGCTTGGGGCAGCCTGGCTTGCTAACAAGCCATAGCCACTCCGAAGCCCACGTTGGCCTCCACCCCCACATTTGGCCGCTCACAGCCTCCATGCTGGCACCATATACTTGGAATTTCTTTAAGTTGGCCTTGAGAAAAATGTTCTTCCTCTTAAGTCATTAACATTTAAATAGCAGCCACCTCTGCACCTTTACAGTGTAACTGGGCTCATTAATTTTTTCAGTGTGTCTGCCCTTGGTAGTTTGAGAAATTCCTCCGTGGAAGACTTTCTACCCTCATATACCCTGTTGGTCAATGCTTGAAAAATAAAAGATTTTACTCAAAATGTTACATAACATAAACCCCTTTTCCCTTATTTTCCCTTATTTTCCATAAAGTATCTTGGACTAAGGACAGCATGTGGCGTACCTCTTGTATTCAGTTGGTAAAAGTAACTTACAAGCGAGTAAGATGTACGTGTGCCTAATCTTTTGACACTGTGGCATGACAGTCTACAAAGTTCATGCATGAGAACGGCATAATTAAGTTGCAAAATAAAATCATAAAAATTCATAATGTTAATGTTACGATTTTGTGTTGGGCCATATGGTTTGCTGTCCTGAAGCACATGTAGTTGGACATGCCTGAAAGTATGCAGGGGCATCTGTACAGGTTATATGCAAATGCTATGCTAATTTACACAAAGGACTTACACATCCTCAGAATTTGCAATCTACATGGTCTTTGAAACAGCAGCCTGTGAATATCAGCCATAGACTGTGGTAGTCATCATTTAGTCTCTACAGTAGCCTTGTGACATAAGTATCACAAACATAGAGCTCCCAGACATGGAAAGCTAACTGCTTTAGCGTAGATCCTGACATTGGCTAAAAGCTGTTATTAGATGCTATGATTGGTACCTAATTTCTTGAACTTGAGTCCATGTCAACAAAGAGGCTTCACCCAACTTTCCTGTAATATGAAGAAGCTTTTCTAACAGTTGATTGCTTCCTTTTTGCTGTTTCCCTTAGCCTAACCAAATAACACTAAGTAAGAAAAGATGGTATTTGTTAAATGAATGTTAACTGTTTTCTTTTCAAAAGTTTCCTCTATCCATATTCAGATGTATCCTCTGATTTTAGGCTATTCATGACCAGAGTCCTGATAGACACATTTTAGCTACATATTCTGTTTCTAACCCTTTCATTTATCCTTGGGAATCTGAGTCCCACACCAGGGACATAAAGGTTCTATTTAAAACTACATAACAATAGGGGGAAAAAAAAACCCCAAGACATCTTTCGGGGCAATGCAGAAATGTATTATATCTCACATTTTCTCACACATGGAACTAATTGTGACATCCTGGAGCCGTTCCTGCACACAGATCCCAGGGCTATGCTGTAGAGATTATTGGAATCCCACCTCTGCTGATGCCCAGTTGGAGAGCCTGCAGTATCAGCCCAGAGCTATGCAAGAATAATAAAGCTGAGCCATTTTTTTTTTTTTTTGAAAACTGACCCATATGTTTAATACATTTCAGCACAAGAATGAAGTCAGGCTTGATTATAAGCCGTATAGTAACTTCAGTTAGACAGTGCTCCTCATTTTAGAGAGTAGGGTTTTTTTGGGTTTTTTTGGGGGGGGTAATTTCTTTTTTTTTTTTTTTTTTTTTTTTGAGTTGTGTTCTTTCTCTGGAAGCTAGATTTCTTCTGCCTCTATTTACCCATTCTATCCTAACATAATTTGAGGATACTTTTGAATCTTGCATTCACTCTCTCAGGTCTTAGGCTATGATTTCGTGAATATGCCCTCTCTAGACTAAAAGCAACATTAATCATAATGTTAGGGACAACAGGACATTCAGCTTCCCATGCTCAAGGAAAAAACCCTTTAAATTGAAATTTCAACCTGACTGTTCATTCTCAATGACCGGATCCACTGAAGCTCACATATATTTTTTTAACCTATAGAATATCTATGTTTATGACTGGGGATCCATTATTAAGTACTGTTAGTTCACTTTTCCTTGTTACATACCATTAGGCAGGAGTGCCCCTTGAATATATTTATCACTGTGGTATGCACTTTAATTGCATGTTTTAGAAAAATGTTTTTTCTATTAATGTTATCCAAGAGTGTTTTGTTGTTGTTGCTATTTGGGGGATGTTGTTGTTGTTTTACAATTACTATTTTGTGGAAGATGGAGGCCCAGAAGGTGAAAAGACTTGTCTAATAGAACTGTGATGTAACAGAACCAGAGGAAACTTGAGCCCCTGTCTCTGCCTCATGAGGCAACCCCATTTCTCAAATGAAGCTCATAGACTATCAAGTTTCTTGTCCTCATGTAAAATCCCTTTAGACTAAATACTAATCAACAGGTCAACACAGGCTAATATGAACATCTTCCATAGCTAACCGATATAGATGTGAGTTCTAGTCTATACAACACCCCCCAAGGTAAGTGGGAATTCCATTTTATAGATGAGAAAACGGGCTTATAAACTTATGCCTTGCATAAGTTTTAAAATTATTAATTTGTTAGCCAGGCATGGTGCCACTCATGGGAGGTAGAGGCATGCAGATCTCTGAGTTCAAAGCTAGCCTGATCTACAGAGAAAGAAAGAGCTACAGGACAGCCAAGGCTACACAGAGAAACCCTGTCTTGCAACCCTTGTCCCCAAATAAAAGAGAGTTACTAAGTTGTAGAGTTAAGGTTTATTTAATCAGCTTAGGCTCCTCCCAGCAGAAGTTGGAACTGACATGTTGGCAGCTCGAAGTTTCTTGCAACTGTAGTCTATCTGTGCTATTCACAAATGCGAGAATATCCATAGAGCATTTGTAATAATTACAATGTTAATTGTAATAATTACAATGTGGAAATTACAATGTTACAGAAAATTAGTTAGAAGTAATAAGCTATATGGCAAGGGAGGATGGCTCAGCGGGTAAGGGTTCGTGGCATACAAGCTTGGAAACCTGAGCTGGGTCATTGGAGCCCGTGTAAGCGTAGGCAAGAACTTACTCTCCAAAGCTGTCCTCTGATCTCCACACAACGCTCTGCCATGTGTGTGCCACCATCTTGCACACACAAGAAGCCAGAGTCATGAATTTTCTCCCTGTCTGCAGGCCTTATCCAGACTTCCCTCCCGAGAGAGAGGATGTGCACCATGAGTCTACTCTGACCACTGGAGCTTTCTTCCTTTTGCCGATGCCTCAGGGTCACCGCCTGGTATTGTGTAACAGTCTGCTATGTGCATGAGCCTTAGGTATGCTTCCACGGTTGCCTTGACTTTGTTCCTGAGAGCCTTTCCCTGGTCTCAAGGCTGGGTCATCGGGTGTGAGTAGTTCTTAACAACATCCTCTGGTCTGGGATGCTCCCCCAAACATTTCTTCCTTTGGTTACAAACGCTGTGGGGTTCTTTTCCTATTTGGAGGGCAGAGGGCAGAGTTGAATAAGTCAGCATCCTCTACTGGCAAAAATCCTAGGATTCCTGGACCTGAAAATCCAAACACCCAAACTTCCTGCAGTAACGAAAACCCACAGCAGAGGGCACTCTCCCACATATGGTAAGGTGTCCTTGGACCTGAGCTTATTTAATTGAAAAACCTACAGAAAAGTAATTAGCCTAGCTTCATAAGAGAGGCAAATCCCTTGCTGCCCCTCAGCCCATCTTTTGTTTAAAGAAGGCCATTTGTTCTTGAAGTGAAGATTCCCCCCTCCTTCCCTTCTTGTCCCCTGACACAACTCTTAGGTCTAATTTCTCTAGCTCAAAGATAGAAAGGGGTTAATTTTAGAGAAGCAATCCCTATTTGCTTTGTTCTATATGCAGAATAGGAAGGACACCGGAGCATGGCACCACCAGTTCCGGTCTGTCAGATTTTCTCCGTCCCCTCTTGAGAAGGCAAGCCTGGAAGAAAGGTATAATTCCCAAATGTGTGTTTTGCTTTCTCCTGCCAAGCCCTCTCCCAAGGCTGTTTTCATGCACTCTTTAAATGAGCTCAGATTCCCCCAGTAAGCAGATCTGCTTACTATCGCCACTCACACATGGGGAGATGGAGACCCTGAAACTGACAGGTTTGCTGTGTGGTTCTCTGGGCTTTGCGTTGTTCAGTCACCTGTTTGAAAACGGAGAGCATCAAATAAATTGCTTTTGAAAACCCCATTTCCTCTCCATTGGAGACAGAAGCTTGGAGGACAGATTTCCCAGGAAGGTGGGTGTGTCTGAGGGTGGAGGTGTTATGGGTGTGTCTGAGGGTGGAGGTGCTGTTATTGTTGAAAAGAGCTTTGCTACTCTTTTCTAGCTTCCCCCCACCCGTCCTCCCCCTTCAATCTGAGACTATGTCTCCTCAGAAGGTTGAAGCTAGGTCAGCTTATCCATCAGTTCTGTGCTGAGCCTGGACCAATTTTAGCAGTGACCTGCTTCTGCTCCCTAGGAGTGTTGCACTAGGAAGTACAGCCCTGGATCTGCAAGCCTGGCCAGTTCTTCTCATCCCCAGAATACAGAAAACAAACTCAGGAGTGGTCCACCTTGGTTTTTCTGAGAGTGTCTCTTTGGAACCTAGGGCTTACCGATAAGGACAGGCTGCCTGGCAGTGAGCCCCAAGGGTCTGCTTGTCTCTGGGATCACAAGTACATGATACACACTCAGCTTTTGTATTTTGTTTTATGGGTTTGGGGAATCAAACTCTCCTCTTGATGCTTGCACAGCAACCTCAATGGACATTTTTACCAAATGGAAGTTTTATTCTCTGAGGCATCAATCAGCCAACAGATTTACTTTGGGTGTTTCTAGCCAGTGTTTCATATTGGATCATAGGTCTCTAAACCAGCACCAGGTTTCAGGAGCTACTAGATGGAAGTTAGACAGATGCTGGAGTGAGAAGCCACACTCTGAATGCCTCTGAAGTAAATACAGGCACACCTTGGTCACTATCCTGGTTAGCCTCTGAAATCACCTGAGAGGAAAGCTGCAGTCGAGGAATTGCCTACATCAGGTTGGCCCATAGACTGTCTGTAGAGATTGTCTTGATTATTGATTGGTTTAGGAAGGACCAGACCACTGTGGGCAGAACCATCCCTAGACAGGTGGCTTGGGCTGTATAGGAAAGAGAGTTAAGTACAAAACAGCCAATCAGCAGGGAGTGTCTGTTCCTCCATGGTGTCTGTCTCAAGCTACTGCTTGAGTTTCTATGCTGGCTTCTCTTAATGATGGGCTGGGACCTGTAAGTATGAGTCAGATGCATCTTTCCTTGCCCCACATTGCTTTTCATCAGAATGTTTTTTGCCACAGCAACAGAGGAAAAAAAAAAAAAAAAAAAAAGCGGAACAGTCACCTTGGAGCTGGTTCACAGAGGTTATAAATGGCAGTAGGTGCAGAGTTAATGGGTTTTCTGGGTTTACAAATAATGTGACCAGAAGGCATCATTGAGAGAGAGAGAGAGAGAGAGAGAGAGAGAGAGAGAGAGAGAGAGAGAGAGAGAGAAGAGAGAGAGGAGAGAGAGGAGAGAGAAGAGAGAGGAGGAGAGAGAGGAGAGAGAGATGAAGAGAGAGAGGAAGAGAGAGAGAGAGGGAGAGAGAGAGCTAGCTGATGGTAGGAGTGAGAATTTTTTTTTCTGCTGGTTGCTATATTAAGCTGTACCATATGAAATCGCTGTTTGCTAGGGAAGATCTGGGCTGGGAAACATAAATTTGGGAAGCACAGGCATATTGATGGTATTTAAATCTGTGAATGAGATCACTTAAGGAGAAAATGGAGGCAGGGCTGGGACTGAGAGCCTGCTGCTACAGCCTGAGGCTCTGCAGCCTTCAGAGGATTCACAGAAGACAAACCCCCAAAGGAATTATAAACGAGGGAAACATGTCCGAGAAAAATATCCACCCTAGTCATGAGTTCCATTGTACATAGGTGTGCTTGTACTCACACAAGCTAGAGATCCTGTTCTCTGATTGCTTTCCCACGTAAACCTCTTCCCTGCCAGATAACCTCACTTGGGGAGGATGCAGATGCAGATGAAGGAGTACCAGGGGCTGCTGAGCTGATGACTCATTGTCTGTTAATGGTTTCTCCCCTTGGTTTCCCTTCATTCCTCCTAGCACACACCTGCTCTTAGTGAAATTGTCACTTGCTATCTAGAAAATCTGTCTGAGTAAAAGTCTCCAGAATGTTTAAACCCGCTGGGCTGCTCCTGATGGATTGTTCTGTGTGTCAACTTGGCTGTGCCACAAGGTGCACCGATAGTTGATCTTACAGTATTCTAGGTTTTTCTGTGTTGGTATTTTAGGATGAGATGAACATTTAAGTCATTGGATTCAGGAAAGCAGATTGTTCTTCAGAATAGAGGTGAATTTCACCCAGCACCTGGACTGACCCTCCCCATAGTGTGAGGGAGTTCCCCAGCCTCCCCACTGGCTCTTTTGGCCTGGTGGCCTTTCAGTGGGGACAGTGCACCTTCTGGGGTCTTTCGCACACACTATGGGGTTTGGCTTTCTTAGCCTCTGTGGTTGTGGGAGCTGATCTCTAATCATTGGTCCCCATGCCTTCCTTCCTTTGTCTGCTTATCTACATCTGTCTTGTGTGTTTAACTCTTGTTGAGATTGTCTTTCAAAGAGAACCCTGACTAACAGGGTACTTTAGGTTCTCTTTGTTACACAAGCTTCCGAGGCATTGGCTCTGGTAGGATCTAGCAGTGTGGAGGTCTATAGCACAGCCCTTTGTGCTGGGGTTGCTGCCCTTCTTAAATGTTTATAAGGCCTATGCTAACCAGGGAACACTGTTTTGGACCCTCTCCTGATAACTACGTGGATTCTGCCCAATCCTAGTTATATGATTGACAGTCACTCTTTTTAAAATTTGTTTTTCCTTTTTCAAGTATACTTTGCAGGTTGCTGGGATTTTGTTTGTTTGAAATTAGTAAACAGAAAGCAAGAAAGAATGAAGGAAAGCTGTTTCTGCTTTCTTTGCTTTACCAACTACAATTCAGTAGCTTTAAAAGGTGTCCCCAAAACCTATTTTAAGAAATATTTACTGTTTGTTTTGAAAGACATCTTCTCATGAATTAATTAATTCAAATAGCTCAGGAATCCCTGGAACGTATAAAAATAAGTATTTCTCAGGGTTGGAGTTTAGTCACGAGACCCCAGCACAGCTGTGTTGTGTTTAAGGTGCTGACCGACAATACTGAAACAGGGAGGTGGTGACAAGGGTCTAAGAGGTGACAGCCATGTGGATACAGATAAGGCATAGCATTGGCTAGTCTATAGTGCCAAGTAGGACTTCAGAGAAAGAGTAAGGGTCAGAGGTGACATTGTTAGCTGAGGCATAGGTTGGGTCTCTACCTCTATATTATATCTATAAGGAGCTGACTTCTGCTCTCTGGCCAAGATGCACAATGGCATCTGGATTTGTTCTCAGTACAACGAAGTGCCTGAGGCTGGGGCCCCGGTGACTAGGGATGAAATGTTTTTGAAAGAGCAGAATGTGTCTTCCTGCATTAGCCATCATTTAGACAGGGACAGAATTTGCTAATGAAAACTTCACCAAACAGAAGATTATGCCAGCGGATCCCCAAATCAACAAATGACTTGGGAAATGGTTTGATCCACAATCTGCAGTACAGTGGATATCACCAAGCAAATTTGTCAACAGCTTGCTTTTCTGCATAGATAAATGTCGGATAGAGAACAAAAAGAAACTGTGCTTCAACTTTTTGGCATATGTTTTTAGATCAGTGTGCATTAAATTTATTATTTTGAATATAACTGATAATTGTTTTATTTTGTGGAAAAGCAAAGAAGGTTGTCTGGCACCAAATGCTGGGCTATTTTTCTTCCTGCATTACTCCTTAGAGCTTTCAGCTGTTCGAATAAAAATGGCCCCCGTAGGCCACCAACTCCTGGTTCCAACTGATGTTTTTTATTGCGGCAAAAAGACGCCATGGCCACATTGACTTGTAAAAGAGAACATTTAATCGCAAGCTTGCTTGTGGTTTCAGAGAGTAAGTCTACAGCTATCATGTCAGGGAGCATGGTGGCAGGCCATGGGCCGCTGGGCCAGTAAGATGTCAGTCAACCTAAGGCAAGTGAAGACTGAGAACATAGATGTGATCTGATGCCATCTTCTACTTTGGCATTGCCATGAGAAAAACAAGAGTCTGGCTGTTGACTGTCTGGTCCCAGACATGGAAGGGAGCAGGGTAGATCCCAGTGTTCCAGGTCTGCCAACCTAGTTGCTAAAGAAAGCCCTGTAGACAGACTCAGAGCAACGTCTCACAGATCTTATATCCAATATTCTTGTTGTAATAGGTAACTGATAAACACCCAGGCTTGGGGGAAAAGTATATATTCTAGTAGTCAAAATTTCCACAGGGAAAATATCATTTTTTTTTCCTTTTAAAATTTTTATTTCCCAAATATGTTTGATACCTCAAAGGTACTGTGGCTTCAAGCTGACATGTCCTCAGCAGTGCCAACCGGATTTTCAGCCCGTGGCAGGACATCGTTATTTAAAGTCTGTAGGGAAATAAAACCTGTGTACTCATTTGAAACTGCTTGTAAATGTCATGAACAATCATCTGTGAAAATAAGGAAGGAGATTGTATTTCTCTGCAGAATTCCACTGTTAAGTGCTCAGGACAGTAAGAGCCTAGGTCCTCACCTTGCTGCCAAGCAGAATTTCTCGGATGCGCTCAGAATCTCTCTGGTACTGATGCAGACTCGCCATGCACTCTGTTGCTAAGGATATAGTATTGTGAGGGGGGGGATAAGTCACCTTTGCTTTGAGTGTGGTAAAGACTTGTTTGTGAGAGGCTTCAGTGCTGGGGTCATGAGGAGGGGAGCTGCTGGAGAACCCCTGGGTCTACCATCTTCTGGATGCATGGTCCTATAGCTATGTATTGAACATTTAATTTTCTACTTAATGTCTGTCTGATATGTAGGCATCTTCCACTTGATTATGATTCCTCTATGGGTAGCAAATGAGACTTTTTCTTTTGCTTACGAGGCATTTAGAATATATTTGAAACTCATGGGAAGGAATGAGGGAGGGAGGGAAGTAAAGAAAAGGTCATTAAATATTGACAAGTTGCTGCTTTGTCTTACATGGATATGTGGACTTTGAAGCCTGTCAGAAGAGGAAGAGGTGTGTATAATGCTAGATATGTTATATAATCTCTTTATTCTTCTTTTTCCATAAGAAGCAATATGGGTAGCCCCTGTTTTATAGGATTGGAATGAGGATTGTTTGATCAGCCCCAAGGGATTTAGTATAATAACTCGAGTAGTATGTACAGAGCTGACACTAAATTGTTGGTGGTGCTGCTGATGGCAATGGAATGTATAGCTTGATAATATACATCATACTTAAAGACACACACTCCTCCCAAAGAGAATCCACGTGGAAATACTTAGAGACAACACCATGAGAAAACCAGCTCCAACAGGAATCACGGTGAAGACGCAGCTGCCTGGAGCATCCTACTGTATTCAGGACAGGCTGAGAGGGCCACAGAAGCACAGATTGGGCAGAGAAGACCTAAGGTGGGTGACAACTGAAGGATGGTCAGATCTAGCTTGGGTGGTACAGACTTTAGGTCTTTATGGAATTCTGGAAAGGTCCGGGTCCATCAGGAGGGGACCTGGAAGAGTTCTATAAGGAAAGCGCACCTCGCCTTGGGAGTAATTAGGGAGAGCCTGGCCCTGCTTCTTGAACACTGTGTGATTTTACTCCCAGGTCTGGATAGATAGAGTGTGGCGCAAAACTACCAGTGCTCATTGCTCCTGCTTTGTCCTTCCTCTTCTTTTTTCTGTATCTTCCATTCCTTTCCATCAATCCATAAAACATCCTGACTGAGTTTAGAGAGATCTGAGGTCTAGGTTCAGATGCTGCTGCTGCTCCTTGTTTGTTTGTTTGTTTGTTTGCCTGCTTATTTATTCAAAAGCTACTTCAGATTTGTTTAAACTTGTTTTTTTTTTTTCATCTATGAAATGGGAAAACAATTCCTACTTGAGGAAATTCTTGGGAAGGCAACAAAAGGTAATATTAAATCAGGGCTGGGTTTTGAATTGATAGGAACAATTATCTCCCTCCCCCCCCCCCCTTTTTTAAAAAATTCCTTCCACGATCTAGGTAAAAAGGAGCCTTTTCATCCTACAAGAGGCCCCTTTGACAACCAGTTTTTAGACCTAGAAGTTCTAAATGGCCTCACCTTCTGGAAGGGAGCACCTTCTCTCTTTAGCTGTGTAGGTTTCCGGTGGGATTTGACTCGGTACTCACATAGGCTATGTGGAGAAATACCAAAAAGCCCTCTAACATTTACAGAGACGTCATTCTTAGAGAATCCTGTGATTAGCCAAGGAACTATTGATCAATCTCTCCCTCCTTTCTTTCTTCTCTCTCTCTCTCTCTCTCTCTCTCTCTCTCTCTCTCTCTCTCTCTCTCTGTGTGTGTGTGTGTGTGTGTGTGTGTGTGAAGTGTACTACAAAAGACAACACTACTTAAGAAAAACATCAATTGAACATTGGCCACTCAGTTCTTAAGCCCAAGCTTTTTAAAATTCTCAGGTAGCTATATCAGGCTCCTGTCAGCATGCACTTCCTGGCATCCACATCAGTGTCTACCTTTGGTGACTGCACATGGGATGGATACCCAGGTAGAAAAGTCTTCAGACAGCCCCTCCTTCAGTTTCTGTCCCACACTTTGTCTCCATATTTGCTCCCATGAGTATTTTGTTATTCCTTCTAAGGACTGAAGCACCCACACTTTGGTCTTTCTTCTTCATGAGCTTTATATGGTCTATGAGTTGTATCTTGGGTATCGAGAGCTTTTGGTCTAATATCCAATTATTGGTGAGTGCATACCATGTGTATAATTTTGTGATTGGGTTTCATCACTCAGGATGATATTTTCTAGTTCTATCCATTTACCTAAGAATTTCTCAAATTCATTGTTTTTAATAGCTGAGTAATACTCCATTGTGTAAATATACCACATTTTCTGTATCCATTCCTCTGTTGAAGGACATCTGGGTTCTTTCTAGCTTCTGGCTATTATAAATAAGGCTGCTATGAACGTAGTAGAGCATATGTCCTTGTTATATGTTGGAGCATCTTCTGGGCGTATGCCCAGGAGTGGTATAGCTGGGTCCTCAGGTAATGCTATGTTCAATTTTCCGAGGAACCGCCAGACTGATTTCCAGAGTGGTTGTACCAGCTTGCAGTCCCACCAACAATGGAGGAGTGTTCCTCTTTCCTCACATCCTTGCCAGCATCTGCTATCACCTGAGTTCTTGATCTGAACCATTCTGACTGGTGTGAAGTGGAATCTCAGGGTTGTTTTGATTTGCATTTCCCTGATGACTAAGGATGCTGAACATTTCTTTAGGTGCTCCTCAGCACCTAAAAAAATGTTTGAGTTTCTTTAAATTTTTAAGAAAAATTCGAGTTTCCTCAATTGAGATATCTTTGTTTAGCTGTGTACCCCATTTTTAATAGGGTTATTTGGTTGTCTGGAGTCTAGTTTCTTGAGTTCTTTGTATATATTGGATATTAGCCCTCTATTGGATATAGGATTGGTAAAGATTTTTTCCCAATCTTTTGGTTGTTGTTTTGTCTTATTGACAGTGTCCTTTGCCTTACAGAAACTTTGCAGTTTTATGAGGTCCCATTTGTCAGTTCTTGATCTTAGAGCCTAAGCCATTGGTGTTCTGTTCAAGAGGTCTGCCAGAGCCTGACATATACAGAGGCAGATGCTCACAGCTAACCATTGAACTGATCATGGGGTTCCCAATGGAGAAGTTAGAGAGAAGATTGAAGGAGCTGAAGGGGTTTGCAGCCTCATGGGAAGAGCAACAATACCAGCCAACCAGAGCTCTCAGGGTCTAAATCACCAGCCTGGGAGCACACAGGGAGGGACCCATGGCTCCAGCTGTATATGTAGGGAAGGATGGCCTTATTGAGCATAGGTGGGAGAGGAGATCCTTGGTCCTGTGAAGGCTAGATGCCACAGTGTGGGGGAATTCTAGAGTGGGGAGGTGGGAGTAGGTGGGTAGGGGCACATCCTCATAGAAGCAGGAGAGGAGGGCTGGGATAGTGGGTTCCTTGGGGGGGGGTGGGGAATGGGGAAAGAGGATAACTTGAAATGTAAATAAAATATCCAATTTTTGTTTTGTTTTTTGAGACAGGGTGTCTCTTGTGTAATTCTGCTGTCCTGGAACTCACTCTGTAGACCAGGCTGGCTTCAAACTCAGAAATCTGCCTGCCTCTGCCTCCTGAGTGCTAGGATTAAAGGCATGTGCCACCACTGCCTGGCAAAATATACAACTTTTTAAAAAGTAAGGAAAGAAAAAATTAAATTGGCTGTCAACTCAAAAATAAAAAATTAAAAAAAAAATCTCAGGTAGCAGGTCTTAGCTGTTTCGTGAGTTTCCCCACAGCAATCCTACTGTACTAGGGATTATGCCACGTACTGGGAACATGTTTGGGGTTAAGATGTATTCTTCCTCTCAGAGGACAGTTATGCTAGGTTCCTATCTGCAAGCATAACAGAGTTATCATTAGTAATGTCAGGAACTGGTTCTTGCTCATGGAATGATTCTCAATTTGGGTCAGTCATTGGCTGGCCAGTTCCTCAGTCTCTGTTTTATCTTTGTCCCTGTACATCCTGTAGACAGGACATATTTTGGGTTGAAGATTTTGTAGGTGGGTTGCTGTCCTTATCCCTCCACTGGGAATCCTGCCTGAGTACAGGAAGTGGCCACTTCAGGATCCATATCTCCCACTGTTAGGAGTCTCAGCTAGAGTCACCCCCATAGACACCCTCTGGAGCCTTTCCACTCCTAGATCTCTGGCACTTCCTAGATATTGCCACCTTTCCCCACCAAGCCAATCATCCTTCTCTGTCCCCTGCTCTTCTAACATGTGCTCTTCTGCCCCTGGCCCACTCCCCTCCCCATCCCATCTTCTACTCAGTTCCCTCCTTCTATCAACCATCAACCACAAATATCTATTTTGCTTCCCCTTCTAAGAAAGATTGAACCATCCTTCTTTTAGCCCTCCTTGGTACTTGGCTTCTTTGGGTCTGTTGATTATAGCATGGTTATCCTGCACTTTATGGCTAATATCCACTTATAAGTGAGGACATACCGTGCATGTCCTTTGGGTCTGGCTTACCTCACTCAAAATGATATTTTCTAGTTCCATCCACTTGCCTGCAAAATTCATGATGTCCTTGTTTTTAATGGCTGAGTAGTATTCCACTGTGTAAATGAACCATGTTTTCTTTATCCATTCTTCAGTTGAGAAACATCTGCATTGTTTCCAGTTTCTGGCTATTATGGATAAAGCTGCTATGAACAGAGTTGAACAAGTGTCCTTGTGGGATAGTGGATCATCTTTTGTGTATATGCCCAGGAGTGATATAGCTGGGTCTTGAGGTAGACCTATTCCCAATTTTCTGAGAAACCACCAAATTGATTTCTAGGGTAGTTGTACATGTTTGCACTCCCACCAGCAATGGTGGAATGTTCCTCTATTCTGTTATGCTTGCAGGCAGGAACCTAGCATAATTGCCCTCTGAGAGGCTCACTTCAGCAGCCAATGGAAAGAGATGCAGAGACTCTCACCCATACATTAGATGGAGCTCAGAGAGTATCATAGAAGACTTGGGAGAAGGATTGAGGGACCTGAAGAGGACAGGGACTTCACAGCAACAGAGTCAACTAACCTGAACCTTTGGGGGTTCCCAGAGATGAATCACCAACCAAAGGGTGAGCATGGGCTGGACTTAGCCCCCTGCACTTCACATATGTAGCAGATGGGCAGCTTGGTCTTCATGCATGTCCCCCAACAACTGGAGTAGGGGCTGTCCCTGAGCCTGTTGGCTGCCTGCTTGTGGATTCTAAGCCCTAAATGGGCTGCCTTGTCTGGCCTCAGTGGGAGAGGATGTGCCTAGTCCCATAGTGACTTGATGTGCAGGGTAAGGCAGTGTCTACTGGGGGGTGATACCCAGAGAGGATTTGTGTGAGAGGTCCTAGGAGGAGAGGAGAGGCTGATACTAGGTTGTAGAATGAATGAATGAATGAATGAATGAATGAATGAATATATATTCTTCCCTTTCAGGGGCTCACATTCATAGGCCCTTCAGGATGTATTAATGCTTTCGCTATATAGTGTTGGAAAGCAGAAACCTTGGAAAAGAACTGATTACCTTCTGTAGTAGTTACTTCTCTCACTGGCGTCAGAAAATACATGACACAATATAAGGAAGGAAAAGGTCACTTTGGCTTACAGTCCGAAGGTGCAGTTCATCATGGCTGGGACATTATGACAACTGGCGCTTGAAATAGCTGGTGGCATTGCACCCAAAGTCAAGAAGCAGAATCATCAATGCTGCTTTCAGCGTGCTTTCTCCTAATCCAGCCCAGGCCCAGTCCAAGGTTTAATGACACTGACAGAATTAATTAATCCAATGTAGAAACCCTCTCACAGGCACACCCTGAGATTTGTCTCCAAGGTTGTTCTGACAATCAATATTAATCACTGTACTTTCCTATTTCATTCTAGAGATGGAATTTTATCTCATTTATCTGGGATTTCACAAAGCAACATTTATCCCTATGAATCTCAGATGATGATGGATTTATTCTCTTTTTAATTTTGTATACAGTAAGAAACATGGGGGTTATTTGAAGTCATTTCATGGTTGTATAAATATTCAAAATGTTTAATAAACACTGGCATAGTTGCCTAGTGCTGGTAACCTGGGTTGACAATAGCCCTCAGATAGAGTCTTGAAGGACCCCTTCTGCCTCAAAGTTAGACCTTTTGTGTGGTGAGGATATCTTATAGAAGGTATACATGGGTGGCTGTTTGGCACCAAGTCCTGTCACAGTGTTGCAACAGGTGTGGGTGTTAATGCTGACTACCAAAAAGTCATTCTTGCGGGTGAAGCCTGGTAACCCTCCTTCACACATGGGGAGCTTTCCCAGGGCACTAAGTGCTAAGTCCTGTGCTAAATCTCCCTTGCCTTTGGGTGGCTTGCCATTTCACCCTGCAGCCAGGTTTCCTTATTGAGTGACCCTGAAATTCATTGCACCTGCCTTGGTAATGGATGTGTCCAGTTATTCAGAGCAAACATCCTAGGCAATGGACAAGAATGCTACACGTTCTGAAGCCAGTGATGTTCCTCCTATTATTGCAAAACAGTTCTGCTCACCTTTTTATTTCTTTGGAAGTTTTGTACATGAGGATTGTTTTTATATCATTTCAACCTCTCCTTCTTCCTCCTCCAACACCTTTCACCTCCCTTCTTTTTCTCAAATTTGTGACTTCTTTATTATTGTTCACACACACACACACACACAATCTGATAAGCCCATTTAGTGTCACTCATATGTACATATGTTTAGAGCTGACTATTTAAGATTGGATAATCTATCAGGGAGCTTATCCCTAAAGAAGATTGATTCTCCCTCTCTGGGCAGCCATTGAATGCCTGTATCTCTTCATCTAGGAGTACTGACTTGTGAGATTCTCCCTATCCATGTTGCCATGTCAACTGGTATCCTTGTGCTAGCCTTGTTTAGGTGACCATGTTAGGCTTCTGTAGGTGTAGCTCCCTGTAATATAGAGAAGACACTATTTTGCAGCAAACATAGTGGTCCGTCCTCTAGCTCTTAACAATCTTTCCTTGCCCTCTTTTACAATGTTCCCTGAGCCTTGGAGGAGTAGCATTGTATATGTATCAATTGGAGTTGTTGGGCATCCCACAGTAACATGTTCTTTGCATTTTGACCACTTGTGAATCTCTGTAGCAGTCACCATCTGAGCAAAGGAGAAGAAGCTCTTTTCATGAGGGGTAAAAGCTACTATACCTATCAGAGGGTATAAGACTAAGTATTTAGAATGCAATTAGCAATTATACTGATTTAGAAAATAGTAGTAGGTTCTCCTCTAGGGTCCGTGACCTTAACAGCCATGGATAGTTTGGATATTAAAGTTTACAGTATCAAATGTGATTTCCCTCCCATGCAATAGACTCTAAGTCCAATTAGATGGCTTCTGTTGTCCCCAAGATATAAGTGCCACTGTTGTGCCCTTAGAGGATAGTATGCCATGTTGGTCATTATTATGGTTTTTAGGCATGACAGGGATTGCCTTTATCCCTGGGAATCTTGCATAGTACCTTCTGATACTATGAGAGCTAGTCCTCTTGCTTCCAGTTCAACTTTTAAAAAGATTTTTAAAAAGTTATGTATATGTCTGTGTATGCATTCTATTTATTGATGAGTGCCTGCAGAGGGCAGAAGATGATGTCAGATCTCCTAAAATTACATGTCTTTGTGAGTCTCTTCTTCACATGGGTGCTGGGGACTGAACTTGAGTCCTCTGCAAGAGCAGTAAAACCGTGTAATCTCTTAGCCATTTTTCCAGCCATCATTCTGAGTAAGCTTGGATGGTTGTCTTTCACACATGGCCCTACTCTGCTTTATTCCCTTATGGTGGAGTCTGCTCCCTGGAGATCTACACCCAGCATCTGAGCTTAGTGTTGGAACTTCAGTGGTTTTTGTCCAGAGTAACATTTTGTGGTGTCATATATGGCTTGGACAGAACTTTCTGAAGTTAACTGACATTCTTCTTTTACAAATTGCTACCTTTGGAGATTGGTTTTCTTTGGCACACCCAGTCTCTGTCATGAGCATCTTGGCAGCATCGGATGTCTGTTTGGCTTTTGTGTGTTTAATATTTTACTCCAGTGGTTCTCAAACTGTGGGTTGTGACCCCTTTGGCAAAGCTCTATGTCCAAAAATATTTACATTACGATTCATAACAGTAGCAGGATTGCCATTATGAGGTAGCAATGAAATAATTTTATGACTGTGGGTCACCACCACATGAGGAACTGTATTGAAGGGTCACAGCATTAGGAAGGCTGAGAGCCACTGGTTTTGGTTTGATATCCATTTTTATTTCCAACTTGGTAGGGATGTTTTACCTGGTACCTTCTGTGTGTGCAAAGACTACTGTAAGTCTATATGTGTATTTCATTTCTGTTCAGTGGCATATTATAATAGGCTCTTTAGGACTTCAGGGTAGAATGGGTGCTGCTGAATCTAGTTGATAATCACTAACATCTTGAATAAGAACATGAAAGGCGATACCTATCCTAATCATAACCCAGAAGCATGAGTTAGCATTTGAAAGAAAAATGTGTATGAGGTGATAGAACTTCCCATCAGACTGTTCAGCAGATACTCCTGAAGCTGTAAGTCAGTCATCACCATCCCTAGATTTAGGTGAAAGGACTTAATTTGTCAACTGCCTTCCCAAAGAGAAATCTGTGTCTCCAGAGAGGACTTAGAAACTGCAGGAAGTCATTTCTTTATTGGCTTGTACTATCAAAACTTTGCCCAGGATTAATTTTTTTAATTTTTATTTTATGTGCACAGATGTTTTGTCTGAATCTAAGTCTATATACTTTGTGTATGCTCGGTGCTCATTGGGGGCCAGAGGAGGAGGGAATTGTAGTTAAAGACCCACCATGCAGATGCTGGCAATCACACCTGAGTCCTCTGGAAGAACAGTAAATGTTCTTAAACATTGAACCATCTCTACAATCCAGACTTTTAAAACAATATTACATTTTAATTAATTCTTTGAGAATGTCAAACATGTGTACAATGCCCTTTGATTGTGTCACCCAGATCATCTACTCCTCACCCCCTACCCTTTCTAAGATTCATGTACGTTTTCAAAACTAAATTTATAACTTATTATGATTGTTAGTTTTTGTCAGCTTGCCATAAACCAGGGTAATCTGGGAAGAGGGTACATCAATTCAGAAAATGCCTATTCCAGATTGGCCACTTGGAGTATCCATGGGAGCATTTTCTTGATTAATGATTGATGTGAGATGACACAGCCCATTGTGAACAATGACATCCTTGGGCAGGCAGTCCTGGGAGGTATAAGAAAAGTTAGCCAAACATTAGCCTGGAGAGCAAGCCAGTAAACAACATTTCTGCCCAGCCTCTGCATCATTTCCTTCCTTGAGTTCCTACCCTGACTTTCCTCCATGATGAACTCTAATTCATAAAGTCAAATATAGCCTTTTATCCCCAAGTTGCTTGTGGTATGGTGTTTACCATGGAAATAAAAATAGACTAGGGCATTTATCCAGTTTAGTTTGCCCAGGTCATGTATTCATGGATGATGGGCCGTCCACAGAAGCATGGTTGATAACTTACTAGGAGCCGTATTCTAAGAAAACTGACTCTCTCTCCCCCAGAAGCCATCAGTTATCAATAACTTCTCAGCTAGGGGTCAGGGCTTGTGAGCCCTTACTCCTCCGTGCCGAGAATGTTGATTGGTTTGGTCTTGTATCGTCCTGGGAAGGCATCCACAGCCATGGTGAATTCATGAATGCAGTGGTCCTGTCTTGTTTCACTCTTGTTTCCCTCACCTCTGATTCTTATAACCTTTCTGCCCCTCAAATGGTTCCCGAGCTTTGGGATAAAGGCATGCAATACAGATGTACTATTTGTGGCTGACCATGTGAGTGTTCATGTTAACTGTCATCCATGGCACAAAGTGCATTCTCTAATGAAGTCTGGGAACCACACTACTCTATAGGAGGAGAGATACATATTTAAAGGGATGCTTGGTGCTATGTCCATTTAGTAAAATAATAGTAGTAGGTTCAACATTGGGGCTTATAAAACTATGGTTTGTCAGATTTACAGTATCATTATTTCCCATGGATGTGGCCTTAACTCTAATAAAAAACAAGGGATAAGTTTTAATCGGACAACTATTTAGTCACAAATCAGCATTCTATGTAAGCTGTCACTGAGCACACTAGGGAGCAGTCCCTGTGATGCTTGATGTGCTTAGTCTGTTTTTCTTGAAGAACCAGAAGGGCCTGTGTTTCTCCCTTTCTCTTCCTTTTGTGGTCTCCTGCCATTGCTTGCTTTCTGTTTCCAAACCATCTGTTGAAACGCCCCTCCCCCCCACAAGGATGAGTGTGAGAACCAGAGGCTTCTTGCAAGGGTGGAGAAGAAAAAAGGATTGATTGAGAGAATGGGAACAAAAGAAAGTTGGAAATGGACTGGCTGAAGCTCGGAGACAGCTCCAAGTACAGTGTACAGGAGCCCAACACACACGTCTACATTGTGATGATGAATGTGGTAGAAGTTTGCAAACCAGAAATAGTAAAAATGGCACTCACTCTTCTTGGTGTGACTCCCTACTGTTTAACATGCTAAGTGCTCAGTTGCCCCATGGCTTCAGGAGGCTGAAATTTATGATCTTTATTTTCTTGTGGGAAAAACTCAAACAATTGTTTAAGTTGTAAAAGGGAGATTGCTAATCCAAATATCTGACATCCACAATATTGCAGCATCTAAATTATCTTCAGCACCAGCATAATGCTACAGATGGAAAATTCCGTCACCTGACTTCAAGACGAGTCAAAATGTGAGCACATTGACTCTATTGTCGAAAGTGACTTTCAGCCTATGTATATGAGGTCTGAGAATTATATATAATGATTTCATATTTAGGAGATATCATCACCAAAATTTCTTATTTGTATGTAAATACCACCCTACCCTACCCCCAAGCACTGGGATTACAATAATACTGCCAATGCCTGTTTTTAAATGTGGGTTTGGGGATAGACTTTAGGTTCTCATGTTGGAAAGAAAGCACTTCCTTGACGGAGGAGGCCGAGGCAGGCAGATCTCCATGAGTTTGATCCACATAGTGAGAGACCCTGTCTCCAAAACAACAACAACTAAGTTGGTTTTCTTTGTGCCTGGAAATCTGCAAAGAACAGTTGTTCTAGGGAGGGTTTCTATTGCTGTGAAGAGACACCGTGACCAAGGCAACTCTTATAAGAGACAGCATTTCATTGGGGCTGGTTTATAGGTTTAGAGATTCATCTGTTATTATCAAAGCAGGAAGCATGGTAGCATCTAGGCAGGCATAGTGCTAGAAAAAGAGCTGGGAGTTCTACATCTTCTTCTGAAGGCAAACAGGAGAAGACTGGCTTCCGGGAGTTAGGAGGAGAGTCTCAAAGCCATGCCCACAGAGACACACTTTTTCCAACAAGGCCACACCTAATAGTGCCTAATAGTGCCATTCCCTGGGCCAAGCATATTCAAACCACCACAAACAGTTTTGAAAGAATTGATTAAGTTGGTTGAATCCAGAGACAGAGCAGTAAATGTATTATCATCATTGCCTGGTAAGTTCTTAATCAGTGGGAATTAAGATCCTAAATTTGTGAAAGCTAGGAGATGGCTCCATGGATGGGAGTGCTTGTGAATTAGCATGAGGACTTAAACTTGAATCCCCAGATAGAATCTACATAAAAAGCCAGGCATGGACATAATACCTGTAACTCTAGCATGGTGGCAGGGGAGGCAGAGACAGGAGGATCCCTGGTGTTTGCTGGATACCAGCCAAGCTCCAGGTTCAGTGAGAGGCCCTGTCTCAGGAGAATGTTAGAGTAGAACACCTGACATATTCATCTGGCCTACACACACATACACACACACACACACACACACACACACACACACACACACACACACACACATCCCTTTTCAGAGTGCAGTTCTTCCAAGATACGTTTTTATTATTCTTTTGATTTACTGTTTGTGGTGAGATGCAACTAGAAGGCAAGTCACTAGATCAGTCCAATCTCTCATTTGTATAGTTAAAGAAGAACAGACACCACCTCCTAAAATTCCCCTGACCAATAAATCATGCACTAAATAAGGCCTTCAACAGAGTGAGGCGGCATATGACAGAAACCCATCCTTGAACCCTGTATGAGTTTGTCCTTTCTCCGTTCTAGTCTTTGTCCTTCCTTCCTCCCTTTATCATTCTTTTTCTCTTTCCCTCTGTCCCCTTCCTCTCTTACTCCATCCCCATCTGTTCCTTTGTTGCATCAGATATTGAACCAGTAGAAAGAAGGTATTTTGGAACACCAAGTGGGAGAATACAGTCAGGTTGTAGGAGGTGGACGGTTAGGAGAAGCCGCTCTGTGGCAAGCATGACCTTTTCTTTGAAGATTCACATGCTGCAGCTCTTTGACCATGCTGAAGCTCCCAGAGCTCCAGACGAACCCAACTCCTCTGTTGGAACTTCAGATAGTGCAGAAGGCCACTGTGGCGCAGCTTCTGCCCCACTGATGGTCCAGGGTGCGGTTCCAGTTAGGGAGAATATAAAACATTTTCCTTCCCAGCAGTGCCCTGATGGTGGTAGGTTTTATTTTTACTTTTCTCTTTTACATGTCATTGACAATTCTGCTCATGCTTTAAAATGCTCTGGGCCCAGAGTGAGGCCTTCGTGGTGCTGATTTTGATTGTGCACACATACTGTATTTATTTGCTATTTAAATCATCTTTGTCTGGAGCAGATCCCTTGTCTGCAGCATCTGACCCCTGCTGTTGTTAATGAAGGAAAAGGGAAGGGGAGGCAGGTCCCCTCAGAGCAGCCTATTGTGTGTAAGCATCCCATGGGAAGGGGAGAGAATATGAAATTCGGCATGACCAAGAGCTGGTTGGCTGCTGTTGGAGAGAGGCTTTGTCTGAGTTGGTGTCTCTCCCTGGTCCTAGGACCGACTGATGGATAGATGAGCCTTCAGGGCTGTTCTAATCATCCATTCAATTGTTCCTGTACCTTTCTTGCACTCTTGCCTCTTTTGTCATGCCTCAGAGTGACATGAGGTGCTGAGTGACCAAGGACTGCCTGTTCTCCATGAGTGGGAAGATCTGAAGTTGGGAATCTCTTTCTCTCTCCCACCCTACTCCCAACCCCCTCAGAAGAGTAGAAATCAGGTGCTTGGACAAACTAATCTTAAGTAATGGCAGATGTGAGCAGAGCTAGGACTTTAGAGGGGGAAAAAAAGGAAAACAAGGCTAGCAGATTAACCCCATTTCTTCTTAAGATTTTTACTATTTTCTTCATGGTCAACTTATTTTTCTTTTTTTGTATTAATTTACTAGAACTTAACCTTTGAGTCCCCTGGATGCCAAACTCCTCCCCACTCTACCCACCCGACTTCATGTTCTTTCTTTCTCACTTACAAAAATAAAAACAGGAAAAAAAAAACAACAAAAAAATGAAAAATTGGTAAGAGTAAAACAAACAAACAAACAAACAAACAAAAACAAAACAAGACGCACACACATAAAAACATAGAATCTATTCCGTGTTGGTCACCTACTCCTGGGCATAGTACCTGTCCTGAAGTGTGGTTGACATCCCCAGTAATACTCCAGGAGAGAAAACTGATGTTTTCCTTCTGCAGCAGGTATCAATTACAAACAGCTTCTGGGAGAGGGGTGAGACTGTATCCGCTAGCCATTTCAGTGCTGGGATTTTCTCTGGTTTAAACCTGTGCAGGTCTTGTCACAGTCTCTGTGAGTTCACACTCGTATCCATTTTGTTATGTCTAGAAGATGCAAGTGCTTTGCCCAGGGCCATCTCCCTAGAGCCTCATTATAGATTTTTGTTTCTTTTAACAGAACTTTTTATTTCACATGCTTCAATGAGTGATTTTTGGTTTGCTTGTACAATGTCTGTTAGATCATCTTATGTTTAATTCAACATTAGGACTTAATAATCCTTCAATAAACTATGTTTTTGGCATCGGCTTACTCCAAAAACTGTAGGGCTATGACTAGCCACTATGGCAAGGTTGGGCTTCCTTTTAGAAAATGAGTGTGTGGCACTGATGTAGCATGGGCATCGACGTGGCTCTCTGAGAATCAGCGTGTGCTAACAGTGATACTCACCCTGTGGGTCATGGCCCCTTTGGGCCCTATATTTGATAATGGGGATTGCATATCAGATATCCTACATATCTGATATTTACATTACAGTTCAGAACAGTAGCAAAATTATAGTCATGAAGTAGCAATGAAATCATTCTATGGTTGGGGGTTTCCAGGACATGAGGATCTGTATTACAGTGTCAAAGCATGAGAAGGTTAAGAACGTCTGTGTGACTGCTCAGAGCATGTAGCTATAAGACCTTTCAATGTTCCTAGAACCTAGTTACAGCTCCCTGTTACACATCTGGATCTTTCTCATGTCAGAAACATCTTAGTTCTCAGGATGTTTTCTAACCCCAAACATAAGCAGGGTTGTTTGGTAATATAGCACCTACACAACACCTTCTTAGTTTTCAGAGGAGCTAGGTGGGTAGCTGAAGTCAGCAGGAGAAAAATGTTAGCATTTTCACTTTGAACTGCTTAGGAAGTACAGAAAAATATACAAAAGACCAAACAAATTAAAAAAAAAAACAACCTTAGTTTGCAGTTCCCTGATGTTAGGGGTGCTGAACTTTTTTCTGTGTTTATCATATATTTGTGTTTCATCTTTTGAGAAGTGTGTGTTTGTTTTGTCTGCCCACTTATTGATTGTGGCATTTGACTGAAGTTCTTTGTGTAGTCCAGATATTACTTCCCTATCAGCTGTGCACATGTGCAAATATCTCTATTCTGTAGGTTCTTGTCACTTGTTTCCTTTGCTGTCCAGAAGACTTTAAATTCAGTAAGGTCCCATCTATCAGTTGCTGGCTTTATTTCCTAAGCAACTGGAGATTTTTTTTTTTTTTTTAAAGAAAGCCCTTGCCAATGTTTATATGTTCTATATATGTTTTCCTCTAACAGTTTGAGGTCTAACAATGGTCCGCTTGTTTACATTTTGCTCAGGGTGAGGAAGAAGGATCTAGTTTCATTCTCTACATTTGGATATGCATTTTTTTCAGCATCATTTGGTGAAGAAGCTGCCATCTCTCTCTGTGTGTCTATGCATCTATCTGTTCGTGTATCCATCCATCCCTCCTGTCTGTCTGTCTATGTTATAGATCAAATAGCAATAGCTATGTGGGTTTATGTCTGAGTCCTCTGTTCTACAGTGGTATGCATCTGTTTTTGTTCCAGTGCCATGCTGAATTTGTTACTATGGCTCTGTAGTATAACTTGAGATGAAGTACCATTCCCCCCCCTCTCTTTTTTCAGAATTTTTGACATATTTTGAGTGGGTTATTCATTGAAACTACACACCCAGGAATGTGTCTCAAAAGCTGACTCTTTTTGTAAAATGAAATTTATATCCATCTTCATAGGTAAACAGTATGTGCAGATATCAGCCTTTATGTCTGTCATTTCCCTATCTGCTTAGGAGAGGACTTTTCATAGGAAAAGAGATTGGAGTGGTGGTTCAGATAGATAACCCAGACAGGTGAGTTTTAATGACCATTATCCAGGAGATTTTATCTACAAAACAGGAAGACTTTATCCATGTATTTCCTCCTACCTTGTCATAATTTATTTTGTTGCTCCATTGTCTAGCCCTTCTTTCTTTCTGTACACATTCATAGAGTTTAAATTCTAATAGTTTAGTCCTTTTTTGAGTGTCCCATGCCCACCTCTGTGTTTGGCTCCTGTGTTTCCCTGTGTTATTTTTTCAACTGATAATGTATCTATTGGTACTTTATTTTCTATCCAAAAAAAAAAATATATGAGATCTTCTTAAGGAAAAAAATATATTGAAATTTTCTCCAAGCTGTAAAATCTAAGTGAAGCAGAATCCAACAGACTTCTTGTCTGGTAAGGACTTGCTCTCTGCTTCAGAGGGGGCTCTGCCTTGCTGCAGATTACATGGCAGAAAGGGCAGCCAGTCTCCCTTCAGTTCTCGTTGTCTATAAAGGCTGTCCCATTTGTGAAGGAAGAGTCTTCTTGACTTAGTTACTTCTTCATAGAGCTTACCTCTTAGTACCTACACATAGTATTTAACATATGGATTTTGAGAGGATCAATTCTTAGATCAATTCAATTCTTGGTAGCTCCCAAACTTAAGTTGGTAGAAAAATTTTGGGTACACACAATGAAGGTGCAGATTTTTAGGGGTTTTGCATGGAGCACCTGGCTTTGCTTCTCTGTGTCAAGCATATCCCCTGAGTTCTAAGTGGTAGACACCTTCTATCACTTCCTCCCACCTCCCATCATTTCTTCCCTCCCTCCCTTCCTTTTCTCTTTTCCTTTCTGTTTTATTTTGTTTGAGACAGCATCTCACGTGACCCCAGGTAGACTTGATCTTGCTGTGTAGCTGAGGCTAACCTTGAACTCCTGACCCTTTTGCTTCTATCTCCAGGTGCTAAGATAATAGACATGTACCTTCACATCTGGCTCCCCTGAACCAAAGTATAAATAAGTGTAGATAGGTAACTATCTATGGCTATGGTTGTGGATATTAGCATAAGCAAGAGCTTTCTGTAAAGGACTCCAATTGCTCAATAAATAACGCCAACAATTGGCAAATGGGTTTTTATGAAATTAAAAGTGTTCTGAACAGCAGTAGAAACAGTCAAGTGAAGGGAAAACCCATAGAGTGGGAGAAAACTTCAGATACCTATGATAGACTTTTCTTCACTGTTTTGGGAATATCGTTTGTTTGTTTCTAGGAATCTAATCAGTTTCCTTTAATCCTTCTTTTGCATACACTGTAGGATATAATTTATTTCCAACAAGGTCCTGACTTCTCCACTTCCAAAGCCATGTCTCTGTGAGTTCTCCACTGTCAAGAAACAGTTAGCAAGTTATATTAACTTGTGAACATAAACTAGTTCGTAACCCATACCAGGTTTATGTTGCTGTTTTTTTGTTGTTGTACATGTATGTACACAGAGGCCAGAGGTTAGCCTTGGGTATATTTCCTCAGAAGGCTACATACCTTATTGTTAGATACAGAGTCTCTCACTTTTACTTGGGACTCACCAACTTGGCTCTGTTGGTTGACCAGTACTCCCAGGGATCTTTATATCTCTCTCCTCAGCACTATGATTATAAGCTCATGGCACCACACCCATCTTTTTTACTTAGGTTCTGGGGTCAAATTTGTGTCCTCATGTTTGCATGGCAAACACTTTATTGACTGTGTTACTTCTCTGGCCTCAATATAACATTTAAAATATAATTATTCTAAATAATATGTCATCATGTACACTGCATGCCAGGCCTTGAGACAGTGAAAATGGAATTTCAAATCTGTCTTTCTTCTTTACTGGTCCTGTTGATTCTGGTCCTTTTCCAGGCCCTCTAGGTCTCACTTCTCTCATTTGTAAAATGAGTCTAGCATGGGACCTCCTGTATTAAGCAAGTGTTAGGATTCAATGAGATGCTGTGTGTAGCATGCTCAGCACAGCAGCAGGCTAATAAGCAGAATGAAGTAACTAACGATTATAAACAAGAATGTGTTCCTTCGCTCAGTCTGTAGGATACTTTGCTTCATGTTCAATTTTGGTTCTAAAGGGCTTCCTTGCTTCTTGGTGAAAGTACCTTGTAAGTAGATATCCCAAGGCTATGCTTATCATCCATGGCTCGTGTGGCTCACTCCCGGAGTTGTGTGCAGTGTGCATACAAATGGCATTTTGTACTAATTCAGACTTCTAGAAAAGTCCTCCACCACTGAAACCTAATTTAGAGCTCTAGAAGAGCTATGGAAGAGACGTGAAAATTGCTCCAGAACTGGCTGTTTCTTTCTCTCTTTCACCGACATTCTTAGCCCATTGAGATCTGCAAGTCACTTCATGTCACAGAATTCTCTAGACCTTGCTGGCCAACCTCCACCATGTCATATTGCCAAGACTCCCTGGAGGTGCTATTACTCCCTTGCCTCGAGTTCTCCATATGGTATTTATTCTGCTCCAAGTCTGTCCTCATTGTTGTTACCCAGTTATACCTGGGTTTGGTTCCAAACTTGGCTCACTTGTCATCTTCTATGATGGTCTTCTTAAATGATGTCACTCTTCTGAGTTCTTTATCATTCAGGGAAGGCTATCCAGAGCTCTTTAACTCTTTGATGATGTAACCATTGACAACTACTCTGACTTCCTGACTGTCAAATATGTGGGTGACAGGTTGATCTTCCTCAAAGGATATAGGACTTCTAGAATTTATTGGTATCCCGGTGCCTTGTGAGATAGAGTGATGAGAGGAGGAAAGTGACCCTTCTTATAAATAACTCATAACATTTAAGTTTGACAGTTCTAACTGAGGAGAATTTCTAGTCTATATGTAAATGACATTTTCTGGTGCATCTTATACAATGACAACACAAATAGATTAGTGTAGTCTACTGTCCCTGCCACATCATAACTCTCCTTATGGCTAAATGGACATGATAATAGAGCTTGTCCCAAGGTTGCTGTGGATCTGTGAGATGATACAAGAAAAGCTCACGGTGATAATAGATGTTGTTATGTAAGTGCAGAAGAATGTTCTAGAGACCTCCAATGTTGTTTCTAAGATGAACCACCACCAATCATTTTCTTCAAGGAGGAGCTGATTTTTAAAAACAATGAGAATTAGGAAGAGAGGAGCAAACACCATATTGGTTGCAGAGAGGGAAAGGTATTTTGTTTTGGTTGTTTTTTGCTTTTGTTTTTCACACCTGCTTTCTCAAAGGAATGGAACTCAGTGTCTCAACAAAACTTGGCAACAAGTAAAATACGTGGTTAAAGTTGTCAGCAGTCATAGCGAATGTGAAATCAAATCTCTCGTTTGCTTTGGAGGGTCTGGACAGCAAGGACAGCTGGAGTGTTGCTATTTTTTATTTCAAATAAAAGAGTCAGCTATTCGTTACCATAGAAACCACCAACCTAATTATAAGGAGTTTTGCTCAGTGGATAAAAGTCATCATTTCTCTTGCCTTTCCATGCACCCCCAGATCTCCAAAATATTGCCATGGATTTGGTCTTGGATGAAAGGATTTGCTCCCCTTTTCAAGATGATTAGAATGAATTGACAGCTAATCCAGGAAAGAAAAGCAAGAAACTTGGAGAAACAGCATTCACATTTACAACTTGTGTTCTACTTTGAAGAAGAGAAGGAAAGACAAGAAGAAGAAAAAACTAAATAAAGCTCACAAGCAGCTACCAAGAACAATTAGTCTCTCAAATCCAAAGGAGCTGATCTTTCCAAATTTGCCCCCCTCCTCCCCACTACACTGGGCAGACATTCTCATTCTTGTATAAGAGCAGAAGAATGATTTCTATTCTAAGTGTAGCTCTGGGGTCTTCCTGGTCTGGAATCATATGTTAACACTGTATGATCAGTACCATTATATAACAGTGCAGTTTGGAGAAGGAGTGGTACCTATACCCAAGAATGGTCAGGTTGATCAGAGCACATGTGGAGATAAATAGACATACTCACCATCTAGGGCAGCAGTTCTCAACACACATCAGAAAACATGTATTTCCAATGGTCTGTAGCAAAACTGCAGTAACAAAGTAGCAATGAAAATAATTTTATGATTGGGGGTCACCACACACGAGGAGCTGTACTAAAGGGTCACAGTATTGGGAAGGTTGGGAGCCACTGATCTAGGGTCGAACTCGGGGAACATAGCACCTTCTTTTCTACACCTGTCTTTGAACTTTCTGTCTGCCTGTTTTAATGATCATCATATTCATCTGTGTCTACGTGGATTTTTCTGGCCTGATTCCAAATAAATAGTTCCCAACAGTCAACAGATAGGAAATTAACTGGAATTAAGGAGCAAGCATTATGGATATAGTTTGAATGTAAGATCCCTCAGAGATTAGAGATTTGCATTTTCAGTTAGTATATTTTGAGGGGATTCCATTTATAGAACATAGCAGCTGTAGGCTAATGCTAGTGTTAGGCACGTTGCTTACATTTTGTTGACCGAAAATGCTCAGTTGAGCTGTGAATGTTTCATACGTTCCAGGAGTTCTGTGAGATCCTGCAGGCTATTTGTGATTGGAGGATGGGTCATACTTCATAGGACAGACAAACATCTCTGAAGACAAGGTCTTTTTGGAGACTGAAAACACTACAATAAACATACAAGTATGTTGGAGGACGTTGGCAAAGACTGTGTTAGAAATGAAGTAGTTTTCACAATTTATGTAGCATCTTGTGATGGGAGATGTTTATTTTGTGATTGAGTTCCTTACACCCTTGTGTGGTTTTTCTGTTCTTCCTTCCCATCTTCCTCCCCCTCCTCCCTCCTTTCCTCCCTCTTCTCCCCCTCCTCCCTCTTCTCCTTCCCTCCTCCCTGTCCTCGCCCTTCTCTCTCTTTTCATTTTTTCTCCTTGTCCTCTTTACCCTCCTCTCCTCTTCTTCCCCCTACTTTGTGTAGGGGGGGCACATATGTATAGAAGTTACCCTTGTGTGCTTTTTCTCTGTTCTTCTGTCCATCCTTCTCCTCTTTCTCCTCCTCCTATTCCCTCTCCCCTCCCCACTTTGAGTGGCGCGGGGCACAAATGTATAGGAGTGCACAGGAGTACATACATGGAAGTCAGAGTAGGACATCAGGTGTCCTCATCCATCACTTCCCACATTATTACCTTGAGACAGTCGATCTCCAAACTGGAAGTTCACCTTCCCAGGCAGAATGACTGTTTAGAAGCCTCTAGGGACCTGCCCATCTCGATTTTGCACTTATAAACACCCACAACTGGGCCCTGCGCCCATGAGAATATTTAAGATGCTCTTTTTCTTTTTAGTTATTTGGAAATACAATATATGTTGTTATTAGCCACACACAGTCAGCCTAGTTGGCTCTGGAACGCTAGAACATGTGCCTGTGTAACCAGCACTCTCCCCTGTGAGCAGCATATCTTCTCTCATGCAGGCTCCCTCAAGCCTTTGGTTTCCATCATTCTATTCTCTCCTTCCTGATCCATGCCTCCAGCCCCCTTCCACTATCCACTATTCTATCCCCTTCTTCCCAGAGCTCAACTTATGCACATGTAAGTGCCATCCTACAAGTCTGACGTTAGTGTCTCTGCATCTGCCATGTTTCACTTAGGATAGTATACTGTGGACTTATCTATATTATTACAAATGACAGACTTTTCTGCCCTTTTTTTAAAAGGTTAAGCATATATGTTTATGTCACATTTAAAATCCATTTGAAGTGGCCTAGTTGCATTCTCTCACAGCAGTTGTGAATAATGGTGCATTGAACATGGAGTGCACACACCTCTTGAGGAAAGGTTTTTCAGTTCGTTTGGGTCTGTACCCAGTTGCAGGATCACTGGGTTATGCGGTAATTCTATTTGAGTCCTCTGAGGATCTTCAACACTATTTTCCAAAACGATGCTAATTTACAGTCTTACCAGGAGTGCACAGGAATTCCTTTCTCTCTACATCCTGTCAACGCTTATATTGTATATCACCTAATAAGTGTAAGTTGATCTCGTACAGTGGCTTTAATGATGAACATTTTCTTCTGAGTGTGTCTTGGTCATTTATAACCACGAGTCTGTTATGCTATTCTTTAGGGAAATGTCTAGTCGGGTCCTTTTGTATTTTGTAATGAGATTATTTTTTTCAGTTGTTGGAAAGTTTGAGTTTCTTCTTCATTTTAGGTGTTAGCCCCTTGTGGGATGTGTGATTTTCAAATTGTTGTTTTGCCCTGTCGGCTGTCTCTCTCTTCTCTTCACTGTGTTCTTCCCTGCACGGTGCCTTTTCATTTGCTGCAGATGCCGTTTATCTATTTTTGCTTTTATTGCCTATGATTTAAGAGTCATATTCAAGAAATTATTCCCTAGATTAATATCATCTTGCTTTGTCCCAAAGTATTTCAGCTTCTAGTCTTACATTGGAATCTTTCATTTTTTTCCTTTAGTTTGGAAATTTTATGTACAAGTTCGATGAAATATCACTGTGTCCCACCATTTACCTCCCCAACTCTACCCAAACTGTCTCAAATATACCCCTCCTAACTGCCTATCTCTAGAAAAAAAATAACCCTCTAAGTATAGTTAGAGCTGCATGAGCCTATGTGTGGCAACTCTCTCAAGAATTAATTGACCACCAATTTTATGGGTTTATTTCTGGACCGTCAAATCTATTTCATTGATCAATATGTTTTTACAGGTAGTATTGTGCTTTGTAATATATCTTGATTTTCAGCAGTGTGGCCCTCCCCCCAGCCTTACTGCTTTTTGCTTCAGATGCTTTTGGCTATTCATGGTCTTTTGTGGTTCTTTATGGAATTGGTTGGTTTTGTTTATTTTGATGGATGGAATTTTGTTGGTTTCTTTTTAGATAGTTTGCTATTAATATATACAAATGCAACTTTACTTAATTCTTATTTCATTTTGATAGAATCAATGTTTTCGACATATAAGGACATAGTATCCACAGACAGGCAGTTTTACTCCTTCTGGTTCAATTTAGATGCCTTATATATCTTTTTCCCCCATTGCTGTGGGTGGTTTTTAATGTACAGCCCTTTAACCTTCATGTTTAAATTTACACATAAGGTTTTGTTTTGATTTACTGTTGCTTTGATGCTATTATAAACAGTATTATTTTCTTATTTTATTTCTTTCTGATATCTTCTGCCACTCAGGATTTTTTTTTTTTTTTTTTTGGATGTTTATGGAATTTTACCTACATATATGTCTGTGTTCCACATATTTTCCTGGTGCTCTCAGAATCAGAAGAGGGCATCAGATCTCCCAGGACTGGAGTTAAAAAGAGTTGTGAGCTGCCATGTGGGTGCTGGGAAGGGAATCTATGTACTCTGGAAGAACAGCCACCATTCTTCAGTGATGGGCCAACGCTTCAGCCTCTCTCTCTCTGATCTTACTGTGGGATGTTCCTTGTTGCATACTGGTCTCTCTTCAAATGTTAGTTCCTCAGAGAGAACTCTACTTTCTTGGCTACCTTAGTTTTGATAGCATCTCTCCATTTTTTCCCCACTCACTGAGCTATCCTGTTTACATGTTGAATTTTTTTATACAATTTCATAACATAATATCCTATTATAAAGTCTAATAATCTATGTGGTGGGGAAGCTTAGTTTTCTAGAATGTAGACTCAAGAAGACAGGGGTGTCTTCTAAGTTATTAGCTTCTATGTACTTAGAGTTTAGAATACTGTCTGCATCATGCTAAGAATCCATAAATATGGGTTGAGAGCATTAACCAGTGAGAAACTGGTATAATAAAGTGAATCCTAAGAATTATAATGTCTTCTTAATATACAGATAAAGAAACTGAGCTTAATTTTGTAGAGATAATTTTGATGGTCCTGTGCTTTCCAGAGAAAAGGCAAGTAGTTGACTTTCCTAAGAAATTCTGTGATTCTTGAATTGATAACTCCTTAAATTATTCAGAAATCCAGCCCTGCCATGCTTAATATATTTTCTTGGTTATACAAATCTTATTGACTTTATTTGAGATATTTTATTTATAAGAAAACTGTCTTAGTTTGTTTGTAACTCTTTATCATAATACCCCAGACTGAATCTGGTGAACAAAACTGTGCTGGCTCATAGTTCTGGAGCTCATAGTTCTGGAGGTCAGGAAGTCCAATCCTGAGGGGGCTGGTGTCCAGTCCTGGGGGGCTGATGTCTGATATCTACTTCCTTTATCATCTGTAACAAAAGATAAAAGACAAAAGCGTGTATAAACAAGAACAAAGGGAAGCTAAACTCTGCGTTTTATAACAGACACACTCCTGAAATGATGACCATCATTCTTTCCACCTTCAAAACCTCGACACCTCCACTGTCATCTGACCTGACTCTTTAGCACCAAAGACAGAGCTTTCAAAGTGTGGAGGGTTTTGTTTGGTGTTTGGGGGATTTGAACCATAACAATTATGTCTAAGTCACTGTGTGGATTTACTGTTGTTAAATTTTAGCCATGTTTTTATAGATTGTTTCAGTGATATTTATATATAATTAACCTGTTTAAATGGTTTAAACCCTGTGTTTAAATGTATCTGACCGCTGTTCAACAGACTCCACAGTAAACTTCAGACGTTGCAGCTTCACCAGGCCTAATAATGTAAACACACTAGGGGTCACTTTGCGTAACTCCAACATCTTCTACCCTAGTCTAGTCTAGATACCTACTAATCAAATTTGTCCTGTAAACTTGCTTTTTCTGATCACTTTTACAAATGAAACCATAACATATGTGGCCTTTTGAGTCTGATTCCTGTTACATCAGCATTATATTATTGAGATGACCTTGTTGCTTCAGCAGGTATCAATACTATATTCCTTGTCTCAATATACCATATTTTGTTTATTGATTCAACTTTTGGTGGACATTTGGGTTGCTTTCATTTTCTGGCTCTGATGAGTCGTGCTGCTGTATTAATGCATATGTTTTTGTGTGATCAGGCATTGGGAACAGGGGTTACAGCTTTTGAAGATGGACTAAATGATTTTCCAAAGTGACTGTGCATTCCCACTAACCATATTCGAGGGTCACCCATTTCTTCACACTTATCATTGTCTGTCTTTCTATTTTTTTGATTACAGACTCTTAAAAATGATCTCTTGGTGCATACAAATGGGGATTCATTGTTGACTTTTTGTTTTCACAGAGAAGATAAACTCTTGAGAGCTGTCATCTGGGAAATGAGCAAGTCTAAGTACTTTGTGGTTTTGTTAAAAAAATTTTTTTAAACTTCCTTTCATTTATCATTAGTAGTCAAGTAATTATATTGACTTTAGTGAGATGTGATTTACATCCCACACAATTCACCCTTTAGATAGTATAATTTGGTGACTTTTGATAATAATCAGAGAATTGTGCATTTGTCATGAAGTTTTTCAAATACTTTTATTACCTCAAGAGGAAACCTTGTAATCCTAAGCCATCATCCTTTAGGTACCTCTCCCAACACATTTATAAGCAACCACTAATAAACATATGTTCTGTCTCTAGTGGTTTACCTAATTGGAGCATTTCTTGTATTTTTTTTTTTTTAAACAGTGGCTACTTTCCACTTACTTCAGAGTTTATTGGTTTTTCTCAGGAATTTAAAGTTTCCTTTTAATAGAAATAGAAACACTGGTTAGCTTCAGCGTTACACAGCAATAGTAACAGTGATGTGGGCAGACACGGTTGAGGTCACCACAGTAGTGTCCATTGAATAGGATACATCTACCTCACTGAGTGGGAAGAGCCATTGTTTTAGAAATGGTGGCTGATACTTGTCCTTTTGACTAGAATGGCCCAGAAAAATACACCATCTTTGGAGTAGAACTTAAAGGTGCACATATCTCCCAAGAGCACCTGCCTCTAGGGAACTGAGTGACTTTGTGCATCAGCACTCCAATTTGCTTATGGTCCTTGAGAGCTTCATATATTGTTGTGATCTCAGCAAGGACAAGTCATTGTCAGAGGGAAAGCATAGCCCAAACTACTGGCCAACTTCAACCATAGCCACGAGGAAACTCTGATCTGCCACATCCTCCCTCCTCCCTCCTCCCTCCTCCCTCCTCCACCCTCCACCCACCATCCTCCCTCCTCCCTCCTCCATCCTCTATCCCCCATCCTCCTACAGTTTTGTTTTTTTCTTGAGACAAAGTCTAATGTACTTAAAGCTGGCCTTGAACTCACTGTGTAGCTGAGGGTGACCTTGAACTTCTTTCCATGCTCCTACCTCAACCTACCAAAGTGCTAGGATTGTCTCTGGACACTGAGTATGTGTAGTGTGGTGGATTGAATCCATGCTTCATGCTTGCTATCTAAGCATCTGCCAACATTCCTAGCTTGTCAGCTCCCTCCTTACTGGCCTTGCACTCACCTCCAAGCAGGGTTTGGGTATAAGAATACTAACTTCTAAGCAAAGAAAAGCTTTGCTCAGCTGAGGATATTTGAGTAGCTGTGCTTTCCTGTTCAAAACGTCCCAGCCAGCTTTCAAGTTTCAAGCACACTGCCCTTAACCATGTTGACAAAACCGCAGGTTACCTCTTTATGTTTTTGCAAATTGTATCCAATCAAATCTTGCAAGCCACATTCTGTGGTCGGCAGGCGGTTCCTTATGGACTTACAAAGTGACCCGAAGGCATGTGTACACATCCATACCTCAACATTTGGAATGCATCAGCAAACCAGAAACATGCTAAATGATTTCTTTTAAAAACACTCTACCAGTGAAGTGGGATTTTTAAAACGCATTTAACATGTTTTGCTTTGGTCAGATTAACCATATGTTACAGCAGGCTTCACCTATGGCAACAGTTCTCATCTGAGCCTTATTATAGCTTAATAAAATAGAGTGGGGGTGGTAAGCAGAACTTTGTGCCGATCTGCTAGGAAAATTGGAACTCGTGGCTTCTGTCTTTTTGCCTCATTGGTGTACAGATGGCTTGATTTTCACCTCAGTTGCAGATGGGTGAAGCTAAGTCCACATTGTTAAGGTGATAATTTTCCTCCAGTCAGCATGCCAAAGAAGCACACTTTGGAGTCTCCTTTCTCTAGCCCTGCCCCTATAGTACCCACACACAGTATGGTGGAAAGCTACAGGAAAGGATATCAACTGGATCTGGAGACGTCCTGGGAAACCCACAGAGAAAATCTTAGAGTTGAAACTTAGAGGTTAAAAAGCATTTTGGAGTGTGACAGCATGAAACAGCCTGCTATGGATGGATTAGGAAATGCCAAAAGGCCTGGTGTTTGGGGAGCACAATAGAGAAGGTAAGGGTGGATTGCCCCAAGACCCAATCTACGGCTGCTGCGTGTGGTATGAGCTTCTCCATAAGAAAAACCTCTGCTCTGGCATGCAGATGCCACCTCAGACCTGCTGGGACCTTTGCAGATGGTACCTCTTAACCTCAAGGACAGGATTGTGAGATCCCTGGATATCCCTGGGCAACCTGAAACAGTTCCTAACCCCAGAAAGTATTTATACTGGCAGCACCTTCTGTTCAGAAGGGTAGCGTTAGTGTTCATTTCCCTGGTTTCTGTCTGGTCACCTTCAGGTTGTGAGTTGCAAACCAAAATCAAAATAATTGATGTTAAGAATAGAATATTGGGCCATGTGCCTAAATAGCTAGCAGCTATGGAAGCCAACTGTAATAATTTGTTCAGTAGTCTACCTGCCCCAGTCTGTCTGTCTGTCTGTCTGTCTCTTTGCTTTCTTATGTTCCTTCTGTCTCCTCCCTTTGCCTCTTTTGCTTGTTGATATGATCTTGAATGACAGACCATTCTTTGTGATAGAAGGGGGCCCTCAATATTCCGAGATTATATTCTATTCGAATGGTACCCAGTGAAAGAAAGAGTCTTCCTTCCATGTTGTTTCTGTAAGCATCGTGATATACCTCTGCACTGGGGTTGGGGATATGCCCATCCCTGAGTTCTCTGACCAGTCACAGCTTCTTTATATTAGAATGATAGATGCCAGTTGGCCTAGTTCACAGACTAAAGGTGGGTCCTCCACAAAACAAACTTAAGAACTGAAGTTGTACATGGCAACACATCTTGAAGCAACTGAAGGGTAAGAATATGCTGGAACACATATTCAGTGTGATACAATCTCATGGATCTGAGGGAGTAAGATGACCTGTGCTAGATCAGCATCAGAGGGACTGGTAAAGCCTTTTGCAGAGGGAGTAGAGAATAGCTGTGCAGCAGGAAGACAGACTTGGAGCTAGGCCCAGTCTTACTGTTCACTCCTCCCTTCATATCTGTTTAGAAATCTTAAGAAAAAAGAGAATCGATCGCATCTAATTGCCTATAAAAATGCTGAGAAAGCATTTATCTCACTGTATAGAAGGGTAAACACCTACAAGGTGAGTGCTACTCACCCAGAGTCAGAAGCTAAAGGGGTAGATCGCCAGTTTGCATCTATTTAGGATTCAGCAGTGAGACTGAAACTTTAAAGGTTGTTAACTTGGGGTGATAGCTCTTAACACTGGCCACACATGAAAACAGGTAGTCCCTAGGTTCAGGGTCAGGCAAACACCTACTTGCTTCCATATAGGGTTGGCAGTATGAGATTCTAGGATGCTCTAACTTGGAACTGAGATATGAAGTTATCTTGACTAAGTAGATATTATAGTTAATCTTGCTAAATCTAGTAAGTTTTCAAAGAAGAGCCCTACCATTTATCTCAGGTTATGTTGGACATGTTGGTTGTTATCCACATTAGCCTCTGTGTGGGGAAAAAAACAACATACATTTCAGCTGGGGTATGAGTCAGTGGGTAAGAGCTTGCTTGAGGATTAAGTTCAGATCACTAGCACCATGTAAAAGTCGGTCCATCATGTTCAGTGAAAGACCATGTCTCAAGGGATTAAGGCAGAAAGCTATAGAATAGAATACCCAGTGTCCTTCTCTGGCCTCCAAATTTGTATGCACGGGTTCATATACCAAAGAACACACACACAACGAATAAAGTGTGTTCAACTCCATTTATACAAATTTTGAGTCAAGACCAAAAAGCTGAATTTTATTAGAACCAACACTTCAGCATCGGGACACATCTTTTTGACTCAAAATCCAGTGATATTTCTACCAGGATTTATGGATTGAGTTATAGGCTGTTGGTGAAGCATTGCACTTTTTCATCGACCATCAGTGTGGGCCTTAAAAGTAGGGTCAAAAAGGTAGGGTCAGCACACCTGTCTCTCCTGGGAGGTGCCAGGCACCCTCCGCAGGTATGCACGACCACATTCATTCATTTCTGAAGCACACTGCACATTGGCCCACTGTGGGAGTGGAGAAAATAGTAAAGCTTTCCTTTGCATCTGTTAATCTTAAAAACTTGTGAAATAATTTAGATTTATAGGGTGTTGTGCTGAGAATCCTTGTCCCCTCCTCTTTGCTTTCTTTTGTTAATCCCTTAGGAAATTATGCAAGAAGCAAAAGTAGGAAATTCACATGGCTGCAGTACTGCAAGGACAGACCCTGTGCATGTGTTCCCAGCTTTCCCAGTGAAGTTCCCTTTTCTGGTTCTAGATTCCATCCAGGACCTCCTGCCAGCTTGTCCATGTGTTGCTTGTCCCAGCTACTTTCTGTCTCCTCCTCCATCACTGATACTTTCTCAGCCACTCTCATGTTTGAAGCATGTCAGGACAACCGTTCAGTGATTGTGCGGGGTTGCTTGTGATTTGACTTTTGATGATATGATTGAACTGAAGGATTCAGTTGATAATCCAAGTAATAGAAGCCACACTGTGATTTTCTCAGTGCAAGGACCAGGGTGTGGCATATGCCTGGGGCTTATTGCTGGTGATGTAAGCTTCCATCGCTTATTTACATTGCTGTGTGCCAGGGTCCTCCAAAGTAAAGGTATATTTTCTGTCTTGTATTTATATTCTATCTATGGGGAGACACTACTGAGATACTGTCCTCCAAAGTAAAGGTATATTTTCTGTCTTGTATTTATATTCTATCTATGGGGAAACACTACTGAGATGCTGTCCTCCAAAGTAAAGGTATATTTTCTGTCTTGTATTTATATTGTATCTATGGGGAGACACTACTGAGATGCTGTAAGCACCTCATTTTTCAAAATACTTCCTCTTTCCATTTCATCCAACACTGGTGATTTTTGTTAGCAATAATTATTACCATGCCATCTGTGTAACGACCTTGATGAAAATTAAAGATACATCCATTCTCTTACTCAAACTCCATGTTATATATGTGGTCTTATACCAAGTATAACTTCCGATTTCTTTAAATCATGTGCATATATTCACTCACTTATAATAATGGCTCACAAATAATTTTACAAATACCCTATTTTAAAAGAATACACAAATAAGTTTTGGAAGCCTGTCACTGTCAGAATCAACAGGCTGGACACTTGAGCTCCATGGTTGAAAAAAAGACTCACAGAAAAGACAACGTCCTTCTGTTGCGTGCCTCACAGAGCCATGGTTTAGCACACTCTTGTCACTTGGTGCTACAACATAAGCATTTCCTCTTGTTTCCAGGATTCATAGTGCCAGCCAAATCTATCTGTCTTTCTTTCTTTCTTTCTTTCTTTCTTTCTTTCTTTCTTTCTTTCTTTCTTTCTTTCTTAGAGAGAGAGAGCGAGCCATGGAGGCCAGAAAAGGGCATTGGATCCCCTGAAGCTGGAGTCACAACAGCCCTGAGTTGCCTGATTTAGTACTGGAAACCGAACTCTAGTCCTCTGCAAAACAAGTGCTTTAATCCTCTCAACTGTCCCTAAAGTCCTATTTGCCACTTTACAAGTCTGCATGATATTCTGCATGCTTCAGATGAGTTGTTCTACTTTTAGGGTAGCTGCACACAGCAGTCACCTGAAGTGTTTTTAAAGTTCTGGCCTTTGGATCCCATGCCCAGAGATTCTAGTCTAGCAGGTGGTGTGATGTGGGCATGGAGAGTCTTAAAATGCCTCCAAAGATCCTACTACTGTCACTTTATGACAGCAGGTAATTCCTTACTGCATTCTAAATACATATCCTTATAACCACAGGGAAGTATAGCTCTTATCCCTCATCACAGGAACTTCCTTTGCAGTAGACAGACAGCATTACAGAAGCCCACAACTGGTTAAAATGCAGGAAACAACTGATTGTGGTATGCCCAGCCTCAGTGGATATATCTACTGCACCTAAGGCTTAGGAACACTATGGGAAAAGGAGAAGAAAAAGTTGTATTAGTCAGAGAACCAGGAAGATGGATGTGAGATTATCTCCTAGCATGACAGGGAAACTTTATCCATGACACCTCAACAATATTGTTTGGTAAATAAGGCCTGGGCCAGGACAAAATCAAAAGACATGATAACTTGGAAGGGAGAGATTTTGTGGCGGGCCCCACCACTAGACAAAAACTGTAGGCAACTAAAGACTGCTAAGAAAAATAGTCTTCCCCAGGATTAGTTCCCCTTATTGGTTGGTTATCCAACACTAACTAGTCAGCTCTGAAACAAGCAACCTAAATAGATTCAGCAAATTGTATATTTGTGCGTGTGCGTGTGTGTGCGTGTGTGTGTGTGTGTGTGTGTGAGAGAGAGAGAGAGAGACAGAGAGAGAGAGAGAGAGAGAGAGAGAAACAATAATAATGAAAGAAAAAAAATTTTAGAAGAACCATGGGAAGGGTTAGAAGGAGAAGAAGAAAGTATGAATTAATGTAGTTATATTTTAATCTTTAAAATAATTGCAGAAATATTCATTTAAAAGGACTCTGAGTGCAACCTCTGGCCTAGAGACTTCTATGATATGAGAGCAAACGCTTCCTGGTACATGAAAAATACATATATTCACTACTTTTTAAATTTTTGTGTTATGTAGGTGGTATGTGTGGGTACATACTACTCCGTGTGCACTGAGGCAGAGGAGGTGCTGATTGCCCTGCTTTTAGTTTTATTTCCTGTTGCTGTGGTAAAATACTCTGACAAAAGCAACTTAGGATAGAAAGGGTTTGCTTTAGCTTAAAGTTTCAGATTACAGTTCATCTTGGCAAGGAGGTCAAGTCATCATGAATTTGAAGCAGCTAGTCACCTGTATCCACAGTCAAGCACAGAAGAATGCATTGTGATCAGTAATTTCTCAAGTCTTATATAGTTCAGGGTCCATACCACTCACAATGATCTGCCCACCTCTGTTATGGTAAAGTGTCCCTCCCTACACACACACCAAAGCAGACACGCTCATGGACTAACCTGGTCTGTATAATTCCTTAAGGAGACTCCCTTCCTAGGTACAACTCTAACTTGTATCCTGATAGCAATTAAAACCAACCGTCATATGTTTTCACGAGCTCTACCTTATTCCTTTGAGTAGAACTTCTTACTGAACTTGACACCAGGCTGTTGGTCACAGCAAGTCTCTGGGATTCTTTTATCTGGACCTCCCACAGCATGTGTGTATGTATGTATAGGCATGTGTGTAGCCACATCCACCATCTTAGGTGCGTGCTAGAGTTTTGAATTTAGGTCTTCATCCTTGCACAGCAACTGCTTGACCTTACAACTCCACAGCCTTGTTATTTCCTAGTATCCATGGAAACTCCTGTCGGTTTCTGTCACGTAGACTCTAGAATATACAGCTAATAAGACAAGCAGTCCCATGCAGAGTTGTTCACAACATGGTCACCTCCTAAGATTACTTTATAGTACTAGAGGAACAGCCTTAGTTGAAAATCTAAAATCCAGGATACTCTAAACCAAGAGCATTCTGGGCACTAGTTTGATTCTCCACGTAGATGATTCCATATTGTAGTACTTTGTTTCATATACAAAATTAGTAAACATATCACAAAAAAATCACATAAAATTACCTTTTAACCTGAATGCTTAAAGGGTATATGAAGTCTGGATATATTTCTTCTTTGGGTCTTCCCCGGAAAATCTCCATGTTTATATCACTCTTCTGAAATTGGAAAGCCAGAGTATGTCCAGTCTCACTTATCTTGGCTATGGGAGATTCAACCCACTTCACTGCTCTATGCTTTGAAGGATGCACAAGAATGTTTTACTCTCAGGCTTTTATCATCTATGAAGTGTAGACATAGATTCGCTTCCCCCTCCCATCTTCATGCATGATTTAAAAATTGAAGTGAGGCCAGTGAAGTGACCCAGCAGGTATTGGTACTGGCTGCCAGGCCTGACAACCTGAATTCAATCCCCCCAAATGCACACAGTGGAAGGAGACAACTGGGTCCTTCTGATTGTCCTCTGACTTCCTCATGTGTGCCACCGTGCCTACATACACAAAGAAATAAATGGATGAGCATAATGAAATAATAAAAATCTTGAAAATGCTCTTTCCACATAGCTTTTTCTTATATATATACCTTTTTGGAGAAGAATTAGTCAATATCTGATTTAACAGAAAATATCTCAGGTTGGGAAGCCACTGTGGTAATTCTCTCTAGGGCTGGCCTCTAGAAGCTGTGGAGCCATTGTGGGGATGGTTCTGCAATGCTGGGCTTAGTAGAAAACATGGAAGGATATGAACCTTGTCTCTTCATTGGGAGCTGGTCTCTTCTGCAGTGACTCTCTTAGCATACTGTAGGCTTGGACACTAATACTCCTGTTGCTTTTTGTTCTCTTACTAACATCTGTTTTGGACTTTGCTTTATGCATGTGAAGCCATGTTTGAATTGTATGTGACAGCATAACTATATGCTCACAAATGCCACAGTCTTTAGTGGAAGTTAGAATGAGGTAACATCCCAGAGTTAATGATAAAGCCAAAAATAGAACTGACTTATTTGAATACTGTATGCATGTCTTTATAAATTCCAAATCTTCGTTAATTACAAACAATGGCTGTTCTTATTGAATAGTCACTATTTGCCAAGTATTCTATCAAAAATTTTTACATGTTTTATTTAATTCTCAAGATTTAGTCCTTGAATGGTAGCCTGGTTTGAAATAAATATTGATTTTAGAAATGAAGAGATGTAGTGGTAATAGCAAGTTATTCAATTTTTACCATGCTCCAGGTACTGTCAAAATAATCTTATTTGAACTCGTTTTCTGTTAATATATTTGCTCAGAGTATTAGCATTCACTCACTGTCTTACAACTTGTAAACATAAAACTGGGCATTAAACTTAAGCCAGTTGGAAGTAGAGGCCATTTGCCTAGGCTGCAGTTAATTGTTTTGGCTGAAAGATTGTGTTTGGTCAGCTTTGCATCCATGTGTAGGAGCCAGGTGTGAAGGTTCCATCCCATGTCAGACTCCAATAGAAATGTGCTTAGCAGGCCTGAACCAGCTATCTTCTGAAACCAGGCAAGGTCCCATGTGGAGAGATTTGAACACCAGCCCAGCCACACAGCCTTCAACCTACAGTTTGTCCTGCCTGAAGAGTGTATTGGGACCAGAGCCTAGCATAATCGCCATCAGAGATACCAGAAAGACTTCATCCAGTCACTGATGGGAGCAGATGCAGAGTCCCACAGGCAAATGTTAGCTGGAGATTAGGGAGTCCTGCAGAGGAAGGCAAGGAACCAGAGGTGTCAGGGACACAGCACGAGAGCACTGCCCACAGAATCAGTGAACTGGAACCCATGCAGGCTCCCAGAGACCAGGGAGCCTGTATGGGTCTGACCTAGGCCCTCTGCGTATGTATTATGGTTGAGTAGTTTGATGTTCTTGTGGGATTCCTAATGGTGGAAGAGGGAGCTGTTTCTGACTCTGGCTTGCTTATGGAACCCTTTTCCTCCTACTGGGTTGCCTTATCCAGCCTTGATATGATGGTCTCTGTCTGGTCTTACTGTACCTTGTTATACCGTGTTTGGTTGATGTCCCTGGAGGGCCTTCTCTTCTCTGAGAAGCAGCAGAGGGGTGGGGATGGATCTGGGAAAGAGAGGAGGTGATGGGGAAAGACTGGGGAGAGGAGAGAAGAATAAGAATTAGGAAGAAGGGAGGGGGGAAGGAAAGAAAAAAGAAACAAATGTGCCTAGCATATTGTTAGGCACAGTAGTACCTCAGTAGAGAGGGACAGTAGAGACAGTGGGTCTATGAATTAAAAGACCAAACAAGCAGCCTCTTGTTAACCATCTCTCAGGTTGGTCAAAATAGGCCCTTCCAGTCAAGGTGACTTTGACATAGCTGTCCCAGAGCTTCTGTAGGCCACATCGGCCATCCTGTGGGAAATGTTCAGTGACTCTGTCATTTACAGTGAGACCTCTTCTTGCAAGGAGCTGTAACTAGACACCGCTTATACATGCTACTCCAGTTCTCTAATTGAACTGCTGTGTTTAAAACTGGAGTCTTTTTTGCTTTGCCTCTGGAACACCCACCTTTCTGCAGCTTGGTAGAAGCCAGGCACTCTGTGTGTGCTGCCCTCAATTCCCCACTAGAGAAGGGTTTGAATACCCAACTCTGCTACAGGGGCACCCTTTACTGAGTCACTTCCCTTAGCTACAGAGTTCCTCTGAAACTGGGTTTGCCCCCTGTCCGAAGACAGCTCCCTGGACATCCTGCATGGTGGGCCTGTCAGCATGGTGGGGCCAGCATCCTTGTTGCCTAGTCTCCATGTATCTCAGGTAGATGAAGGCAAGTGTGGAGGCTTTGACAGAGCTCTAATTTTCTTTCTAATTGCAAGCTGTTGTTGGAGGGCTCTCTGGTGGAGACTGGTGCCCCTCCCCCATCTGAGTACATGTCCTCCCCCTCTGAGCTTAAGCTCCCTCACCCCCCTTGTGAGCTCTCTGGCAGTTCTCTTCTCTGAGTGGTGCTTGTGAACTCTGGGTTAAAAAGGATCCAGAGAATGACACGTGTAGGACGAGGGTACCAACAATCATTGCTCTGCCCTGGGGACATATAGGACAATGTCTTATCAGAAAGGATTAGCTGACATTTATAACCCTTGCCAGCTCTACACTAGCAGTGAGAAGACAATTTAAAACAAGAAAGAGTAGAGGGCAGAAGCAGGGCCCATTATTGGCTTTCATAAGTGATAACTGCTTTGAAAGTGCTTTCCAAACGGGCGAAGCACATGAAGCAGGGAGTTGCCGAGAAGTCAGAATCACCAGGCAAGTGGGAATTTCCAAAGTTCAGTGCATCGGAACACAAGCAGTGCACATTCAAATGGGGGGTGGGGGGGCATTGTGACTGTTAGGTAGGAAAGGTGTTTGGTAGTATGGAGGAGACTGGTTGCATGTCTCTGATGCTCCCTGTGGTCTGATGAAAGGCTGTGTGGTTGACTCCCATAGTGTTAGGGACACACATTAGTTCAAAATCTGACTCAGTATTATCAGAAGGCCAGGAAACGTGTGTACCTTTTGATTCAATAAATAATGTCATTTGCAGGAATCTTGTTTAGGAAATCATCAGAAAAGGGGAGAAAAGGAAGTATTTATGCTAATGTTATTTTTTATAATTGCAAACTAGAAACAATATAGCTATGTAGCCTTAAGGTATGAGACATTTATGTAACAGGCAGGGACATAATGCTGAAATAATGTACCTTTTAGAGTGATGCTCACACAAATTTTTACAATGTAGGGAGAGCTTATTCAATTGCATTTAGTTGGGGTGTGTGTGTGTGTGTGTGTGTGTGTGTGTGTGTGTCATGGCCAATGTGTGGAAGTCAAAAGACAACTTGCAGGAGTTGGCTCTCCCCTTCTATCCTGTGAGTTCTAGGAATGGAACTCAGGCCTCAGGCTTGGGTGATAGAAAAAAGTGCCTTTGCCTGATGAACCATCTTGCCAGCCCAGGAAAGCTAATTTTATATTAAAGATGAATGTTGTACAGTTTTCTCCCGAATATTTTTCTTAATATAGACAGAAATGTGCCAAAATGTTAATGATGATTGCTTCGGGGTAAAACATTTTCTTATCAATTCTACTCTTCTCCCTGTTAATGATGTTTCTGTGCTTGCTCTATTTTGTTAAATTTCTACCAGCATTTATTTTAAATAATTAATATTGAGCAGGTGCTGATTACATATCAGCTCTGATTTATTAGAGCTGTGTTTGTTGTACAGGTGATTTTGTTTCTGTGGAGTCATAAATGGGTGACAACACTGAAAGCGGCTTTCTTAGGACTGTCAGTGATGAAGCTCTCATTGATGGGGTGGCCTCCTTCATTGTCCTCATGGTGAAGATGCTGTCAGCCTCTCATCCGATTTCCTTTGTTATTATTTCATAGTCTTATAAATACTAACTCGATAATTGGCATGTGGCATTAAGAAACGGTACGAGAGAGGTTAGAGAAATGGCTTAGTGGTCCAGAGTTCTTGAAAAGACCCAAGCACCCATGTCACCAGGCTCACAACTGCCTGTAGTTCCAGCAACCAGAAGATGTGAGGCATCTGGCCTAAGGGGGTTCCTGCACTCACACCCTACTCCGCCTGTCCCCCACCCCGCCCATATACATAACTATAAACAACTTTAAAGCTCTTTGGAAACAGTGGTACTGAAGGTACTATGAAAATGTCAAAGGAATCCATATGTAATGGATGCTGAACGTGCAGAGTTTGTAAGAAAATGCTCACAAGAATGTCGTCAAGGAAACAACGCCCAAACCAGCAGGTACTGAGATCCAGATTCACCATCACTCTGCCCCCACATCAGAAGGTACCACAAACATCTCCAGGACTGAAGGGAGGAGCCAATAACTGTGTAGAAAAGTGGATGGTGGGTGTGAAAAATTTGAAATGACATGACTTGAGGACAGTATGAATGCGTCTGGGAGAACTGTGTGTTGAGGAAGGCTTTATCCAAAATCCCTAGGCTAGGATGATCTGGCTGAGCTAAGCCTTTTGTTCCCAGGAGTACATTGCCTTCAATGTGGTAAGAAAGAAAGAGGCAGATGCAGTGGTGTGCATTTATTTTGTTTATTTTTTATATGTATGGGTATTATGCCTACATGTGTGTTTGTGAGCTGTGTCCATGCAGTGCCCTTGAAGGCTAAAGAAGGCATTGGATTCTCTAGGACTGGAGTTACAGATGGTTGTGAGGCATCATGTGAGTGCTGGGAATCGACTCTGAGTCCTTCAGAAGAGCAGCCAGTGCTGTTAACCACTAAGGCATCTATCTCTCCGACGCCAGTGGTGCACGTTTGTATTCCCGTCACTCCTGATGGAAGATAGGACACAGAGGCGGGAAATCACCCAAATCACCTAAATCACCTCTTGAACCAGCTTGCTTGGATTATACCAAACAGCTGAAATGAGAGACTCTGCTTCAGCAAGCTGACGAGAGAGAGAGAACCCACTCCTGAAAGTTGTTGCCTGGCCTCCAAGCTTGGATGTGACATTTATGGCCCACACTCACACATGCCTCACACACATGCACTAGCAAAAAAAAAAAAAATTAAAAATACATTGAGTTTCCATACTTCAGTTAGATTGAGTATCATCAGGAAAGCTAAAACTATTGGCCAGGATGTCAAGGAATGGGTAAAAGAACCCTTCTGCATTCATGGTGGGTGTGTAAATTAGTCTATCTTGTATGGAAATGACTTTAGAGGCTTTTCAAAGCATTAAAAATAGAATTACCACTCTTGGGTATATGCTCCCAAAAATCACTGCAAGCATAGGTGACCTGCCCAGCTATGGTTACTGCAGTGCTAGCCCAATAACCTAATTAAAGAATCACTTTAGGATTAGGGGAGTGTGTGTGTGTGTGTGTGCACTTAGAAACGCATGATAAAATTTTATTCAGCTATTGAAAGGAATAAAAGTATGCCCTATACAAAAAAAAAAAAAAAATGGGTTTTTTTTTTTTGTATAATTAAGTTAAAAAGCTCCAGTCTCACAAAGACACATATGCTTTGTCTCATGTGCTGAATGTAATTGAGGAAAAAAAATGAAATTAAAAGGGTAATTTTTAGGGATATAAAAGGAAGAAGGGAGAAGATAAGTAAGTGTAATAGAGGGTGGCTCTGGTCAAATTACATTATATACATGTATACATATACCATGAAACCCACGGATTTGTACAATTAATATATACTAATTAAATGTTTTTAATGTGCAATGGCAGATTAGGCACATAATTCTTAGAGACTAGTGGTGCTTAACGATTGCTGCCCTTTTACAAGGAGTTGTGGTGTATGATTTGCAATCTAACAGCCCTCCTTCCATTAGTTCTTGGGTGGAAAGAAGAATTTAATCTTTCCAGTGTTGTAAAAATGGGACAGTCAGTTCCTGAGTGATTGTGCTATAAGCACAGAGACAATCGACTTGAAAACACTACAGATGTAAATACCCTCCTCCACCCTTCTCTTTCTCCCAGGGCCACTGAATGCCACGTCTGAAAATGTACAAAACATTCTCAGGTACACACTGTGCAAGAGAAGCCTTGTGTTTACAGGAGGCTTTATCAGAACGTTCCCTAAAATGATGAGCTCACTCAAATTACAGCCCTTTTCTAAAGGCTATATAGTGCAGCTTCTTAGACATGCATAACAGAAGGAGTGATCCCCCTGTGCTTGGTGTTTGCTATTTGAGGTGCCTCGCCTGCCTTAGCAGTATACATATACAAGCTAGTATCGCTTAGTGGAGTGAGTGGTTGACTCTCAGATGTTGGCTCTTAGGTGGCTACTTATGCATGCTTACATATTTTCATGCTCTGAAACTGCTTCACTTTTTGTAAAATAGTTATTTGAGGATCAGCATGCCTGTGTGCATACACAGACCTATTACTGTATACAGAACTTAAACTAAGCAAATGTTCCATTTCTGTATAGAGAACTTGAACACAATGCCAGGCATGTTGGAGCGAATGACCTCCCTTATTGTAGCTATACTTTTTCCCTGCATGGTAATCCCCCTAAAACTTTTGTTGAAATTCCTCTCATTCCTGACCTCACTACTTTCCAATATTTCTTGGAAATTTTCATTCCATCTGAGAGACCAGCGCCCTGCTAGGATAGCATTTTCTTTCTGATGCAAGCATGAACAGGAGGTCACTATGTTTAGTAAAAGGCATCATTTACCAGCCATTTTCTGGTGATTGTATTTGAAAATCAAACAGCTCTGAGAGTGGTTTGAATATGAAGCCTGAGCTGGGAATGGATGTTGGCTTGGGTCAGCATCTGGGCATCGGCTGCTCTAAGAGAGCCTCCAGAAGTGAGCACCTACTTTGAATGGTTATCCTGGAAATTCTTATACCCTACTTCTGTGTCAGACCAGGGTGGATGCCAAGTGAGATGACCAGCAAGGCACTGGAGCTTCATTATTGTCTTAGGGTTTCCATTGCTGTGAAGAGACATCATGACCAAGGCAACTCTTATAAAGGATGACATTTAATTAGGGCTGGCTTACAGGTTCAGCACATTATCGTGAAGGCAGGAAGCATGGCAGCATCCAGGCAGGCATGGCGCTGGAGGAACTGAGAGTTGTACATTGCCATCCAAAGGAAGTCACGAGCAGACTGTCTTCCAGGTGGCTAGGAGGAGGGCCTCAAAGACCGCCCCTATAGTGACACACTTCCTTCAACAAGGCCACACCTCCTAATGGTGCCACACCCTGGGCCAAGTATGTTTAAACCACCACAGTTCTGTGTTGCCTTTTCCTCTTTCTGTTCTGCTTTCCTTTTTGCTGCCCCGAGAGCAAAGAGTTCCAGCTGCTAATGGAAGAGCACTCATGGGGCTGGGAAGCAATGCCAGTGCTCTTCTGATTTCTCATAGCAGGACATGAAGACTTACTCCCCAGTCCCTTGGGTACACACAACCTGCTCCATTTTCCTCCACTATCCCTTCTGCCCATCTGCCTGTCTCCTACTCAGAAACTGAGAATGAAGAGGTACCATTGCAGAGACCAGTGTCCTTTGTAGCTAAGTGGATCAGGCCCCTTCTTTAGGGCCAGCCCTTATCTGGAACTCAAGGGTCACACACCACTGCTTTCCCCCAAGTAGATGGAATGTGTCTGTGGTGGTTTGAATGAGAGTGACCCTCATAGGCTCATAGTTGTGAATACTTGGTGGAACTGTTTGGAAACGACTGGGGGATGTGGCTTGTTAGAAGAGGTGTGCTCCTGAGGGTGGGCTGTGAGGCTTTAGAAAACTTAAATCATTTCAAGTGCACTTTGCTCTGCCTTCTGCTTGTGCAGTATGTAAGTTCTCAGCTGTTCTGCCACCATGCCTTCATTCTGCCATCATGGATGCTAAACCTCTGGAACCAATAAGTCAAATTAAACTTTTTCTTTTATAAATTGCCTTGGTCATGATGCTTTATTACAGCAACATAAAAGTAACTAAGATAGTGTCGGTGGAAATAGCAAGCTGTCTCTTAGCTTAGTGATGCTGAACAGAAGAGAGTGCCACTGGGAAGGAGTCTGAGCCCCTGGTGCTATACAGTCACCACATCAGCCCTGCACAAACTCGGATTGTTATACAACCAAAGGGAGTGTTCTCTGCAGAAGCACTGCTGCCTTGAACTATGATGCTTGGCACACACATCCACACACGTGGCTTGCTTCCTAAGATACTTAAGAGACAGAATCTGAACTAGAAAAAATCTGGGTTCAGCTCTGCTACTCATTAGCTATGTGTCTTGAGTAACTAACCTCTTTGAGCCCTGAGATCCTAATGCCCTCTCTCGTGGGAATATTTCTACAAAGCATCTTAGTCATTGCTTAAATATATACCATCTAAGGAGGAGTTGGTTTCTTTGGGGCCAAAGCAAATCAACAGGTATTGGAAGGTCTGGGTTTGGTTAAAATAATAGTTCATTAGGCATTTTTTTTTTTTTTTTTTTTTTAGCTGAAGTGACAGAAGCTGAGCCAATTGGGTAGGATCACTGGGGACTCAAAAATAGCCTTTTCTCTCCTCTGCTCTTCTTCCTCCCGTGGTCCAATATCAGCTTCCTGTCCTGCATATCAAATTTTGAATTGTTGTCTGTATTATTCCTTGGGTGATGTCCAAAAGTCTTCTTTTGTACTGGAACTTAAGATGGGATCATCTGGGAGCAAAGTCAACCCAAACATTTGATATTTATTTTACTTGTTCCACGAGTTTGTTTGGACTGGTTAAATACTTGTACTTTCAGGAAGGAGCCTATGTCCCAGTGTGTTCCTCAATATCTTGCATGTGGGTGCAGATTTTGTCATGAGGTATGATGGATTGGGATCATGGATATGGTGTTTTGATCAACATGAACCTCTCAGTGTTTGCCTTTCAGTTCTGTGTGGACTTGTGTGGACAGAGAAAGGAAGCTACAGATTTGGGCCTAAATTCTGAAGTTAGATTGTCTTTAGTCACATCATTATATGGATATAGATGATAGATAGTAGATAGATAGATAGATAGATAGATAGATAGATATGTAGACATATAGATATAGACAAGATTAACTGCACAACCACAACAAGTTTCCTAGCTCTGTGGGCCTTAGTGTTTACAAACCGTAAAGTGTTTACAAACCGTAAAATGAAGAAAATGATTTGTCTTCAGAGATTGCTGTGATGTGAAAAGTGACAGTCGCAGCCTCTCTCTCATATCCTTTAAGACTCTGTAGTCCTCGACTGTCAGTGTACTAGGACCTGCAAATGCCACTGATATTAACTGATTTGTTCCTGAAGTTCAAGAACTAAAAAAAGAAAAGATACATTTTTGAAAACTATAGATATGCCGGCTTTCTGGGTCAGTGTTCAGGACCTATTGGCCCAAGGCCAAATCCTGCTGTCTTTGTCAGTTCTACAGAGAATTCATTTTATACTTGTGATGGTTAGAATAAGCCAATCCCGTGCAGTATGGCATTAGCAATAATGTGACACTCAGACTTCAGATGTCAGCAAACCCACAGTTCAGGTTTCGCTCACACCCAGCCATCCATTCCTCTTTGTTTCTCTCCCGCTACAGCAGTGGAGTTGGATAGCCAGAGACAGAAATAGTCAGGCCCACAGACCCTAAAATACTTTCCTGCTGGCTCTTCCCTGAAAAAGCTTGCTGACTCTGATTCTCAGTAAATTAAAGACAGGGTTTGGTACAGTAACATGAGTCTGTTCATCCTTTACCACCAAACTAGCTTATTCCTTAGCTGGGTTACTTTACCCCTTGATCTCAGTTTTCTCATCTATATATGTCACAGGATTATTTTAAGGACCAAAAGAAACTATGTGTATGGCTGTATATGGAAAAGAATAAATATATCCTCTATGGTAGATGCTACTGTTTGAAACCATTTTGCCATGTTTCTGGAAAATTATTGTGTCTACACACAAAGACATACACACATATGAAAATATATATGTAGGAATATATAGAGAGACGTATATATGGTGATATGAATGTACAATGCATATGTGTTTCTAGTAAAAAAAATAGTATGTCTCTAGTAACATATAGACAGAGATTTATATTTAAACTATGTACTATACATACACATGTTTTCTTAAGAAAGATGATCCTGGGTAGTTGAATTATAAATGATTTTTTATGTTATAACTCTATGCCTTTAGGGTTTTTTTATGTTTTTATTTTTAGTTTTATACACTGAGGCACATGTTTTTACAAGGTACTTTAAACTAAACTATAGAATATCAAGAACATCAATAAGGATTGCAGGAGACAGAAACAACCCAGTCTAACCATGTGAGAGCCAGTGTTGTGCGGGGGGGGGGGGGGGGGGGGGGGGGGGGGGGGGGGGGGGGGGGGGGGGGGGGGAGAGAGAGAAGTTTATGTACTAGCGTGTCTCGGGCAACCTCTCCTACCACTTTAGGTACCACCTGGAAATATAGGGACAATCTGTCCTTTCCACGCTGTTCTTGGCCTGACCGTGAAACCTGGCACTCTGGAGATTACAGATAGGATTTGTGGCTTTGGAAAAACCCCACAGGACTTCCAGCTGTGAGAGCTGCAAGTCCCAGGGAGCAGCTGACTTACAAGTCTCCCTGGTCACACTGCCCATAGCCAGTTTGACTCTTTAAGAGCACATACAATCTGGGACTTGAAGGCAGGGGCGGATCCCTCCCAGCCACTTTTGCCTTGGATCTTCAAATGCCTGTCCTTGGATGATTTGCAAAGTAAGCTGATGGCATGGAGTTATCAAAAAGAAGGAAGTTCTCTGCCAGGGGACAGAGGTGGTGTTTAGGACACAGCAATGCCAGATATAAGCCTCTTTATTCAGCCTCAGACTTGGCACTCATGGACCAGTAGCACCTTGTCATCAGGAGCCACCCTTTACCCTTTACATGACAGTACTGTTGTGGAGACTCTAAGATTGTGAGGCTAATACAACCCCTCCTTTGTGCTCCAGGACTGTGCACACCAAATGTTCTCCAGAAGGCATCTCAGCAGGTGTCTGTTAGAAATACATGCTTTATTTAGGTTTCCTCAAGCTATAGCACTTGGTGGAAAGACTAGATGGAAAATACAAGTCCCCACAAACAAGAGGTATTAAGGAACAGTGTGTGTCCCCATCTGAGGGAAAACCAATTCACCATTGTTCATCATGAATTACACTGGGCTTTTGTTCTCAGGGTGAAGGAGACAGAGGCAACCGGAGGGCCAAATAAGAGTAAACAATAACATCAAAGAGGAGCAGCAATTTCTTAATTCCAACTGGGCAGTTTTATTTATTTGATCTTCATATCTCTATGGAATTTAAACATTCTATGCCCATTTTACAGAGGAAGTAAAAAGAGTCCTTAGTGAGTTTAAGTTGATCAAGACTATCATGGTAGAGTTGGGACTTAGACCTCTGCCTCGTCACCATGGTATGAACTGTCCAGGCAGTAATTCTGTAGACATTTTCATGGTTGGACTCAGTTTGCCCCTTTTTGGTTTACTTGTTTGTTTCTTTGAGATCAGGTCTTACTGTGTAGCCCAGGCTTACCTCCACCTCAGGATGCTCCCTGCCCTGGTCTCTCACGTGCTGGGATCACAGACCTATGTCCCTTCTGCCATTTGACACTGCTCCTATAAGGACTAGAGGACAGGAGAGTATCTCAGTCTGGCCTCAGAAGAAATGAACCACCTATGCTTTGAAAGTTTTTAGTTTGGGATCTCACTAAATCTGTGAAATGCCAGATCAAAAAGAATCTGTATCTTGTGGAAATGTAACCTCTGCAGGTGGTTAAAGATAATAATTAGACAGGATATTGAACTGTGAATATGCTCCTTCACTTAAGCCTTTTTGCTTCTATTTCTCTGGCAAAATGAAAGCATTCACTAGACAGTTTCTAAGGCCAGGCTTCTCCTCTTGGGTGCTTCACACATTTGGAAGCCTATCCTGAGTGTTGGAGAGTGCTGCCAACATCATCTGGGCTTTAGTTGACCCTAGCCAAACTTTCCTGGTGCAATGACCAAAAATATCTCTGCAGTTCCCAAGTGTCCCCTGGGATAAGGGACACTCCTGGCTGAGAGCCACCACTACTAGCCACTGTGCTGCTGTGGTGTGTCTTGGACTGAGACCTACCACTTCAATTGTCATAGGCATAGTCTCTTAGCTTTAGCTTTCTCCTCTGGGTTTTAAGAGGGGAAAGTGGATTCCCTGTCCCTATGGTGGCTCAGTGGATGGGGTGAGAAAAGCAAATGACATAATAGTCAGGGCTTGATATACCTGTCCCGGCTAGATTGTGACAAAGAACCAGAGTTACTCAGGAAGAAGGAACCTCAACCAAGGAATCTCCACCATCACACTGGACTGTGGCCAAGTGAGTGGAAACATTTTCTTGATAGTGATTGACATGGAAGAGCCAAACCCTCCATGAGTGGTGCTATCTCTGGTCAGGGTTTGTATAATATAGCAGACTGAGGAAAGCCACGAGGAAGCAAGGCAGTGTTCTTGCATGGCCTCTGCTTAAGTACCTACTTTGGCTTCCCTTCACGGTGGTCTGTCACCTTTAAATCAAACAAACCTTTTCTTCACTAAATGTTCTGGCCAGTGCTGTATCCCAACAACAAAAACAAGTTATGACAATACTGTATGTGTTTTGTATTTTTTTAACTCTTCTTTCCCTTCCATCTTCCCAAATTAAACAAGTCTAATCATAATTAGAATTCTTAGTTTTGGTCCATATAGGTCGTGATAAAGAAATTTATATTTTTACAGAAGGTAACTCTTTAGAATGAGAATGTTGGGATTTTCTTCATTATTTCCCTCTCTCTCCTCTCTGAAGTGATATATTTCTTTCTTTTTCAAAGGCTACAGGCAGGTCTTTGATGCTACTATTCAGTGTAAAGAATTACTTCATAGTCAATCAAGGCCAACTCCTTTGAAAACCTACTAACAGTTGAGAAGGAAATAGGCTTACATAACAGCTCTTGGGACTTCAGTTAGATAAAAGGAGGAACTTTCAGACAAAACTAGCCAACAGTGGGAGTTCACTGCCAGGCCAGGGATAGAATGGCCTTTCTTGGGGGAAGTCAAAGCCTAGAAAGTCACTGATCTGGAAAAGTCTGGAGTAAGACTTCTTTGGAAAGCATTCCAAACCTTGTGCTTTCACCCTTGAATGATCTGCCAGCCTCACTTTGGATCTGCATTTCTATGAATGATCCTGGGACCTTCAGAGAGTCTTATCCTTTGTCTCCTGTGGCTCTACCTGAGGCTCTTTCTCCTCCTCCTCCTCCTCCTCCTCCTCCTCCTCCTCCTCCTCCTCCTCCTCCTCCTCCTCCTCATATCCTGAAGAAAGGATCTGAGGGGCAGTTGTGAAATTTTGACCACCAAGACCTTGGCAAAAGCAAAAATAAAAGAGAAGTAGTCAGCCAAGTGTGCCAGCTTTTACATTGTATGCTTTCAATGTGACTTCATTACTGGAGAGAAAAAGCAAGCTGAGGTCATGGGTCTTCTGTTTTTGGACCACACTGCAAAACCATTTTGTGGAGGAGGAGACTCGGGAGCTTCCTAGAAATAGTGAGTGCTAGACCCAGGATCTTGAAGTCTGAGAGGTGGCCCAGTAAGCATTGTTATACACACACACACACACACACACACACACACACACACACACACACACAGAGAGAGAGAGAGAGA